>NW_025721612.1:0-309180 GCF_922984935.1 Meles meles
TACAATTTTTAGTTCCTCTTGGTGGATAGATCCTTTACGAATGATGTAGCGTCTTTCTTTATCTCTGACTATAGTCTTCAGTTTATAATCTAATATCTCTGATATGAGAATCACTACCCCAGCCTTCTTTTGAGGCCCCTTGGCATGAAAGATGCTTCTCCATCCCTTCACTTTCAGTCTGGATGTATCCTTGGGTTCCAAATGGGTCTCTTATAGACAACATATGGATGGGTCCTGACGTTTTATCCAATCTACAACCCTGTGCTGTTTTATGGGTGTATTTAGGCCATTCACATTGAGAGTGATTATTGAGAGATACATTTTTATTGACTTGTGATACCTGTGAAGTCCTTACATCTATTGATTGTCTCCATATATTTCTGTTCAAGATATTCTTGAGTTTTTTCCTCTTTTATAGAACACCCATTAATATTTCTTGCAGTGCCAGCTTGGTGTTCACATACTCTTTTAAACCTTGCCGGTCTTGGATGCTCTTAATCTCTCCATCCATTTTGAATTATCAGTCTTGCTGGATAAAGAAAGTATTCTTGGCTGCATGTTCTTTTAATTTATTTCCCTGAATACATCTTGTCAGCCCTTTCTGGCTTGCCAGGTGTCTGTGGACAGGTCTGAGGTTATTCTGTGTGTAAGGAATCTCTTCCCCGTAGCTGCTTTCAAGAGCTTCTGTCTAAAATAATGATTCAGCATTTTCACCATCAGGTGTCTCAAGGACTTTCTAGAATCTATGCTCTTGGGGAGAAACCTTTCTGCCTCTAGGACACAAATGCTGGTTCTATTCCCCAGATTAAGAAAATTTTCATGGAGGGGCACCTGGGTGGCTCAGTGGTTTAGGCCACTGCCTTCGGCTCGGGTCATGATCTCAGGGTCCTGGGATCGAGTCCCGCATCGGGCTCTCTGCTGGCCAGGAAGCCTGTTTCCTCCTCTCTCTCTCTGCCTGCCTCTCTGCCTACTTGTGATCTCTCTGTATCAAATGAATAAATAAAATCTTTTAAAAAAAAGAAAATTTTCATGGAGAAATTTTTTCATTCAACTATATCATCTAGTCTTCTTTATTTCTCCTCCCCCCTAAGGAATTCCAATAATTCTGACTTTAGAATATTTCATGGTGTCCTTTATTTTCCTCACTCTGTTTTCATGGCTTATAAGCTGTTTTCCAGGCTTCCTCCTGATACTTTTTCTCTATTAGTTTGTCCTCTAGATCACTAATTCTGTCTTCTGCCTCAGTTACCCTCGCTGTTATAGAATTTAGATTAGATTGGAACTCACTGAGAGCACTGTTACCATCATCCCTGGTGGCTTTCACTTCTGCCCTAATCAACTGCAATTTGTCATTAAAGGTTTTCTCCAACCCAGCCATTGCCTGCACAATTGTTAGCCTGAATTTTCTTTCTGGCATAGTGTTTATGTCCATATCCAATAGCGCTGATGGAAAAGGCACAGTCTCTGAATTTTTCCTCTGTTGGGCATTCCTCCTCCTAGTCGTTTTGGTGAGAGACGCTGAAGGGATGTGTAGCTGAATGTATCAAACCTGGCGCAGACAAGGTATACTCTGGAAGGCTTCAGAGCAATCAAGAGTTCCCACAAAAAAGAACAAAAAAAAAAAAAAAAAAAAGGAAAGAAATAAGAGAGAGAGAGAGAAAAAATAAAAAAAATAAAAGAGAAGGCCCAGCCAGAATGGGCCCCAAAGGTAAGATTTATAAAGTATACAAACAAAAACAGACAAACAAAAAGACCAACCAAAGTAAATGACAAGAAAAACAAAAACAACAAAAAAAGAACCCAGCCAAATTGAACCCCATTTATAAGATTTATGTACTCCCGGAACAAAACAAATACACAGAAATACTGGCAGAAGAAAAAGATGGGAGTGTGGTTAAATTCTCAGTGTGGGTGAGGAAATTTATTTTGATTCTTTGTGGGCATATCTTGGTATCTTTGTTAAAGGATTCAACTTTCCTGAGATAAAGGGGGATTAAAACTGGTTTAGATACAGGGGTAGCATTGATTGGGGAAAGGGGATTACCTTGAAGCTTATCTCTGTATGAATATTAAAAAAATAAAATAAAATAATTAAAAAATAGAAGAGCAAAAGAAAAACACAGGTATATGTATCAAAGAAGTACAAATTTAAAGTTTATTATGGAATTTGTGGTACTGAACTCTCATTGTGATGGTAAATAGGTTAAAATTATTAAAAAATTGAAAAGAATGAGAATAGTGGGAACGAATTAAAAATAAAAGTATCTCTGAAGTAGTGGTGGGTGTCCTCTTGTGTTTTTTGTTTGTTTTGTTTTTTGTCTTTTTTGGTTTTTGACTGGCTTTCTGGGGGAGGGGCCTGTTGCATGTTTTTTCAGGTAGCCTTGCTAGAGTTGAGTCCTCCTGCTCCCTATCAAGGGCCTGGGCTCTGCGGAACCTGGTTTTTTAGGCTTTTGTTCTCTGGAGGTTTTTGTTTGTTTGTCTTTTGTTTTCGATTTTTTTCTCCCATTGGCAGCTTTTGGAGCTTCTTTGGAGGTTTAGAGGAAGGCAAACTGCACCCAGACCTCTGTCTCAGAGAGAAGCCTCAGTCTGTTCCCCTCTGGGTGCTCCAGATTACATAAATTGCCCCTCTGTTGCCAGCAGAGCACGTCCCCAGTCATGGTCTCAGGGGCCGCAGAAGCTCCCGCTTGTACCCAAAACCATGAGAAATAGTAGTCCAGAGAGCTGGCTTCCAGCGGCTGCTTCCCCCACAGCTCTCTAGGCAGGTCCAGGCTTCCAGAAAGGTCCCAACCAGAGATAGCATAGCACACTGAGATTTTCACGCTGGCCCAGGCTGGGAGTATTCAGATTCTTCTGGCCCTAGAGAGCACCGGCTAGTGCCCGCAGGGACCTCTCTCAAGGGAGGTGGTTGTGGAGCGTGCCTCAGACCCCAATTGCACAGCACACGTGCAGAGTGAAAAGGGTTCTAGAGACCGCCGGCTGGTATCCACACCAGACTCTTTCACAGGTGCCGCTGGCTCAGGGACCAAGGCCTGCTTTCTTCCTGCACTTTCTCTGGCTCAGCACCAGCAGTGGCCAACCTGGGTCAACGGGCTTATCCCCTGTCCCTAACCACCCAATTCCACCAATTTCCCCTTAAGATCTTTTGTTCTTTTTGAGTGCTTTCAACCAGACTCCAAGGTAATACTGGTCCCTAATCACAGGGAGCTCTTGTATTGAGGTATTACTTTCCAGTGCGTTGCTTCTGGTGGCTCCCTCCTCCTTTGGTTTATCTTCTGCTATCAGTCTGATGTTCCCATTCCACTTTACCTGTCCACTGGCAACTTCTGCCCCCACAGAGATCCAGAAGTGTAGAATTCTAATCTCGGGCTGATTTCATGGGTGATCAGAGTTCTTTGGTAGGTAATCAGCCCACTTTAGGGGACCAGTTGAAACAGCACCTCCTACTTCTCCACCATCTTTCTCCTCCTCAGGTAACCTTTTCATTCTTAACATCTGGTGGCCACCAATGCTGGGGTTACAGGGACACCAACCACCTGTAACTTTTTTTTTTTTTCCCAGCATCTTTCATGCTAATCTCACCGTGATCCTGCCTGCGGAATATACATCAAGTAGAATGTCTTTTTCCATGTCTATCTTTTGCATATACGAATGAATATAGAAACACATGCATGCATATGTACTTCATACACCAAGCAAGAAGGACCCCTTTAAAGTGTCATACTTCTTCAAGTTTTATCGAAGCCATGAGTGACACATCTTTGAGTCACAGAATTCTCAGTAGGCCTGCTTGAGTTATAGCATGTCTTGAAACGGGTTCTAAAATTCTTACAACAAGGCTAATGCCCATTATAATAACAGATTTCTGAAATTTTAATACAATTAATCTAACTCTGATTAATGTCAATTAGGATACCATGCTTTTATGCACAAACACGGAAAATAAATAAATGTTACAAGAAAAGAGAAATCTAGTTGCATGAAAATCTACCCAAGCATTTCATTAGCCAATCTGTATAGGTCACAGAGCTTCCCTGTATCCCTAATCTGTTTCTTAATTGATTATCTGGTGCTAAGAGAAACTGCCTAGAGGTTTTCCAATAGCTTTAGAGCCTTGAAGACGGGCAACGGCAGGTTTTTTTCTGATATCACTGTACTATTAATACTATTATTTAATATGTCTCAAAACTTAACCTAAATACTTAGGTTATTTAGTACCTACTACCTTCTGTACTTTGGTAACTCTGGTCAATAGTGATGAGTAAGCAGGAGAACTACCTTCAGTACTTTGGTAACTCTGGTCAATAGTGATGAGTAAGCAGACCATTCAACAAGTATTAATAAAAGTCTGCTCTAGGGCAGGGAGTACAAATGCTGGGCATGGGAGTACAAATATGAAAAATAAACAGCCTTTTCTTTCCTGGGGCTCAGGTTTCATGGGTCCTGGAGGGAAGTGATTAAGTAACGAGAGTATATTTGCCAAGTACTATGACAGGAAAGTTCAGTTCACTAGGGGTTCATAGTGGGTAAGTCAGAAACACAGGTGGATGGGACACTGTTGGGTTCCCCCCAAAACTGGGTACCCCAATAATGGGTCCGTGATTAAAGGAGCGAGACTGATATAAGGCGAAAGTCAAGCAAAGCTTTATTTCGCGCCAAGCATCAAGAATCTAACCGAACGTTCAGGGCCGCACCCCTTACAAGAGAGGGCGACCCTTCTCTGTTTCACAGACTAGCTTTTAATGGCAAAGGCAATGCGGTTGGGCCTGGCCATGCACAGGTGGCCAATGAAAATGGAACACACACAGGGAACTCCACAGTGATGCTAGGTGACCAATTGAATTACAATTTACCTTAGTAGACATTTGAACCATCCTATTACACCTTGATTAGGATTGGTCCCAAAAAGGCTCCCAGAGGACGGGGGTCCCTACTCCTTGGTAGCTAAGGAGACAGTATGCAACCCCCCACTGATCTGATGTCTCCACCTGGCCAGACCCACCCTTTATCTGGGCTTTGTTACCTGGAACTGGTTTCCAGGACTTGTTTCCAAGTAAATCCCCTGGGGGAAGGGGAGCAGGGACAGTTTCTAAATAGGTCCTTACAACACCTACACTGAAAGAAAAAATAAGGAACAAGATTTTTTTTTAATTAATTATTTTTTCAGCGTAACAGTATTCATTGTTTTTGCACGACACCCAGTGTTCCATGCAATACGTGCCCTCCCTATTACCCACCACCTGGTTCCCCCAACCTCCCACCCCCACCCCTTCAAAACCCTCAGGTTGATTTTCAGAGTCCATAGGAACAAGATTTTTTTTTAAAGATTTTATTTATTTATTTGACAGACAGAGATCACAAGTAGGCAGAGAGGCAGGCAGAGAGACAGGAGGAAGCAGGCTCCCTGTTGAGCAGAGAGCCGATGCAGGGCTCGATCCCAGGATGCTGGGATCATGACCTAAGCTGAAGGCAGACGCTTTAACCCACTGAGCCACCCAGGCACCCCAAGGAACAAGATTTTGATGAAGAAAGCAATGTGAGTGGTTCTGGATAATGGATTAGCCCATCAGAGAAGAGCAAGGACTAGTGAGTTTGGATACCGAAAAGGTCTCAGTATGGCTGGAAGTAGAGAAACACTTACCACAGAAGCTACTAAAGCTTCAGCTTCAAGTCCACCACTTGCACCAGCCCTTTCCAAGGCCCTGGAAGGAACCTCACAGTGGGTTCAAATGTTTCCTTGTGTACAGGAAAGAGTTACCCTAGCAAGCCTGAGACTGTTATCCTTGGAAAGGTCTGCTCTCCCTGGCTGGCATCTGGGATCTCAGACTTCAGGAAGGTTCCCACCGCTCCATAAATGATTAAGAGTGGCTCGCTGCACCTACAATGTTTGTTACAACCAACATGCTTTATGCTGAAACACTTGCTCTCTTCCTGGGAATTGATCATTTTGGTACATGTTAGACAAATGGTGTCTACATGACAAGCTCCCAATAAAGAAAACCCGAGCAGTGAGTCTCAGATGAGCTTTTCTGGTTGGCAACAGTTCAGACTCGTCCCAATCCACTGCATGAAAAATTAAGTGCATCTTACATGACCCCACTGGGAGAGGACTCTTGAAAGTTTGTACCTGATTTTCTCTGGACTCTGCCCAATGAACATTTTCCTTTTGCAGATTTTGTCTTGTAAACTTCCACTGTAAGAAATCATAGCCATAAAGCTGTGAGTGCAATTAAATTCTCAACCTTGGGAGTCCTCCTAGCATAGCATCAAACCTGGGAGATCTTGGAAACCCCCAACACGGGATGCTTTATAAAATGTTCAAAGATAAGAAAGGTTTGTATCTGTAAGGACCTATTTAGAAACTGTCCCTGCTCCCCTTCCCCCAGGGGATTTACTTGGAGACAAGTTCCAGAAACAAGCTCCAGGTAACAAAGCCCAGATACCAGGGTGGGTCAGACTAGGTGAAGACATCCGACCAGTGGGGGTTTGCATACTGTCTCCCTGGTTACCAAGGAGTAGGGACCCCCGCCCTCTGGGAGCCTTTTTGGCTCCAATCCTAATCAAGGTGTTAATAGGCTGGTTCTAATGTCTACTAGGGTAAATTGTAATTCAATTGGTCTCCTAGCATCACTGTGGAGTTTCCTGTGTGTGTTACATTTTCATTGGCCTCCTGTGCATGGCCAGGCCCAACCGCATGACCTTTGCCCTTAAAAGCTAGTCCGTGAAACAGAGAAGGGTCGCCCTCTCTTGTAAGGGGTGCGGCACTGAACTTTCGGTTAGATTCTGGATGCTTGGTGCGAAATAAAGCTTTGCTTGACTTTCGCCTTATATCTGTCTCGCTCCTTTAATCATGGACCCATTATTTGGGCATAACAGTATCCCTTTGAACCACAGATTCTGGACCCTCCTTCAGCTGGGTGGGGGACAGTAGTTCTACTGGGAGGTGTCATCAGAGACACACACAACAGGACAGCCCCTGAAAAGATCAAAACAGATGGTAGAAAGAGAGAAGTATCACTTTCTTTCTGTAAATATACTTGATGTGATTCTGGACATAAGTTAGAATAAAGAACTGTTGCTATTCCATTAAAAACAACAGAACACTATCCATAGGAAAGACAGCTGAGAAAAGAAAGGACAGCCATATGCGAGGTCTTCCGTGGCCTCTATAGTCGTGGCCAAACTTGTCTAAAGAATTTGGCCTCATAGAGTCTTAGAAGCTGTAAAACACTTACGAACCACTTTAAATAAAGTTGGGTAAAATAGTCACTGATCCTGGATCACATGTAAGTATCTGTCCTAGTACAGTGGATGCTGACGTGTGCCTCGCCAACCTCTCTTCAGGGCCAAAACACTCATTCCCCCAGCTGCTGCTGGCATTGTTGCCTGCTGAGAGGTAGGATCTGAGTCCCTCTTAGAACTGTCTGGTCAGTGGGAGACGCTTTTTGCCACAATTACAGATCCTTCCTGGATGCCTTTGGCATCCAGTAACTGGCCAAGATGGCAGTAAATAACTCCAGACTTCCTGCCTCAATTTAGGGAAAATGAAGTTATTATATGAGGTCTAGAGCTCCTTGTGGGATTGACTGCATCTCTGTGGCAACTTTATTACAGTTCAATTTCTCCCTTGATCAACAGTGCTTTCCTCTCTCCCTCACTAGCATTTCCAAGAGGACTTAGTCAACCTACCTGCGTGCAAATCTCCATTTCAGAGTGTATTTCCTGGGGAAAATGACCTAATGCAGCCAGTACAAATGCACTAAAAATAATGTAGACAGTGGCTCAGTCCTTAAGGACCCTACAATTTAATTGGGAATTGAGGTAGGTCAAGAATGTTCCATGAAACTAAGCATCAATTAAAAAAAAATAAGTAACATACATTCTCAGTGTGGGTGAGGAAGGTTATTTTGATTCTTCCTGAAGGTATCTTGATGTTTTTGTTACGGGACTCAACTTTCCTATGTCTCCAAAGGCCAAGGAAACAAAAGCAAAAATGAACTTTTGGGACTTCATCAAGATCAAAAGTTTCTGCACAGCAAAGGAAACAGTCAACAAAACAAAAAGGCAACCCACGGAATGGGAGAAGATATTTGCAAATGACAGTACAGACAAAAGGTTGATATCCAGGATCTATAAAGAACTTCTCAAACTCAACACACACACAACAGATAATCATATCAAAAAATGGGCAGAAGATATGAACAGACACTTCTCCAACGAAGACATACAAATGGCTATCAGACACATGAAAAAATGTTCATCATCACTAGCCATCAGGGAGATTCAAATTAAAACCACATTGAGATACCACCTGACACCAGTTAGAATGGCCAAAATTAGCAAGACAGGAAGCAACGTGTGTTGGAGAGGATGTGGAGAAAGGGGAACCCTCTTCCACTGTTGGTGGGAATGCAAGTTAGTGCAGCCACTTTGGAGAACAGTGTGGAGACTCCTGAAGAAATTAAGAATAGAGCTTCCCTATGACCCTGCAATTGCACTGCTGGGTATTTACCCCAAAGATACAGATGTAGTGAAAAGAAGGGCCATCTGTACCCCAATGTTAATTGCAGCAATGGCTACGGTCGCCAAACTGTGGAAAGAACCAAGATGCCCTTCAACGGATGAATGGATAAGGAAGATGTGGTCCATATACACAATGGAGTATTATGCCTCCATCAGAAAGGATGAATACCCAACTTTTGTAGCAACATGGACGGGACTGGAAGAGATGATGCTGAGCAAAATAAGTCAAGCAGAGAGAGTCAAGTATCATATGGTCTCACTTATTTGTGGAGCATAACAAATAACATGGAGGACATGGAGAGGAGAGGGAGTTGAGGGAAACTGGAAGGGGAGATAAACCATGAGAGACTATGGACTCTGAAAAACAACCAGAGGGTTTTGAAGGGGCGGGGGGGGGGGGGCGGTGGGAGGTTGAGGAACCAGGTGGTGGGTAATAGGGAGGGCACGTACTGCATGGAGCACTGGGTGTGATGCCAAAACAATGAACACTGTTATGCTGTAAATAAACAAATAAACGAATAAAAAAAAATAAGTAACTTACAAAGTAGATTATGATGACTGTAATGACAGAAGTACACAGGTCAAAGGAGGAAGAAATAAAACTTGCTTTGGTGAATAAAAAGATGCTTCACAGAGAAGGTAGGTTTTGAAATATTCCTTGAGAATCTAGAAATCATTGGCATTTTCAGAAAGTGAGTCTTTGCCATCCAGCCATTAAAGAGAGTGAGGACAAAGTAAATGGTTTAATGAGTTGTTATATGGTGGGACAGATGGAGGGAAGTAATGGTATATATGCCTGAGAAGGAAGGCAATGGCAAAACTCTGGAGCCATGCGAATGCTACAGGAAAATGAAATTCCTGATAGGCACTGGGCATCCTTTGTTGGTGTTTGAACATAAGTGTGATATATTCAGATTGGGCTCAGAGGAACGGACAAGGCTGGCAACCAAGCCTCAGAAATTGTACTTCTAGAGGCTTCTCCAGTTCTACTCCACTCCAGGACTGCCACTCGGGACAGGAGGCCAAGAGCTAAAGCCAAGGATTCTTAGTACAGCTACCAACAGGTTACAATGCGATGTTTGTATCAAAGCACACTCAAATCCAGAACAAATAAACACATTATGTTTAAGGAATTAAAAGCAGAAATGAAAACAAGTTCAAGGAGTTTAAGGCAGGTTGGAAGTCAATGCATTACCTGAAGAATTATACACAGCCTCTAGCTTCTGGTCAGAGGCCATGTATAGCCATGATAGAAATGACAGGTTGAAAGAATTAGAATTAGAATTAGAAAGGGATGAAGGTCTGTAAGTCATGCTCTGGACCAAAACAGGTTCGTTAGTTATCTAAAATGTGTACACGACCGGCAGAACAAAAGCTCACAAGTGACCTAGTTGAAGGAAAGCAGTGAGCCTTGTGCCCGCTGGGGGAGGGGGAGGGCCATAAATGAGTTATAGGCTTCCTGACAGTAGTGTGGTTGAAGGTAAAATATGCGTAGTAGATACCAATCTGTTAGGTTAAAAATTAAGTCAATGGCTTCTCTGTTTCTTAATCCAGGACCCGAGGCCATTTTGTACCAGGGAATTGACAAGGATGAAGAAAATGTCATTAAGTTGCAGATACAACCCTGATGAGTTACAGCTTAACCCTGGCTTGGAATCAGAGGTCAGCTTCATAAGAGACCATGTGGAATTTGGTATGACTGCCAGAAGGGAAAAAGTGCCTCCTGCTGGCCGCTGAGCTCGCACAGCCATCAGTGATGCTCTTGGTTGAGGCAGGTGGCATCTGCTAGCAGCAACTAAGAGTAAAAATAGCAACATAACCTCTATGCATGGCTCTCCTCCATCTACCCACACCTGAGCCTTATCTCCATGGGGAAGCTGGGCCTGAGCACGCCAACAGACCTGGTCTAGATGTGCTGCAGGTCACCTGTTGGATCACACACAAGGAGCTGCTTCTGTGCTAGGTCTGCTCCTCCCCCAACCCCCAGGCTAACCTGAATTACACAATGGAAAATTCACACCCACTTGGAACAAGGGAATGGGGTGGCTTTCCTGAATGACTTGAATCCAGGTTTATTTTGCATACCCTTGCCTGGAGTGACTACAGTAGCCAAACAGGCTAACTGGCCAGCTGCCCCAAGTGGATGATTCTAGGGGTTAACCTAGGCAGCCAGTCTCACAGACTCTCACTCACAATTCACCTAAAACTCAGGGATTTTTAGCTGACAATTCAAATGAAGCTATGTTCACATGTGAAAACTTTGCTAGGCCATTGCTCCATGAAATTGAACTGACGAAACAATTTCTAAGAGAAAATGTTAAAAAAAAAGAGGTAATAAAATTTAATAAAACCTGAGTAATAAAGATGAGATTCCATCTGCAGTAAAATAGAGAGACTGTTATGATGAGGGAGCAGGAGGCTGGCTGAGGACAAAGCCAAAGCTGGCACCTTGCACCCCGTCTCCATCCGCTCCCTTCGGTAATATGTGTAACATTCCTCAGGCACCCTGGACCACCATAAATGAGAAACAAATAGTTCCCCTTGGTTTACAAATGTCCTAGAGATCTACAAACAAAGAAGTTAACTTATCAGTAGCACAATGTCCAGAGGCAAATAACTCAGTTCCTCAAGCCCTAAATAAAGTTAAATTTCTTCTAAACCCAAATCTCACTAACAAGGACACTTGAGAGGAGAAATGTGAAACTTTATCTCTACATCTCCAAGATAGTGTCGAAAATCATTCCCAAGCATATGGCCCACTGATACACATCTAAAGGGTCTCACAAGAAGATTTTTACTACTAGTAATAAATAACCTTTCTCCCAACAATAGTTAGCCCTCAAGGTCCTGGAGACTTTGCTTAAAAAATTCCTTAGAGACTAACATCACACCCCCCCTTTGTTCTCACCTACCCAACTCCTGTGTATATAATCAGTCACTTCTCAGGATAACAGGGCAGCAGTTCTTCCTGCCCACAGGTCCTGTCCCCGTGCTTTAATAAACCACCACTTTGCACCAAAGATGTCTCAAGAATTCTTTCTTGGTCATTGGCTCCGGACCTCAACCCACCGAACCTCACCTAGGTTCTAGAACTTCATCACTTATGCCCGATTTTTCACATCCGAGACCACCAAGGAGCCAACACCGATGTAATCACACAAGGGTTTATTTGAGAAGCTTAAGCTTGGGCCCAAGTGTGCCCGACACAGCGGAGTAGGGACTTGGACTCCGAACCAGATTACAGTCAGAGTTTTTAAAGGCAGAGCAGGGGTGTCAGTAGGTGATTGGGCCACGACTACTAGCCCCATGTTCCTGTTTTTTTTTTTTTCCTTTTTCTTTCTGACATGATCTATTACAACATCAAACCATGTTGTTCCTTTTTCTTTCTGACATAATCTATTATAACATCAAGCCATGTTATTCCTGATATGAGTTATTAAAATGATAAGCCATCCTATTCCTGATCGATCATTGTATTTGCTCCAGTCAGTCTTCCTAGAGCTGTCCTATTCCTGATTGATCATTGTGTTTGCTCCGGTCAGTCTTCCCCGAGCCAGGGGTCATTTACCGGTCTCGGAGACCTAAGATGGCAGCCGGGGCCAAGATGGCTGTACTTATGTCAAGGCTTGGGGTGGGTACAGCCTTGTTTTCCTTGGCCTCCACAGATGATGTGGTGGTCAACGGTGTTGGCAGAATGGTTTCTCAGAATTCCTGAAATATAAGAAAAAGATAACAAAGCAGGTTTTCAAAACATAACAGAATTTTAAAAGAAAGTGGTGGGGGGTGGCGGGCTGGGGAAGGTATGTTCTCTGTTGACAGGACATAAAATCACTTTGAGGACTCCCTGAACTAACAAAGCATGACTGACCTATTGGCTCCACTCTACGGTAGTCCAAGTTTTGCCACGTAACGCACAGGCCATGGGACCAGAAGACACGGGTTCGTGAGCCCAATCTCCACTCATCTCTCAGAAGATCCATTTTCAGGAAAGCCTCCCTCATTCCTCCATCCCCGATATCAGCCATGTTGCCACTTGGAAAATAATAATTGGATTTGGTCATGTCGCTCCTTCTCCCAAAGATTTATAGTTAAGTCATCCTTCCAAATAAGTTCAAAAGCTCAATAAGCAAGAGAATTTTTCAAGCTGAAAAACATTCTTCAGTGCTGTCCACATCCACCAATCACTAAGTGCCCTTCTAGCCACAACTAGGCTCTCTCACAGCTCTTCCCCACATGAGCAAAGATGGTGGGGCACCTGGGTGGCTCAGTCAACCATCTGCCTTCTGCTCAGGTCATGATCCCAGGGTCCTGGGATGGTGCCCTGTGTTGGGCTCCCTGATCTGTGGAGTCTGCTTCTGTTTCTCCCTCCACCCCTTCCCCTGCTTGTGCACATGCACTCTTTTTCTCTCCAAAATTAATAAATAAATCTTATTTAATCATCATGGGCAGGAGACAGAGTTGGCCGAATTATTTTAGGTTTCACGGACATACAACATGCTGCATGTTACCCCAAACTCTACTGAAAATCAGGAAAGAAGACTAACACTCACTGATACCTACTGTGTATCTTGTACATTATATCATTTTCCCTAACTGGAATGCTTCTCTAAGAAACTGCATTTTTTTCCCATTTATTTTTTTCAGCATAACAGTATTCATTGTTTTTGCACAAAACCCAGTGCTCCATGCAAAACGTGCCCTCCCTATTACCCACCACCTGTTCCCCCAACCTCCCACCCCTGACCCTTCAAAACCCTCAGGTTGTTTTTCAGAATCCATAGTCTCTTATGGTTCACCTCACCTCCCCAGTGTCCATAGCCCCCTCCCCCTCTCCCAATCCCACCTCCCCCCAGCAACCCCCAGTTTGTTTTGTGAGATTAAGAGTCATTTATGGTTTGTCTCCCTCCCAATCCCATCTTGTTTCATTTATTCTTCTCCTATCCCCCTAACTCCCCATGTTGCTTCTCCACGTCCTCATATCAGGGAGAGCATATGATAGCTGTCTTTCTCCGATTGACTTATTTCACTAAGCATGATACGCTCTAGTTCCATCCACGTTGTCGCAAATGGCAAGATTTCATTTCTTTTGATGGCTGCATAGTATTCCATTGTGTATATATACCACATCTTCTTTATCCATTCATCTCTTGATGGACATCTAGGTTCTTTCCATAGTTTGGCTATTGTAGACATTGCTGCTATAAACATTCGGGTACACGTGCCCCTTTGGATCACTACGTCTGTATCTTTAGGGTAAATACCCAGTAGTGCAATTGCTGGGTCATAGGGTAGTTCTATTTTCAACATTTTGAGGAACCTCCATGCTGTTTTCCAGAGTGGCTGCACCAGCTTGCATTCCCACCAACAGTGGAGGAGGGTTCCCCTTTCTCCACATCCTCGCCAGCATCTGTCATTTCCTGACTTGTTCATTTTAGCCATTATGACTGGTGTGAGGTGATATCTCATTGTGGTTTTGATTTGTATTTCCCTGACGCCGAGTGACGTGGAGCACTTTTTCATGTGTCTGTTGGCCATCTGGATGTCTTAAGAAACTGCATTTCTCTTTTCTCACTTTGTTCTACTGTAATTATCATCAACAGTTTTAAGAGGTTAGATACTACGGGGGGGTGGGAGGTTGGGGAAGCAGGTGGTGGGTAATAGAAAGGGCATGTATTGCATGGAGCACTGGGTGTGGTGCAAAAACAATGAATACTGTTATGCTGAAAATAAACAAATAATAATAATAATAAAAAGAGGTTAGATACTACAGCCAGACCACTTAGGATTGTATCTTTACTCTCCTACTTACTAACTGCATCACCTTGATCAAGTCACTAAGACTTCATTATGCCTCAGTTTTCACACATGTAAAATGAGTAAGATAATGTCTCTTTCACAGTTATATTATGGACTATATGTAGCCCAAGGAAAGATTTTATACTCTACTCTAGCATATTAGAGCATTGACAATACTACTTCTCTTCTCTTTATATGTCCATCTCCCAACCTCATTTCGTTCTATCCCAATTGTTACCCTGGAACTTAGAAGCCTGTCACAGAAACAGGTGCCCAATAAATATATGGGTAAATAGATGCATTTTATTTACACATGAGCTCTGTGATATAGATATCACTATATTTGGATTATAACTGAGGAACTTGTATCTTCAAGAAAAGGTGCACATAGAAAACAGCATCAAGTTTCCTCAAGAATTAAGAAATAGGATGACCATATGATCCAACAATTCCACTTCCGGATATACAGCTGAAGGAAACAAAATCACTCTCTCAAGGAGATAGCTGCTCCCACCATGTGCACTATAGCATGGTTTACAATATCTAAGCCATGGAAACAAACCTAGGTGTCCACCGAGAGATGAGTCGAAAGAACAGGGTACACATATAAACAATAGAGTAGTAGTCAGCCATGTAAAAGAAGGAAACTCTGTCATTTCCAACAACATAGATGGGACTTGAGGACATTTTGCTAAGTGAAGTAAGTCAAAGAAAGAAATACTCATGAACTCACTTATATGTGGAATCTGAAAACAAAGAAACAAAAACAAACAAAAACTCCACCCAAATTCCTAGAAACAGAACAGATGGGCAGTTGCCAGAAGCAAGGGATGACGGGCAGGGGAAAAGAGGAAAGGTGGTGAAAAGATACAAACTTCCAGTTATGAGACACATGAGTTCTGGGGGTGTAATGTACAGCAGGCACTGTATTGTACACCCAGAAGTTCAGAAAGTGCAACTTGAAAGTTCTCATCACAAGAATAAATACTGTAACTATGTGAGGTCATGGATGTTAACTTATTTTCATAAACATTTCACAACATATACATATATAAAATCATCATGTTGTATGCCTGAAATTAACATAAAGTTATATGTTTAAAAAAGGGAGGAAGTGAAGCTATTTGGAAGAAGGGCGATTTGAAATCAAGAGTCCACGCTTTTCTACTGTATCCCACAGAGAAATTGAGAATGATGATAAAGCCTTGCTATTCAAAAACACAACTGCATGAAAGCTTCATTTGGAGGAATTTCCAACAAATACAGTACAGTACAAAGGTGTTTTCAGGTTGTTTCATTGTAGAGATTCTTATTATAATTAAGTCATTATGTATCTCATCCTTAGACTTCTATTTCTAGCAGAAAAGTGAAGTACAGTGAGAATCAGTGTTTCTCATAATAGACTGTGGTCAAAAAAGGAAAAGGCTTTGGAGTAAAAACGAAGGCAGGAACAAAAGGAGACAAATACAGACAGAATTAGGAGAACGGTCTTCACAAGTGGCGAGATACCATGGTACCAACACCAATGTTTTCCTTGGAGACCGTTGAACATGAGAAAGTTAATGTGATTCAGAAATATTACCCATGCTGGGTCTGTTCTAGGAAGAATGCCCCGCTGTCTCACTGAAGTCCAACCTGCTCTGTCCATCTGCCTCAGCCTCCAGAGAGAACTTGGAAGAGGCTGAAAGGAGCTGAGTAGCCGACAAGAAAAGAGACTAAGAATATAGGGAGAAATCTACCATGCTATGCTTACATAGGTCCATTACGAGATGCCTCTGTCACACTGCACATTACCAAGGGGAGGATATTCTCTTCTAGCCTAAGAAAGCTAGCTTAGATTGACAAATGAAGGGCATTTTGCATTTAAGAGATTCTCAAGCTAGGAGTTGGAGTCTTTGCCGCTTTTAACACAAACAAAATGCAGCACAGATGAAATACACTTTCAAGAAGCATCAGTGCATTTTGAGAGAGGATCCTTACAATATGCTCCACACCCAAAGGATTACATGCTTTCCTGCCTATTAAGGCAGTTACAGAAGCAAAAGGAAACCCATTCTAAATAACAAGCTTTTTACCTATAAACACATATGGCTAAATCATATGTTATAATTTTATTTGTACAATTAAGCCCTGCTGCTTCTAGTTCTTAAATTTATAATCGTCTTCGGACCTGTTATTGCTGAGAGGTCATTAACATACTATTTATAAAATTTCAGCTTTAGTTCTAATGTGCATATGCATATACGAGCTATGAATCATGATCCATAACTCTTTTCTAATAAATCTATGTCTCCTTCCAGGAGTGCACTCTAGGTAATGGCTCTGTCGAAGCAATTAATTAGCTAAAGCTGTGCATATTCCTGCCAGTGCAATTAGGAGCCTCAGTCAAACAAGGAGGGGAGATGCAGTGATGGCAGTGGAGAGTGAAAGCCAGCCACACTGATGGGGTAGCTTAGGAAACAGGAAGATAAAAAGTAATTATGTGTAGGCCTCAAGTATACCTATAATTCAGAAAAATAACAGTCTCATAACATGATAGGAACAGAGGAAGAGACCACACACCTTTCTGCCTAGTTCTTAATGGGCCAAATCATACTCCTGGGTACCAAGACCTGGAGAATGCAATCAAAAAGCTGAAACAGCATGGGGTGCTAACTTCACAAAGCAAGTCTGAAATCACTTGAGTCACATGCTTCCTCATCTTTACAGTGGCTTTCCTCATCTAGATATCATGCATACCCTCACACAAGCCCAGAAAGTTGCATTTATGCTGTTGCATGTACGCAGACATGTGGCAATGGCTATCACACGTACACATGTACACACAAATGCACACTTAGAGACTATGAGAGCTTTTGAAGTTATGTCCTTGGTGTTTAAGAACTTAAATGTATGGGAGGAGTCAAGATGGCGGAGAAGTAGAAGCCTGAGACTACATCAGGTAGCAGGAGATCAGCTCGATAGTTTATCTAAACATTGCAAACACCTACAAATCCAACGGGAGAGCGAAGAGAAGAAAAACAGCAACTCTAGAAACAGAAAATCAACCACTTTCTGAAAGGTAGGACTGGCGGAGAAGTGAATCTAAAACGACGGGAAGATAGACCGCGGGGGGAGGGGCCGGCTCCCGGCAAGCGGCGGAGCAATGGAGCACAAAATCAGGACTTTTAAAAGTCTGTTCCACTGAGGGACATTGCTCCAGAGGCTAAACCAGGGTGAAGCCCACACGGGGTCAGCGTGGCCCCAGGCCCCGCAGGGTCACAGAAGGATCAGGGGTGTCAGAGTGTCGGAGAGCTCGCAGGTATTAGAACGGAGAATCCGGCTGCAGAGACAGAGCCGAGGACTGAACTCTCAGCTCGGGGTTACCTTGAACTGGTCGCGGGCTGGGTGAGCTCGGAGCGCGGCTAGAGGCTGGGGATACGGGAGTGATTGGGTGCTGTCCTCTGGGGGCGCACTGAGGAGTGGGGCCCCAGGCTCTCGGCTCCTCCGGGCCAGAGACTGGGAGGCAGCCATTTTCATTCCCATCCTCCGGAACTCTACGGAAAGCGTTCAGGGAACAGAAGCTCCCAAAAGCGAACCCGAGCCAATTACTTAGTCCGGCCGCCTGTAAGGGCAGTGCAATCCAGCCTCGGGCAAAGACACTTGAGAGTCACTACAACAGGCCCCTCCCCCAGAAGATCAACAAAATATCCAGCCAGGACGAAGTTCATCTATCAAGGAGAAAGCAGGTTCAATTCCTAAGACAGCAGAGCAATTCCAGAGGAGGAGAAAGCAAAGCACGGAATCATGGATTTCTCCCCAGGATTCTTTAGTCTTGCGGCTACTTCATTTTTATTTTTCTTTTTTCAATTTTTTTTCTTTTTTCTTTTTTCTTCTTCTGCTAAATTTTTTAAAACTTTTACCCTTTTCTTTTTTAACGTTTTTTGACTAGTTCATCTAAATATATATATTTTTTCTTTCTTTTTTATATTTTTTATTTTTTTTAATTTTTTTCTTTTTTTTTCTTTTTTTTTCAGAACCTGTTTTTATCCCCTTCCCCCCCCCCCCCCCACAATTTGGGATCTCTTCTGATTTGGTTACAGCGCATTTTTCTGGGGTCTTTGCCACCCTTTTAGTAGTTTATTTGCTCCTTCATATCCTCTCATCTGGACAAAATGACAAGGCGGAAAAAATACCACAAACAAAAGAACAAGAGACAATACCGAAGGCTAGGGACCTAATCATCACAGACATTGGTAATATGTCAGATCAAGAGTTCAGAATGACGATTCTAAACATTCTAGCTTGGCTCGAAAAAGGCATGGAAGATATTAGAGAAACCCTCTCTGGAGATATTAAAGCCCTTTCTGGAGAAATTAAAGAACTAAAATCTAACCAAGTTGAAATCAAAAAAGCTATTAATGAGGTGCAATCAAAAATGGAGGCTCTCACTGCTAGGATAAATGAGGCAGAAGAAATAATTAGTGACATAGAAGACCAAATGACAGAGAATAAGGAAGCCGAGCAAAAGAGCAAAAAGACAGCTACTGGACCATGAGGGGAGAATTCGAGAGATAAGTGACACCATAAGACGAAACAACATTAGAATAATTGGGATTCCAGAAGAAGAAGAAACAGAGAGGGGAGCAGAAGGTCTATTGGAGAGAATCATTGGAGAGAATTTCCCTAATATGGCAAAGGGAACAAGCATCAAAATCCAGGAGATGCAGAGAACCCCCATCAAAGTCAACAAGAATAGGTCCACACCCCGTCACCTAATAGTAAAATTGACAAGTCTTAGTGACAAAGAGAAAATCCTGAAAGCAGCCCGAGAAAAGAAGTCTGTAACATACAATGGTAAAAATATTAGATTGGCGGCAGACTTATCCACAGAGACCTGGCAGGCCAGAAAGAGCTGGCATGATATATTCAGAGCACTCAACGAGAAAAACATGCAGCCAAGAATACTCTATCCAGCTAGGCTATCATTGAAAATAGAAGGAGAGATCAAAAGCTTCCAGGACAAACAAAAACTGAATTTGCAAACACCAAACCAGCTCTACAGGAAATATTGAAAGGGGTCCTCTAAGCAAAGAGAGAGCCTAAAAGTAGTAGATCAGAAAGGTACAGAGACAATATACAGTAACAGTCACCTTACAGGCTAATAATGGCACTAAATTCATATCTCTCAATAGTTACCCTGAATGTTAATGGGCTAAATGCCCCAATCAAAAGACACAGGGTATCAGAATGGATAAAAAAACAAAACCCATCAGTATGTTGCCTACAAGAAACTCATTTTAGACGCGAAGACACCTCCAGATTTAAAGTGAGGGGGTGGAAAACAATTTACCATGCTAATGGGCATCAGAAGAAAGCTGGGGTGGCAATCCTTATATGAGATCAATTAGATTTTAAGCCAAAGACTATAATAAGAGATGAGGAAAGACACTATATCCTACTCAAAGGGTCTGTCCAACAAGAAGATCTAACAATTTTAAATATCTATGCCCCTAACGTGGGAGCAGCCAACTATATCAACCAATTAATAACAAAATCAAAGAAACACAGCAATAATAATAAAATAATAGTAGGGGACTTGAACACTCCCCTACTGAAATGGACAGATCATCCAAGCCAAAGATCAACAAGGAAATGAAGGCCTTAAATGACACACTGGACCAGATGGACATCACAGATATATTCAGAACATTGCATCCCAAAGCAACAGAATACACATTCTTCTCTAGTGCACATGGAACCTTCTCCAGAATAGATCACATCCTGGGTCACAAATCAGGTCTCAACCGGTATCGAAAGATTAGGATTATTCCCTGCATATTTTCAGACCACAATGCTCTGAAGCTAGAACTCAATCACAAGAGGAAAGCTGGAAAGAACCCAAATACATGGAGACTAAACAACATCCTTCTAAAGAATGAATGGGTTAACCAGGAAATTAAAGAAGAATTGAAAAAATTCATGGAAACAAATGATATTGAAAACACAACAGTTCAAAATCTGTGGGACACAGCAAAGGCAGTCCTGAGAGGAAAATATATAGTGGTACAAGCCTTTCTCAAGAAACAAGAAAGGTCTCAAGTACACAACCTAACCCTACACATAAAGGAGCTGGAGAAAGAACAAGAAAGAAACCCTAAACCCAGCAGGAGAAGAGAAATCATAAAGATCAGAGCAGAAATCAATGAAATAGAAACCAAAAAAACAATAGAAAAAATCAATGAAACTAGGAGCTGGTTCTTTGAAAGAATCAATAAGGTTGATAAACCCCTGGCCAGACTCATCAAAAAGAAAAGAGAAAGGACCCAAATCAATAAAATCATGAATGAAAGAGGAGAGATCACAACTAACACCAAAAAATAGAGACAATTAGAAGAACATACTATGAGCAACTCTACGCCAACAAATTGGACAATCTGGAAGAAATGGATGCATTCCTAGAGACATATAAACTACCACAACTGAACCAGGAAGAAATAGAAAACCTGAACAGGCCCATAACCAGTAAGGAGATTGAAACAGTCATCAAAACTCTCCAAACAAACAAAAGCCCAGGGCCAGACGGCTTCCCAGGGGAATTCTACCAAACATTTAAAGAAGAACTAATTCCTCTTCTCCTGAAACTGTTCCAAAAAATAGAAATGGAAGGAAAACTTCCAAACTCATTTCATGAGGCCAGCATCACCTTGATCCCAAAACCAGACAAGGATCCCACCAAAAAAGAGAACTACAGACCAATATCCTTGATGAACACAGACGCAAAAATTCTCGCCAAAATACTAGCCAATAGGATTCAACAGTACATTAAAAGGATTGTTCACCATGATCAAGTGGGATTTATTCCAGGGATGCAGGGTTGGTTCAACATCCGCAAATCAATCAATGTGATAGAACACATTAATAAAAGAAAGAACAAGAACCATATGATACTCTCAATAGATGCTGAAAAAGCATTTGACAAAGTACAGCATCCCTTCCTGATCAAAACTCTTCAAAGTGGAGGGATAGAGGGCACATACCTCAATATTATCAAAGCTATCTATGAAAAACCCACCGCAAATATCATTCTCCATGGAGAAAAACTGAAAGCTTTTCCGCTAAGGTCAGGAACACGGCAGGGATGTCCATTATCACCACTGCTATTCAACATAGTACTAGAAGTCCTAGCCTCAGCAATCAGACAACAAAAAGAAATTAAAGGCATCCAAATTGGTAAAGAAGAAGTCAAACTATCACTCTTCACAGATGATATGATACTATATGTGGAAAACCCAAAAGACTCCACTCCAAAACTGCTAGAACTTGTACAGGAATTCAGTAAAGTGTCAGGATATAAAATGAATGCACAGAAATCAGTTGCATTTCTGTACACCAACAACAAGACAGAAGAAAGAGAAATTAAGGAGTCAATCCCATTTACAATTGTACCCAAAACTATAAGATACCTAGGAATAAACCTAACCAAAGAGACTAAGAATCTATACACAGAAAATTATAAAGTACTCATGAAAGAAATTGAGGAAGACACAAAGAAATGGAAAAATGTTCCATGCTCCTGGATTGGAAGAATAAATATTGTGAAAATGTCTATGCTACCTAAAGCAATCTACACATTTAATGCAATCCCTATCAAAATACCATCCATTTTTTTCAAAGAAATGGAACAAATAATCCTCAAATTTATATGGAACCAGAAAAGACCTCGAATAGCCAAAGGAATATTGAAAAACAAAGCCAAAGTTGGTGGCATCACAATTCCGGACTTCAAGCTCTATTACACAGCTGTCATCATCAAGACAGCATGGTACTGGCACAGAAACAGACACATAGATATGTGGAACAGAATAGAGAGCCCAGAAATGGACCGTCAACTCTGTGGTCAACTAATCTTCGACAAAGCAGGAAAGAATATCCAATGGAAAAAAGACAGCCTCTTCAATAAATGGTGCTGGGAAAATTGGACAGCCACATGCAGAAAAATGAAACTGGACCACTTCCTTACAGCACACACGAAAATAGACTCCAAATGGATGAAGGACCTCAATGTGAGGAAGGAATCCATCAAAATCCTTGAGGAGAATGAAGGCAGCAACCTCTTCGACCTCAGCCGTAGCAACATCTTCCTAGGAACAACGGCAAAGGCAAGGGAAGCAAGGGCAAAAATGAACTATTGGGATTTCATCAAGATCAAAAGCTTTTGCACAGCCAAGGAAACAGTTAACAAAACCAAAAGACAACTGACAGAATGGGAGAAGATATTTGCAAACGACATGTCAGATAAAGGGCTAGTATCCAAAATCTATAAGGAACTTAGCAAACTCAACACCCAAAGAACAAACAATCCAATCAAGAAATGGGCAGAGGACATGAACAGACATTTCTGCAAAGAAGACATCCAGATGGCCAACAGACACATGAAAAAGTGCTCCACGTCACTCGGCATCAGGGAAATACAAATCAAAACCACAATGAGATATCACCTCACACCAGTCAGAATGGCTAAAATGAACAAGTCAGGAAATGACAGATGCTGGCGAGGATGTGGAGAAAGGGGAACCCTCCTCCACTGTTGGTGGGAATGCAAGCTGGTGCAGCCACTCTGGAAAACAGCATGGAGGTTCCTCAAAATGTTGAAAATAGAACTACCCTATGACCCAGCAATTGCACTACTGGGTATTTACCCTAAAGATACAAACATAGTGATCCGAAGGGGCACGTGTACCCGAATGTTTATAGCAGCAATGTCTACAATAGCCAGACTATGGAAAGAACCTAGATGTCCATCAACAGATGACTGGATAAAGAAGAAGTGGTATATATACACAATGGAATACTATGCAGCCATCAAAAGAAATGAAATCTTGCCATTTGCGACGACGTGGATGGAACTAGAGCGTATCATGCTTAGTGAAATAAGTCAATCAGAGAAAGACAACTATCATATGATCTCCCTGATATGAGGACATGGAGAAGCAACATGGGGGGGTAGGGGGATAGGAGAAAAATAAATGAAACAAGATGGGATTGGGAGGGAGACAAACCATAAATGACTCTTAATCTCACAAAACAAACTGGGGGTTGCTGGGGGGAGGTGGGATTGGGAGAGGGGGAGGGGGCTATGGACAGTGGGGAGGGGAGGCGAACCATAAGAGACTATGGACTCTGAAAAACAATCTGAGGGTTTTGAAGGGTCAGGGGTGGGAGGTTGTGGCAACCTGAGGGTTTTGAAGGGTTAGGGGTGGGAGGTTGGGGGAACAGGTGGTGGGTAATGGGGAGGGCACGTTTTGCATGGAGCACTGGGTGTTGTGCAAAAAGAATGAATACTGTTACGCTGAAAAAAATAAATAAAATGGAAAAAAAAAGAACTTAAATGTATGAATTTTCAATGAACAAATACACAGCTGTATATAACAAGAAGCTGAGTTAGGAAAGAAATCACACACACACACACACACACACACACACACACACACACATACCAGTGGAAGAGGAAGGCTCAACAACTAGTAGGTCAGGGTGAGGGGGAGGTGGAATACATGCATGTTGATGCGGGAAACAGCTCATGAGCTCTTGGCATTAGTAAATCGAATGGAAGTCACTCAGGTTTTCAGTTTCTGTCTCATATTCATGTGTGTGTGGATGAGAAGTCTCAAAGATGAAAAAGAAAAGAAAAAGCAGGTGGGGTAAAAAAAAAAGAAGTTAAAAGAAAATCTGTAAATGTCTCTACTTTCAAGAAACAGTGACTGTCCTTTGGTCATATGGTGTGTAGAAATGTCTAACACAGAAAATACGAATACACAAAAGTCTGTGGGATTTTCACAGTCCTCTTTCCAAAACTGGCTCATTTTTCCATCCATTGAAATGCACAAGGAACTCAAGACCAAGGCTACCAAATACTGAAGATGTGGATAAAATGCCACACTAAAGTCCACACATAGCTGATTGGTCAAAAGGGGGCAGATAATTGGATACAAACAACCAAAGTTATAGGTGCAACATCATGAATACCATTCTACACACTCAGAGGGAAGAGGGAATATGATAAACCACGTAAAAGAGTGTTTCTTCACAGGTTGTTAACACTGGAAGCTATTTTAAAATCCTAGTGACTAATATTGAAAACAGTAACATTAACAGCAAACATTTATTTAGTGTTTACTGGGCGAGTGGCAGGCATTTCTAAGCATGCTTATGTGCAGGAACTCATTGAATTTTACCCTCATACCGACCCTGTGATGTGGGGTATCATCATTTTTGTCACTTCACCGGTGAGGAAAATGAAGCATAGTGAGGTTATGTGCTGTGCTCAAGGTTCACACCTACACCTTCCGGAGTGGGGATTTGAATCTAGGCACGTTGGCTTCGCGCTCTGCTGCCTACAGGAACAACAATGGTTGAGCTCTTACAATGCACTAGAATCTGCTCTGAACAATGTAATTATATAATGTGATATTTTCTTGCAGCCCCATGAGGAAAGTACCTCCTTTCCTGCAAATACAAGACCCGGGGCTTAAAACATGCCACAGTGATACATCCTCTAACTGCCAGAGGCTGGACTGAAACCGAGATCTGTGAAGTGCCCAGGGACACTAGGTGACAGTCCCCTGTCATTCTATAATCTGCTGCAGAATCTGTCTTCTACAGTTGACTCACACTACCAATACCTTCTTAATCTCACTTGAAGCATTTTGGACCCACCTTGGGCTCCCAGACCATGCCTACAATTCTGCCTTCACAACCACACAAGTGCTGAGGCTCCCGGGCTTAAACTCGGGAAGTAAAACATACGTAGACTTTATTAAACCCCATGTGTTGAAACTCTACACATCTCTCCCACGGTCTCCACCACTTACTGGTATTTATATCCAAGGTATTTAAACCTAAATTGTCATTCTTACATGGTCCAGGTGGCAAATGTCGCCTCCTAGACATATCTTGAGAACAATGAATTTTTTAAATTCTAGAGAATAATGTGCCATCTTTCAGCTTATTAATGCTGGGAGAAGTACATTTGGAGATTTCATTTTCTAGTTTTCACTACCCTCACCTGCTTGAAAGTTACATAAATAATGTGGTTGAAAACAAATAATGAAGAAAAGAGCTGGTAGGTGGTCCTTGTCTGCCAGATTACAAGGTAAAAATTATGATATCTAATCAAATAAAAACTGATATGGCTCTTATGAAATATATCTATAACTTTTAGAAAAAAATATTCTGCAACATCCACAAGTAAGAAAGTTATTCAAAATACCATTTCACAGAAAAATTATAAATAGGCTATATGTAACATATATATCATCTCGTTTATAAGTACATGTTAGTACAATATAAATAACCATGCATATATTTGTGTGCGCTAAAATATATTCTATTGTCATGGATGAGAGATCAAAAAATGTTTATAATATTCTATTCCATTCCAGGATTGACATTTATTTATAAGTTAGTTTATCTTATTTTCAGGAACAATTATATATAAAATAAATATACTGAACTAAGACTGATTTCCTTTAAAAAAAAAAGTGGTATAATAGCGAAACAAACAAACAAAGAGTGAACTAGATAGACGGTTCCAAGTTTTTAATCCTAATTCTCTCAGTAACTTAGCTAAGAATAACAATAAAAACCACCATCTTTTGGATAGCTATGACCAAATGACACTGGTTAGTCCTTCACATATATTAACTTTGTTTCTCACAACACTCCTATGTGGTAAGTAACTAATGCAGTGGGAAATAGAACTGGAAAGAGAGAGTTGTCACTAATCAAATAAACAGTAGTTAAGATACATAACGATATTATTTTGTCCATTATGATTGCAAAAATAAATTGTGATATATCTTGTCAAATATTAAGGAAGACAAAGAAACTGGTGCTCTTACTGCCGCTTATTAACTGTGCATCCTTAGGCAAGCTAATTAACATCCCTGGGGTGCAATTTCTTCAAATTCAATTCTGGAATTTCTTTTTGTATAAGTGCAGTAATACCATATATCTTAAAGACTATGGTGAGAATTTTAAAAGCTAATTCATGTAAAAGTTTATTCACAAGAGTGTCTGACACACAAGAACCCGTAAGTGTTAACTCTCATATTGCTAATGACAAAAATTCTTCTGGAATATAAATAGAAATTATGTATCAAAGCCATAGAGGAGGTCATTGACAATAATCTGTTCCTGGAACTAACTCTATCCTAAGGAAAACAGACAGTATTCTGCGTATGCAAAAACAAAGCTATTCATTGTTACAATATTTATAATAGCAATAAAAAGGGAAATTCTCCTGCATTAGGAGAATTATATAATCATATATGCATTCCTCTCATTATAAAGGTATGTTAAAACCCAGTGATCTTGAAGTCCCAATCTTAAAGACTATGTAGAATAGGGAAAACAATTTAGGCTCTAACCTTAGGTGAAAAAAATAGGTTAGTAAATTTCACATGCCCATTATGCTTACATTTTTATTTATACTTACATAGCAGTATACTGGACAGAGTAAGTTTGGGTGACATATTGGAAAAAATGTTGTAAAATTATGTTGGTTTTATTCCATTGGTAAAATGCTAAGTGTGCTTGTTTTCCATTGCCAATCGTGTTCCAGTTTCTGCCCTATCTATGTTGAAACACACAGTGATACTTCAGGGTACCACCCTCTTGTCTCCAGGCCCACCACAATCAACTTAAGCCTGATCAACCAATGCAGAATACTTTTTCGAAAAGGCTGGGATTAACTACAGACTTCATTTCTAATTTGTTCTTAACTGAATGAATAGTAATATTTGTTAAAAAAAAATTCTGAAAATAATATTTGATAATGTGTGTTTATGGACTCACTTCTGAGATTTTAATAACCGATCTCTTCTTTGGCAATAGCTCCTACTGTCTAAGACTGATAATTAATGGGAGCAATGTGAATAATTTGTAGATAGTGCTTGGGGATCATACATCTTCCCATATTTAAATAATCTTAAAAAAACTACTACTAAAACAGGAAAGAAACCAAGGAGTAGGAAGGGAAGGAATATGTAAACAATTGTCTTTTTAATTTCTTTGAATACCTTGCTTTTTCACAAAAGACACTAATAGCTTCAAGGTTTTCATCATTTGAATTACATCTCAGTTAATGGAATGCCCCCTACAAAATCACATGCATTATCTAACTTTTGACAAAAAGAGAGAAAGGTTAACGACTTTTTGAAAATCTCTTGAAAAGATGCCTTGATTCTACCTTCCTTATAAAATAGCTATGAAGGTTAATGGTAAAGACTACATAATAACATTCTCAGCTGTTTTAACCAACCATTATAAACACTTGTGGGAATGTCTTTCCTATTGGGAATACTTCCCCCCCCCCATCTTGAGCATAAAAATAGTGTTGGATTTCTACCTGTATTCAAGATTCATGGGTTCTTCATATTAGTTTCTTCAACACCAAAAGATGCAGCAATTTGTGAACAATCTTAGCCAATCAGAAAAACATTTAAAGCAATTTCCTAAGTACTGTATCATTTACTATCTCTCAAAGGTTGGAACTCTTCAAACAAATCATATTTTTTATTTTCAACATGTGATAGATGCTGCATGCTTTTCTCCAAAACTGCATGTACTTATGATAAAAGCCATATTTCCATTAATCATTACAACAATGCCTTTTTCAACGAAGTTTTTGTCATACTGTGTTATTTTACCATTGTTGGATGACATTTTGTTTTTAGTGGCTGAAGATTTTCCTGCCAAAGCATTTGGTAACATCCCAGAGAGAACCTTGGGTTACATACTTTCTAATTCTTCTACTGTGCAGTTTCATGTTTTTCAAAGTTCTGCTTTGGAGAGTTTTATAATTAAACATGGAAGATGAAATTTTAGTTTTTATTGACACAGGCTATTAAATGGTACCAGATGAGGAAGCAAGGAAAGACATAAAGGTGAAAGGCATTCTTTCACACAATAAATATCAGTTCCTTACTGTTCTAGGCCCTGGATTTATTTAGCAAATAATGTATTAAATAAGGCAGACATACTACTTCTCATATAACTTACTTTCTGGTGAATGATGTCCAGTTCTCTTTCAGAAGCTCTGAAGGTAAGTTTAGGGATAAATGCATAGAAAATGGACCACAGGCATTCTTCATGCCTTGGCTAGAGCTGGAGACTATACTGGTCCAACATGTATTTCTTTCCGCTTTGCCTCTTTTCTATGTAGCCTCAAATTGGGAAGGAGGAGGAGAGAACAGTGTCAGAGGAGATCATGGAGAGGACATGACCACTGGCTGACCTGTGTGAGCTGTAAACAGGCAATGTCAGCTTCCTCACCTCCTCCCATCCTTGGAATGTATGTCATGCCCACCATTCCCACACTAGGAGCTGCTTCAAGGACATAGCCTCGAGAGTAGGATGCTGTTGAGACCATCTGGATGATATGCATGATTGGACCTAGTTAAGGCCTCCACATAAATCTGCAGGATTCTGGAGGGCTGGTGCCAAAATCTACTCATCTTATGGCTGCTAAGACAAGCCTCACATGTAAGCTCTCTCACATATTAAACCTGCCCCTGACCAACCTGGAATGATTCACCTCTTTCTTTGGCCTCTCCTCATCTTCTGTGTATGGGGGCCAGTTTTCAAACCAAATGGCAGGAGAAGCTAGTTTTCCCCTTCTCTTCTCAGGACAGTTGATTGTAACAACTTCACAGAAGCTCATATGCTGTAAGGCTGGCTTCCATGAGCTCCAAGAAGACAAATGGATCAGCAACCTAACAAGAATGAAAATAAGAGAAACCTGTGACTGGCACAAAGCCTAGAGGTACAAAGATCAAAAGAGGTGTTGGAAAGCCAAATGAGCTTAATATCTTCAGCTATTATGTTTCTCCTGAGGTTTATTCCATTACCCAGAGAGAAACAGAGCCCACCGTACTCTTTCATTCACATGCCCCTGCCTCTCCAGTATTATGCAGGATACAAAGAAATAGTTTAAAAGTTATCATCTCGGCCTCCAAGCTGCTTACATCCTAACCTTGGGAACTCTTGCTGACCCCCCCCAAAAAAAAAAAAAAAAAAAAAAAAAAAAAAAACTGGAAAAGAATTCAGCATAAACTCAAAGGAAGCTACTTGTTTTGCAAGATACTATGCCCCTTTTTATTCTATGAGGGAAGTGAACAATAAATAAACGAGGCCTCTCTCTAGAAGCACTGTGATAGAAAGGCCTGCTAAGATCTCTACATAAATAAGTCTAGGTAGCATAAACAAAATGTGAAAATGACAGGAAAACCTATCAAAGACCTGTGTGTGCCGAGAGGATCCACCTGGGCCAGAGACTTGGACTAAAACTTATATAAATCCCAAGCTGCTCACCTAGAGTCAAAGGCCCATTGGAAGCCCAGGATGAGAAGAGCCCTAAGTGGACTGACCCACTTAGGTGCTCCGCACAGGAGTAGCAACAATGCGACAGTCAGGAGGATGCATTCTCATTGCCTGAGTACCCATTCCATGCCAGAACGGTGGTGGACACTGGAGCGAGCCACAAAGGTCACAAGATAGGGAAAAAAAAAAACAAAAACAAAAACAAAAAAAAACATGCCACCGTAGAGCTTAGGTTCAGGGTTTCTGAGAGTGGCAGTCCTAAGGAGAGAATAAAATGGACTGAGGAATGGAGGACAATGCCAGTTTAAATAGGGTGAAGGGCCTGACTTGCAAGTCTGGGATAGAGCGACATCCCAGGCAGACAGTATTGCAAAGGCCCTGAGATAGTGACTAGCTTACTGTGTTAGTGGAATAGAAAAGTGAGCATGACTAGACCACCTTGCATAAAGAGGAGAGCAGCTGGAGAAGGTGTCCAAGAGGAGGGAAGGGACCAGATTACAAAAGGCCTTTTACAAAATGAGTTTGGGAGTGGTTAGTGCATTTAGTGAAAGCAGAGGAACAAAGATTTACATTTAAATTACCCCCAGTTGCAAGCATTTGCATAAATGCTACTTCTTTTCATCACGTTCCCCCTCCCCCAAACACAGTATATATTGAAGGTGACTGTACTTAACAGGCTTGCTTAGGATATCCTCAGTTTATGTCACTTGCTCCAACTTATGATTCATAGTATCATGATTCAGTCTCAGATGTGTCCTGGTTTAGACCAGGAATGTCAAACCTTTTATGTCAAAGGTCAGAGAGAAAAGATTTTAGGTTTTTTAGGCCAGATGGCCAGGAGACTGCCACTACAGCACAAAAGCAGCCACAAATATGTAAACTAGTGAGTGTGGCTGTGTTGCAATAAAGCTTTATGGATACTGACACTGAATTTCACCTATAATTTCAAGGTGTCACAAATATTCTTTATTGATTTTTCCCATTTAAAAACACAAACACCACTCTCAGCTCATTGGCCATTCAAAGACAGGTAGCTGGATTTGATCCGTGGGTTGTAGTTTGCTGATCACCTTTTTAGATGACAAATTAGATGGCGACCCTTATAGCAACTAGCTTTTATGGAGGACTTACAATGTATACGGTCATCCTCACAGCAAGCCTAAGTGGTAAATACTAGCATCGTATGTGTTTTGCAGTAAAGAAACGGAGGCACGTCTCAGCAATTCTCCCAAGGTCTCCCTGAGAAGAAGTGGCAGAAAGGCTACCACGTGTGGAGGCCCCACTGTCAACCACAGTGCTGCGTAGTGTCCTAATACCTTCCCATTCTCTCCCTCCTCCTATCATTCTTCCTTCCCACCTTCTAATGCTGACATACTTTTAGTCTCTTTTTCTTTCCTCATTATGCCTTCTTGCTTCTTTTCTCATGCCCTCCTTTCCCATCCTCTGCAAATTATAACAGAGCTACATGCTAGAACCAGAAACCAAGCAGCCAAAAGTTAGATTACACAGAATATAAAGAACCAATATTTTCAACCTCTGCAATCACTAAATATTTTTAGTTTTCTTTAGAATTTTTTAAGACTGTATTTATTTATTTGACAGAGAGAGAGAGAGAGAGATCACAAGTAGGCAGAGAGGCAGGTAGAGAGAGAGAGTGTGAAGCAGGCTCCCAGCTGAGCAGAGAGCTAGATGAAGGGCTCCATCCCACAATCCAGAGATCATGACCTGAGCCAAAGGCAGAAGCTAAACCCACTGAGCCACCCAGGTGCCCCTATTTAGAATTTTTTAAAAGATTTTATTTATTTGTGTGAGAGAGAAAGAAAAAGAGAGAGAGAGAGAGAGAGAGAGAGCATGTGCACATGAGAGAAGGAACAGAGGGACAGGGACAAGCAGACTTGGCGTGGAGCATGGAGCCCAACGTGGGGCTCGATCCCAGGACCCTGAGATCATGACCTGAGCCAAAACCAAGAGTCAGGCATTCAACTGACTGAGCCACCCAAGTGCCCCTCTCCTTAGAATTTTTAAACAATTATTCCCTTCATATTTTTCAAATGAAACCTGTTTTCCCCCTAAGCATCAGCTCTCTAGGTAGATATGTATCTATTACCCCTTTCATTTTATTTCTCTTTCAACAACAGGTATGCTCACAGTTGCTTTCTTTGAAATTGAACAAGTCTGTTACCCTACCTCTTACTTCCCTCTGGTCTAAAGTTAAAAGACATCCTGATAAGTTACTACCCATTCTTAAATCAGAAGCTTCAATGTGATTTTTTTTATTTGTTAAAAACAATTTAATAGAAACGGTAGTGTACCTCAGCCATCAAGTGGCATCTTTTCTTCTCCTCCCATTAAAAAGTATGCTTTTCCAAATAAAAGACATGCACATACAAATGACTCAGGCTGTCATTTTTCATAGGATTTTGCTGACATTTATACTTGAACTTTACTGCTGCCTTGTTGCTGGCAAAACTTCAACAGTGAAAGTGGTCCTGGCATTAAACACCCTCCCCTTTATTCTGTCTGTACTATCATAATAGACAGCCGCGTTAAATAAACACTTTTCAAATGCTTTAACACCATGAAGTCGGCTGAATGTCTCCAATTCAAGAACCTGGGTTCCCAGAATTCATTTGTAAAGAGAGTCCTTTGAAACTTAGAGGATCAAATCCTCCATATGGGTATCAGAGATTTAAGAATTGAGCCCTGTGTCTGGCTCTGTGCTCAGTGGGGAGTTGGCTAGAGATTCTCTATTTCTCTCTCTTCCTCTTCCTTTTCCCCACCCCCTACTGGCCCACACACTCTCCCAATCCTTCTAAAATTAAATCAAATTAAAAAATCACTAGGTGACCTTAGAACTAACAGTCTAAACAATCAGTGCAATAAAAATGTTTCAAACAGATTCTATGTACTCTCTTCAACAACATTTGGTAAATTTATACTACAGGTCATTTTCATTTCACTCAGAGTTGCAGCCTTTAATGATTAATAGAATACAGACCTAATGTGATTGAGACATGCACTTTTCCCCCCAAATGTAAATATCATCACATGTTTTCCCTATTCAAAATCTTACACAGTCTCCCCACTGAATATTTGGGATGTGTGAAGTCCATGTTAGACCACACCGAAGTCTCCATAATCTGAGCTCAGATGTTCCAGTACTGTGACAACTGTGCGTACTTTACATTTCTCCCTTTAAGGATTCACACTACTCCAGTACCTATAAATCACAGGCTGCCTATTTCTTTCCCTCTGCTGTTTTCTTTTCTCCAATGATTTATATGAGTGAGCAATATGTGTGTAGGGAGAGGGGCAGACAGAAACAATGTCCAAGTAGAATCCTCACTGAGCACAGAGTCCGAATGGGGCTTGGTCCTATGAACAGTGAGATCATGATCTGAGTCTCTCACCCAACTGAGCCACCCAAGCACCCCATGCTCTTCTCCTACCCCAGCCAACTGGCAACCACACATTCACCTTTAAGTCACTTCTGTTCTAAGGAGTGTCTCCTTCCTGTGATCATATTAAGATAGAACCAGTAACTCAAATACTTAATTTTTCTTTTCTATTTATTTTGCAAGATACCAGATAATGCAAGCATTTTCATTTATCACATATCCTGTTTCAGGGCTCTCTTCCCTTTCACTTTCACTTCAGTGCATCTACAAGGATGCATTCTGAAATATACTATTTTCTCCTTTTCATCCTATAGCTTTTTCCTATCTTTTCAACACTTGTCAATGAATTTTTAAGTGCCAAGGTGTAATTGAAGAACAAGTTGTAATACAAACAAGTTAGGCCCATAAGAATTTTAAAAATACATAAGAGGTGATGAAAGGGTCAATCCATTTTTTTTTTTTATGAGAAACTCAAGTCCTCAAACTATAAGTCATTTTCTTTATACTTTATTCTGTATGAGCATCTCATTCTCCTATACTTAGAACTCTTTGGGGCATAAATTGGGAAAGACATTAAAATGTGTATTCTTCAACTATAAAAGGACACATAAGTCTAATCTGAATATTTTTCATCTCTTTTCCGACCTTTCCTTTGATGCTTTTCTAAGTTTTAGGCACCTAACAGGCTCTATGTTCTTACTACTATCTAAATTTGATCAATTTATTCTTGTCTTCATAACCTAAGAAAAATTTATTATTTTCATTGAGGACTTAGTTATTTAGTAGACATCTGTGTTGAGATGTGTATAATTTACTTATTTGCTTCTGTATCTTTCTGCAAAGGAACAGTGAATTAAGTACCACTGACTTAAACTGTTCATTTTTCTTATCTCTATCAATCAAGGCAAAGGTTTGCTCTGTAAAATTCTTTGCAATATCTCTAACCAATCTTAAAGTGATTTCCACTGAAAAAATCTTCGAGAATTGCAAAGTTTCAAAAATGGTTAATGTTTTATGTTACTTTAAAAATGGTTAATGTTTAATGTTAGTTAAAACAACTTCTATATAATTATCATTATATATCTATCTCTGAAATATTTGGAGCCCAAGCATTTATGAGACCTGCACAAAAACACAAAATGTTGTTTGACCACTGATAGGAAATGATGATTCTGCCATGTCTCTTACTACATATTTGGTAACCAAATACTACAACCATATGTTATTTAAATACACTACTTAGCCTATTTAGTATGACTTATACTATGTCTGAATCGGCAATTTAAAAAGAAGTAGATTATAAGCACAAATAATGCTAAATATAGTCTAATCTTTCTTTAATGATTCATCAGATTCTTCAGGCTCGCACAGCACTCCAGAGACATCATTAGGAACATCAATTAACATTGAAGTTCATCCTTCCAGTGGAGATAACAGACACTGAAAGTCTATTCACCAAGATTTAATATGAGAAAAGACACAATACATAATGTTAAGTAAAGAGCATACCAATATGAATATCCTATTTAAACATGTTAAGAATGTGAATGTGTACACAGAAAAAAGTGATAAGGAAACAACCCAAATACCAGTAATCTCTGGGCAGCAGAAATAGTCTGAAAAAAGAAATTTACTTCACGTCCTCAAAGGAGGCAATTAAAGCATCGGGTTTGCTTAAGAAAATACATGATAAGAGTAGGAACTTAGTAGAAGCCACAAAGAAAACTGATTCCTACAGAGTGTGGCTTAATACTCTTTGGAGTATCTTGGAAAGTATCTCCCTTCAGAAGCAAAAGGAAAGTATCCATAGACAGATGGTGTGGAAATGCTCCAATAGGGGTGAGAGGGTCAGAAGACGACACTAGAAGCTACTGAGACAAGTGTGTCAGAAAGTTATCAAAGCTATCAATGATGCCCAAGGCTAAAGCAATATAATTGATGACTGATATTCACTGTTGTATCACTCTAAAAGTGGCCAAACGCATCTAAAGCACAGCTAGACCTAATAAGTATTTGATCCATAGGCCAGGGATCCCAAGACCTGGGAGATGTTCTGGGGTCTACCAAAATGAGAAGGAACACCCCTTCCTGGGTAAGCTACTGCTTTCATGTACATAACAAGAAGACAAATATTACTGGACGCCAAGACACAGACCGATCAAAGGTCTGCACTCTCTTTATCCTTCTTAAATCCGGTGCCAAGAATTAGCTGGGTATCATACACAGTGCTTCTGCCCTCTACTTAAAGAAGAAATTGGTTACCATCCAAAATATCTCAGGTGCCAGAGCTCGTGTTACTCACCGAATCTTTAATGGTGGGTGACAAATGGATTGCCTGGATTTACAGCACAGCCTCTTAAAGCACAGCCTGGGAGATAGGGGAGAGGCACTCTTTCTCATATCGCTTTTCTGTGGGAGGATGTGGGTGGGGCCCATGACAACTCACTTACCTCATTAATACCATGCAGCTGCTGGTCTAACTACACATTTATGGAGTACATTTTTTCTAGTCCTTTATTCTGCTCTATTCTACCCATCCCACAATAGTACAGATGCATGAAAAGCAAGCATAGATTGGACACCAACGTGTCCAAAACATGGGATTTGTAGATGGACTATAGAGTCAGTTATTGCAATACAGCTTAATTTTAGGAACGATCAGAGATCTGAGAGGCTCCACATTGAGCAGTGCAGTCATCGTCCTTCGAGGAAAAAAAACAAGTCACAAGGCAAATGCAAAGACCTCCTACCTCACAAATTAGATTTACCTGAAGGTCTTCCATCATACTAATCAGATTGTAAAGGGCTGGCCAGAAAGTATCTCATGATATAATAGAAAGAGTGCAAGTATTGGCCTTTTCCTTTAAATTTAAGATTGGTCCCATGAGTGCTCTTATCTGATACACACACTAAGCTTTTTATAAAGCATAATGGCATTTCGAATAGCCTGATACACTCTGTCATCGAGACTTAAAAGCTCAAAGTCTGCAACCGCATGCTCAGGGAGCAGAATCTTCTCTCATAGCATTGTACCCATAGGCTCAGGGTCTCCCACACTTGGATTCCTCAGAATCACCTGGACAACTGATTAAAACTCGGGTTGTTGGGCACCACCCCCAGAATTTGATTCAGTAGGTCTGGGATTCTGCCTTTTTAACAGATCTCAGGTGAGTCTCATGCTGCTAGCTCGGGGTATCTTGAGAACCACTGCTGTTGACAGGGTTTGAAATTTATGTCCTGGTTCAGGGACTTCCTGACCCACCTTGACCTCTATCTCCTTCTCCTCTCCTTTCTTTTCTTCTTCCTCTTTCTCCACAAAATTATTATTTGGAAGCTGTATTCCTGGCACAAAGTGGAATAGAAAACATTCTTCTATTTTTAGAGCAGTGAAAATACTCTTTATGATATCATAATGATGGATACATGTCATTATTCATTTGTCCATCGCTCTAATGAGGGATGTTGATAATGGGAGAGGCTACATAGGTGTAAAATGAGCTAATGTGTAATACAACTCCCAAAAAAGTAGTAACAATGCTTATTTACAGACTGTTTCATTATGAAATCATTTTTGGGTGGAACAGTAGTATTCTGGGAATAGAATCTGAAACAGTGTCATTTTCCCCAATGATGTAGGTAACTGACAAACTAAATCTCTTCAAAAAGAAAGACTTTAGTTGTATGTTAGGTTGCTCCACAGGTATAAAAAGATTGATCAGTTTTTAATATAACAACGCCACTGGAATAGATCTAAGGTCACAATAGAAATCGGGTTTCATTAGACCTACTATCAAGTGCCAATCCCCCAAAACCTACAGAAAAAAAAAATGTGAAATACATTTTCTTCTTTTCCTTCTTTGCAACTGGTTATTACAATATGAGTTAGTTAAATATGAATTTGATGGCCAAACCAAAGACTCACAAAAGACAAGCTCCGATCTCTAGACAGACTCAATTCTTAAATTTGTGGATTTCATATTATTTCAATTTAAATTCACGCACATTTCTAGTACTATAGCCAAAGATCATTAGATACTGGATATTTACTGAAAGGGTCAGAGATTGATAAGGACTATAGTCTGTAACCTTTTAAAACCAGAATGTATCAATTTCAAATTATAGAACATAGATTAAATGTCACTTATGCATTCAAATAAGTTGAAACACATCATCACCATCTCCGTAAATCAACACTTAGCTTCTTTTCTAATTCTCCAACGCAGGCAAAGGTTACTAGGCTATAGCCTTGTTTTCTATTTGATGATCATTAAGTGCTTACGTTTGGGGATTTCACTGATCTCTTACACAAGGGCAACACAAACTGTTTTCTTTTTTTTCCTTTTCTTTTTTTTTAAAGATTTTATTGTATTTATTTGACAGAGAGAGAGATCACAAGTAGGCAGAGAGGCAGGCAGAGATAGAGGAGGAAGCAGGCTCCCTGCGGAGCAGAGAGCCCAATGCTGGGCTCAATCCCAGGACCCCGAGACCATGACCCGAGCCGAAGGCAGCGGCTTAATTCACTGAGCCACCCAGGCGCCCCACAAACTGTTTTCTAAACAAGAGATGAAAAACTGTATTTATAACCACATCTGTAAGGATTTCCTTTCTCTATGAATGTGTTTAAAATTAACCAAAAACATAAATATCAAGAAGTTCTTATTGCTTTATGCCACTATGTAAAATCCACAAACCCGTTCCATTTTTCCATGGCAAGATGGCAGATGTTCCTTCATTCATCCACTCAGCTAGTATTTTAGCTCCAGTGACATACAAGAGAGGATACAGACCAGAGCAAGACAATAACAACAACAAATCAGAAACATACAGAATGATTTTTGACTCAATTGACTACATGTGAAGCCAAAGAGAGTTGCATTAATGGAGAGAGAGCTTTTTGAGGAGCCCACTACATTATTTCTTCTGGACAATTCCAGACACAGAGACTAAAGCTACTACTATTCTTTCAAAGAATCAGAAAACCCATTTAGGCTTCTGGAGGGAGTCAAGTGTGGCGCGAAGACTAAAACACTCCCTTCCCTTAGAGTAATGATGTGTACTCAACTTCAGCTTTACTGATTAAAAGGAAGTTTTCTTCTGATTTTGCTTCTCTAATGCAGGGAAGAAAATTCCACCCTTAACATCTTTCAATGATAATTGAGGGTGTTGCAGAAAATACAGATAACTGGTCAGCACTCAGGTAAAAGTTACTATTCTGCCAAAGCAACTGACTGGCAAAGTAGGAGGTCAAAAAATACCATTTAAATTCTGCCAGGTGACTGAGCTTGTATAACGCATAGGGAATGAGGAAAGAGCACTGAGAGAGCCTTAACAGGGGCCTGGAGCCCTAGTAGTGTGTGCAGAATCCCAGCAGTGAGATGAATGGCTCCAGCAGAGGGATGGAAGTTCTGGTCTTCAGGACCCGTCTCTCACTGCTCCGGTACTGAGAGAAGTGACGGCAGCTACAGAAGGGAGAAGCTATTTCAAAAGGCAGTTCCTGACGGTCCTGAGATTTCGAAACCGAACATTTTCTGAGATGGAAGAGCAACGAAGGTGTGGTTCAGAATAATCCCAACCCAATGTCTGGGGAAACCCTTTTGTTAGGTCCGTGGTCAAAGGAAGGAGACTGATACAAAGCGAAGGTCAAGCAAAGCTTTATTTCGTGCCAAGCATCAAGAACCAAACTGACCCATCTGGGGCCGCCTCTTATAGAGAGGGCGACCCCTCCCTGCCTTACAGACTAACTTTTATAGAGCAAAAGCCATGTGGTTGAGCCCGGCCACACACAGGTGGCTAGTGAGATTGTAACACACAAAGGAAGCTGCACAGTCATGCTAGGTCACACACGGGTGGCCAATTGAATCACAATTCATCCCATAGTAGCTATTTGAACTAGCCTATCACCTTGGTCAGAATTGGCACCCAAAAGGAGCCCAAAAGGCGGAACCCACACTCCTTTGTAGATAGGGAGACAATATTACAGCCCCACTGATTGGGTGTCTCCACCAGGCCCGACTCATCCCTGCATTCAGGCTCTGTTATCTCCACCTCACCTGACCCGCCCTCGTACATGGGCTTTTTTTTTCCAGGAAAATTTTTTTTTTTTATTTTCAGCGTAACAGTATTCATTGTTTTTGCACCACACCCCATGCTCCATGCAGTACGTGCCCTCCCTATTACCCACCACCTGGTACCTTATCAGGGACTGACTGACCACGTTTTACCAGCTTCCCAGACTTGCTTTTAAGTAAGTGGGGGGTGGGGGGTGGCAGGGTCAGTTTAAGTTTTACTGCATAAACTACAAAATGGCTGTTCAACCAAGGTGGAGCCGCTCTGGCTAAATGGCCCCTTATACCTTTCTACAAGTTTTAATATTGGGGAAATTTTACTGCCCTCTTTCACAGATGCCTTGGAACTTCGCTTTTGCTTTCCTAAAACTAATTTCATCATTAATTGTTGACTATTTAAAATAGTGGGGCCATCTTGTAATGTTGTGCCCGAATTTTCACCTCCGAGAGACCACCAAGGAGCCAAGCACCAATGCAATCACACAAGGGTTTATTTGCCAAACTTAAGCTTGGGCCCAAGTACACCCAACACAGTGGAGTAGGGTCTTGGACCCAGAGGTGACATGCTTAAGCTTGGGCCCAAGTATACTCGATGCAGTGGAGTAGGGACTTGGACCCCGAGCTTAGTTAAGGCAGGGGTATTTATGGGCTCCTGTTACTAAAGCAGGAAGGGGCTTACTAGAGCAGGGTGGGGGTCTCTGGAACTAAAGTAGGGTGGGGGTTACTAAAGCAGTGTGGGGGAAAGTTCAGCCCTTGGGCACAGGGGTCTGAGATGGCTGTACTTAAGCTAAGGCTACACCTGGGGTGGGATGGCCTTGATTTTTCTCCGCCTATGCATTTCCCCCTGAACAATTTTGACCCTTAAATCTTTAAGGTTGTTGAAGGTGGAAGGTCTCATCTTCTGTAACTTCTTCCTGCTGAGTAGGGGCGTAGAGTTGTCCCTACCTACTCGGGTCAACATTGATCAGTTGGGGAATGTATAGGGGAGTTATGAAAGACAGAGGCAGCTGAGTCCAGGGGTTTAAATCAATCATTAAAGGAGAGAGGGAGTCTTTAACGTGCTGAACCTGAGTAGGTCAGAGCCCAAGAAATATTTTGTGATAATCTGGAATATCGAGATGGCTGCACTTATGTCAGGGTCGACTCGAGATGGGTACGGCCATGTTTTTCTTGGCCTCCACCGTCAAAGCCTACTAAGTAATAATGAGAAATTACAGTATCAGCAACTGAAGGCTTTACAAAGAACCCTGGAAACCTGACTTGTTCCTTTGTAATGTAAGATTCCTTTGTAATGTAAGATGTCAAGACTGAAAAACAGGGCGGGATTTGCTCAAGGTCACAGGTAGCAGATAAGAGACTGAAAACAGGGTTTGGCTCACCAACCCAAGTCTCTTTCTACCATAACCGTAACCGTGACTCACTAGAGGTTTACAACTAGAAAGCTTGTCTAGCTCATAATGAGGAGAGGACTACTTTATTCTGCCTTTTGCAGGAAACTTTACACTGTCTTATTTTCCATTCACCAGGGAAGTCAGTGTTTAATGATGTATATGATCTACAGTTGTGTGCATTATTTTCTTCAAATAAAGAGCACCTCCTTCTTCCTCCTGTCAGTGCCCAATACAATCTCAATATAGAGCTGCCTGAGTTGAACATCTGAATAATGTTAAGACAACCTGCTAAAAAAATCATCTCCGAACTCTACAACGTTTAAAAGCCATAATTCTAAAAACACACGATCTTAACCACTACCCAGTTGTTTAGCCTGAATGATACTGTGCCATGTTCTGGTTTTAAGAGGTATTGCTTTAAATATTCTCAAAATATTTAAATATTCAGCAGATCCTGACCCTGAAAGTCTATAGGATATCTTGTTTATTGTGAGTTTATAAACACAGTTGGATTTTTTTTTACCTTTTTAAAAGAGCCTTGATATCTGTAGAAAATTATATTTTTAGATTAGTTGCTATCATGGAAGGGGATAGAACTTAGGACAGACAGCTAGGAAGGTTTCTAAGTTAGCACCCCTTCACTGAAATACCCTTTAGCTATCTGCCTCATGTTTTAATAGGGATAGAGGAAAAACAGATCCTTTTATTAAAAAATGTTTAATTATCCATCAAAATAAAGGGATTATTACACGTGCTAAATAAATCAGAGACACTCGTTCTATTTGGAATTAACTTCATTTCACCAGCATTTTTCATACATCCAGAACATAAGAGACCTCTCACAAAAAGAAAAGGCTGATATGTATAGATAGGACTTTAAAATCTTTTTTCAAAATAGAATTTGTCTAGATTTCACACAGATACTCTAGAGGTAATTTTCATATGAAAAAAATTATTCTGATCCTTCACAGTGCCTTAAAGGTTTAAAAATTTAGAGAATAGAGTATACAGTGTATTCCTTTTAACTAGCTCCACACTATGCACAGACTTCTAGGAGTTGAAACTGTCAATTTCAGCAGCCTACAGGCTTTCAGGTCTCAGAATCAGTGCAAAGCCTCCAGCTGTACCACTTTGTTCCCCAGGATAGAAGATTATACACAGCTCTGGTCTTCAGAGATCAATTTATGAATTGTTCTTTCCCTCTGTGAGTCAGGTGAATATTGAAACCAATTTACATTTCCCAAATTATGTCAGAGTAGAACGAGGGAGTGAGTTAAGTGGGCTTGTATTTTCTAATTAATGCAGTGGTATTTTGGAGCCCTGGCCAGCCACTTGCTGATGGTCACACATCAATGTGATTCTTCTGCACTATGCTCTAGAGTTTTGGGAACCCTATGTCCAGTCAGGAGCGGTTTTAATGCCTCCCCCAAGTGCCATCCTCATAAGTTTCTCTGAACAGGTTTCTCTGTGCTCTGGCTCTAAACACTGTGGCCAACCACCAGGTGAGGAGGGGACTCACTGTGCTACTGATTACACAAGCAGGGGCACCGGAATAGACTGGAGGTCAAGTGAAGGATCCTCCTCTTTCACTGAAAACACACACTGGCTCACTATCATTAAGTAAGCCATCATTTGAATCCAGGTCTTCCTTTCTTTCTTTCTTATTTTTTTTATAAACATATAATGTATTTTTATCCCCAGGGGTACAGGTCTGTGAATCGCCAGGTTTACACACTTCACAGTACTCACCATAGCACATACCCTCCCTGATGTCCATAACCCCACCCACCTCTCCCAACCCCCCTTTCCCCAGCAACCCTCAGTTTGTTTTGTGAGATTAGGAGTCACTTATGGTTTGTCTCCCTCCCAATCCCATCTTGTTTCATTTATTCTTCTCCTACTCCCCTAACCCCCCATGTTGCATCTCCACTTCCTCATCGTCCTATCAGGTCTTCTTTCTAATAGTAAGCCTGATCTAATAAAAACAAGGCCCTTTTATGATTACTGTGACATTCCCGAATGTCATTCAGTTTGTGAAGACAAAGCAAACCATTCATTTATTCCTATTTAGAATTTAGTAATAATAATATATTTTCCCAGTTTATTCAAGGAAGGAAAGGCATGGGCACTTTCTTTCTTCTTGCAAATGATTTAGGCAACTAAAAAAGGGCAATTTTCAGAAAACAAGTTAATCATAGGACAATGGACACCTATGATTCGATTAAAATTAGCTTCGTTTTATTAATTTTTAAAAGCATGATCCTTCAAGGACTTCATCTTTATTCCAATTTGAATTGGAAGGAAAACATGCACATTTGCTTTCATAGTCTATGAAAGCAACCGTACATGTTTTCCTTCCCTTGCTTTCCCTTCTCTGCATAGGAGAGACAACATTTCTTCTTCATCAACAGTAACAAAAGTATTGGTTTTATTGTCTAGCATGAGTATTTTATACCAAAAACACTAAAGCGAACAAACTCCAGTCCCTAAAATAGAATTTTCAACCTCTGAATTGTAATACAGTAACCCCTGTTTTCTGAAAGCTCCTGTTACACCACTATACTTTTATTAAAGACCTGCATTAAGACAGCAACTTCATGGTTTGTCTCCCTCCCAATCCCATCTTGTTTCATGTATTCTTCTCCTATCCCCCTACCCCCCCATGTTGCTTCTCCATGTCCTCATATCAGGGAGATCATATGATAGTTGTCTTTCTCCGATTGACTTATTTCACTAAGCATGATACGCTCTAGTTCCATCCACGTCGTCGCAAATGGCAAGATTTCATTTCTTTTGATGGCTGCATAGTATTCCATTGTGTATATATACCACATCTTCTTGATCCATTCATCTGTTGATGGACATCTAGGTTCTTTCCATAGTCTGGCTATTGTAGACATTGCTGCTATAAACATTCGGGTACACGTGCCCCTTCGGATCACTATGTTTGTATCTTTAGGGTAAATACCCAGTAGTGCAATTGCTGGGTCATAGGGTAGTTCTATTTTCAACATTTTGAGGAACCTCCATGCTGTTTTCCAGAGTGGTTGCACCAGCTTGCATTCCCACCAACAGTGGAGTTGCTGGGGGGAGGTGGGATTGAGAGAGGGGGAGGGGGCTATGGACATTGGGGAGGGGAGGCGAACCATAAGAGACTATGGACTCTGAAAAACAACCTGAGGGTTTTGAAGGGTCAGGGGTGGGAGGTTGGGGGAACAGGTGGTGGATGATGGGGAGGGCACGTTTTGCATGGAGCACTGGGTGTTGTGCAAAAAGAATGAATACTGTTACGCTGAAAAAAAATAAATAAATAAATAAAATAAATAAATAAAAAAAAAATAAAAAAAATAAAAAAAAAAAAAGACAGCAACTTCAAACTGACTAACGCATGTATTTGTAAAAGCTAAGTGGCATAAGGTGAGCTTTTAGGAAATGGGATATTCTTTGCTTCTCATCATTTCTGCTTACAAAATTTCTTCTCAAGAGGCCTACTTTCATGCTGGAAGGGAAACCTGTCAACTCTTACTTCATTTTACCTAGAATGAAACTAATCTCATTGAAATAGTGTTTGTATTTCAAAGCAGGAAAACATTACTAAAATGGTGAATGGTAACAAATCCATAAGAATGTCAATAGGATAAAATTAACAAAATGCAAATATATGCAGTGAGCTTGAACAAACTTACTTTGGCCTCAAGTTCTCAGGATCTCTGCTTGTCCAAAACAATATTAAAAGACACAAGTTTCCTGGATTATTTCTGTTTCTATGGCCATATGGCAGGGATGTCCTCACAACAGATGATACGCTCATCACTAAAAGCCTAAGTCATTCAGCTGGTAATAATGACAGGAGTGGTGCTCCCACTCATGAATCAAAGGCTAAAGAAGGCACAGTAGGTACTGCAACAACAATAGAGGATACTCCCGTAACAATGGCAGAATCAGAAGTATATTCTCAGAGAGCAAGACAATCCGTGACTCTGGGAAACAGAGTTCAGAAGGGGCCATCTGGGGCGGGGAGGTGGTGGTAACTGTATGATAAGCATTAAGGAGGGCACGAGATGTGATGTCTGTGTATATTCACATGACTTCTTAGAATGTGGCCTTGTTAATGCACAGTTTAAAATTCTCCTGAAAGGGGCACCTGGGTGGGTCAGTGGGCTAAAGCCTCTGCCTTCGGCTCGGGTCATGATCCCAGGGTCCTGGGATCCAGCCCCACTTCCGGCTCTGTGCTCAGCAAGGAGCCTGCTTCCTCTTCTCTCCCTCTCTGCCTGCCTCTCTGCCTACTTGGGATCTCTATCTGTCAAACAAATAAATAAAATCTTAAAGAAAAAAAAATTTTCCTGATTGTGAACTACTCAAACAAATAAAAATACACAAAATAGCAAACTCGAATGGAGTCCAGCAATAGAAGCCAATAAAGAATAGAAGACCTTGAGCATTAGAATCAGGCTCTTTTCCTCTCCCACTCGTTGACTCTAGGACTTTTTGACAAATTCTTCATCTTTACCACCAGCACCAATAACCAAAATAATTTCCATGGTAATCACTTGCATTTTATCATTTAATTTTTATGTCATTAAAATAAATATGCCTTTTGTGTCCTTTTTAGAGATGAGAACACCAAGACTAAAATCTGAACCCAGGAAGCTCAGGGCAGATACAACTACAGGCACAGTCACAGGTCTAACCCCTGAGGGAGTCCTGGAGTCTCTGAGAACACCTACAACCACAACCTAGTTGGTGGGGAGCATTCAATGATACCATCAAGCAATGGTTTGGAACGGAGTTTGGAGCTTGGTAAATACTTAGTAAATGTATAACAATTTTAACAATAATGAAGAGGAAATCTGTTAAAGTAAGTTACATGTATGTTAATATGAAGTTAGCCCCCAGCAAGGACCTGATAAAGAGAAAAACTTGAGTCAGATCATAAACACATACCTGTGCTTAAGTGTGTGGGCTGGAAGGGGGGTTGAGGAAAGGAGATGTGTATATGTGTGTCTTAAAAGCCAGAGTAGTGAATAATAGGAAGCATCCGTATGAAAGTAAAAATGTCTACTAATATAGAGGTTTGGTAAGTATCATTGCAATCAGGCAACAGAAGGAAAGAAAGAGAATGGAAAAAGACATTCATTTTGTAGAAAGTGGAAATATGGGTAAATTACAGCCTGAGAGAGACAACCGAAAAACCTGCTTTTTTTAAAAAAGGTGTGATTCAGCAAAGGACAGTTTTTACAATGAATTTAAAAAAATAAATCACTCTCCTAAGCTAAAAAGAAGAACTGCCTCTTCTCTACAATTAAATGATGCCCAATGTCTGGAAAGCATTCCGTAGTTGTTAATTGAATAAGTGAATTATTAGAATATAAGCAAAAATCAACAACAACAACGAACTTGTCAATTAATGGTAGCAACCCAAAATGTGAAATATGTAGGATTAAGAAAAAATTCATCTGGGGCAACTGGGTGGCTCAGTCTGTTAAGCATCAGACTTCTTGGTTTTGGCTCAGGTCACAATCTCTGGTCATGCGATGATGGAGCCCTGCTCAGGGTGGAGTCTGCTTGAGATTCTTTCCCTCTCTTCTCCTTCCCCCTCTGCTCCTGGCCTGGCTCCCACTTTCTCTCTAAAATTAATTAATTCATTCATTTTTTAAAAAGGAAAGAAAAAAAGAAAAAAAATTGCATCTAGTCTCTAAGAAGATGTAAAATAACTGACTAAATGAGTGACCGAGCTCATTATTATAAATATATATAAATATGCATGTATACACATACATATATGAACATAATTCATTCCCAGAAATGAAACAAACTATTTTGCATTTCCAGAAACAGTTAGTATCAGCCTTAATATTTTAAATAGAAGACTGAGGAGGGTTAATTGCCCTATCGGACATGAAGTAATATTATAAAGTCCCAGTAACTAAAGCAATACCATCCTGTGTCGCAACAGAACCTATGTATCAGCCTACCTATAGATGCTGGTATTTCACACATTATTTTCTTTGGTGATATTTAGCAACCTTGTTTGTATTATTAAAATAAGCATGTAGTTAAGCAAAGACATTAAAACTTCAGCAGATGTTAAAAGACTTCTGAAAGAATGTCCTTTTTGTATGAGATACACACATAATGAGAACACGAAGGCTCCCAACTATTATCCATGACCATGAAAAACTTGTCTGAAAGGAGACTTTAATTTAAAATTGTCAGAGTTGTCACAGATCCCTGAGGGAGGGAAGACACCATTGGTTAAAGTACCCTTGATTCTCAGTACAGCAATTTATAAAACCTTGAATTCTTCTGTTAATTTGTTCTTGATGAAACTAGAAAGTATCAGTGTATACACAGTCCTAAATAAAAGTGCCAAGATCTTAATGTACCCACTCATTAAAATGAAACTTCTTGGGTGCATTTCATTTGCATGATATCAGAGAAATTGCTTTCTTGTCTATTATCTGAGGCAGTTACGGTATAGAAACTATCAACTCATGGGTGAATACGTGCACGTGGGTGTGTGTGTGTGGTGTGTGCGCATGTGTGTGCACACACTTGTGCATGTGTTTGGGAAGAAGGGTTGCAGGAAGGAAGGAGAGTAGAAAATTCAGTATCTATTTTGTTCAAAACTCACAATTCTGGGTCTTCTGATTTCTTGTATTTTACCTCAAATCTTATAGTATGAAAATAAAAGTTATTTAAAATATTTAAAGTTATTTAAAATAAAAGTTATTCAATACACCAATACCTAGACACAGTCCTTCTTGGGTCTCCTATTTCCTTTTGAGATTAGACAGTTTAATTATCCTGGTCAGTTTCAGGTCAAAACTGAAATCTACGGTGATAAAACTAAATGAGTCACATCAGGGGGATTGTGGGCCACCTCACTAAATTATACCATCTTTGAGCCTCACCTAATGTGAAATGTGTGGTTAGGTTGGTTGATTTCAAGATTTTAAGATGAAGGGATCTCTTACAACCCCATTTTTGCTGTCCTCAATTCAAGCAAGCAAGCGATGCTTGTCCCTTCAGGGGACATACTCATCCAAGACTCAGGCCTTACCAGACCACTCAGGAAAATCCCATGATCTTGCCTTTCACAAATAAGCTCTGCTTTAAAGTACATTCACCTGCCTTTGCTCCTCCTCCTCCCTTCTGCCCAGTCACCAGCTCCCTGAGCACAGGGTTCATGCCAGATGCTATGAGACCTTTCAATTTCTTAGACCTTTCAAGTTGACTTTTGCTCCACTCACTTTATGTAAGTTTAGTCATCTCCCCTAATCCCAGAAAATTACAGATTTCCAAGCCCCAGCTGGCCATTCTAGTCTTTGGATAAATGTTATTATAATGGAACACTTGAGGGTCAACAAAGCCTCCAAATCAAACCATGCAGTTTCCAAATCTGTCCCAAGATGCTAGCTGGTACAGAGGGAGATAGAATTAAATCACATTAAACCAAAACCATGGTTAAATTTAATGTGTCTGAGTTATTATTATTTTTAAATATTTTATTTGACAGAGATCAAGAGTAGGCAGAGAGGCAGGCGGGGGGTGGGGTGGGGGGGGGGGAAGAAACAGGCTCCCTGCTGAGCAGAGAGCCAGATGCGGGGCTCCATCCCAAAAACCTGAGATCATGACCTGAGCTGAAGGCAGAGGCTTAGCCCATTGAGCCAGCCAGGTGCCCCAAATTATTATTATTATTATTATGTTGTTGTTGTTGTTGTTTTTGGAGGAGACAACTTCTAAGAAATCTCAAGTTACACAGCTTTTCAGGAACAAATAACCACAGGGCCTCAGAATGATATAATATCTGTGAAATAATATAAAAGCAAATTTTACTGGTGCTAGTTTATGCCATTCAAAAGCAAATGACTGGGGGTGCCTGGGTGGCACGGTTGGCTAGGTGTCCGACTCTTGGTTTCAGCTCATGTTATGATCTCAGGGTCCTGGGATCCAGCCCCATGTTGGGCTCCACACTCAGTGGAAAGCCTGCTTGAGATTCTCTCTCTCCCTCTCCCACTGCCCCTCTGCTTGCTCTCTCTCTCTCTAAAATAAATAAATAAAATCTTTAAAAAAAAAAAAAGAAAAGAGAAAGACTGTTGAAATAAAATCATCTCTGCAATGACTAGTGTCCAATTTTTTTTTTCCATTTTAGGAGTCATTCAAGCATCAAAAATATTAAGCCTCCTGCTTTAGGTAATATAATACAGCAAAATGTTTCCAAATTTGAGTTTTATGAATCTACTAATCTCATCATGTAGCTCTTCCTGCTGGTAATTCCTGTGTGACTCTTCCCCACTGAATCAACCACTAAAAGCAGCTCTTCTGCTTTTCCGAGGGGAACACTGCCTCCCTTAGCCTCACAGTGTGGGCACCCATCTCCCTGCAGGGCAACTGGAGAAAGGTAAGCAGTGCAGGTAGGCAGGCCCATGGTAGAGAAGAAACCGCGTTCTAGTTTGAAAGCAACAGAAACAGACTTGTCGATTATAATCCGACTAGTGTACTCTCGGGAATACTGAACTGCAAGATAAGAACAAAACTTTGATAATCCAAATGCACTTTGATAGAACATCCACTGAATTTAGCACAGAAGAGCAACACTTTTAAGGTTCTAAATTTTAGCTACAGGCAGAGGGAATACCAGAAGGAAAATAAATGAAAGGTACTCACCACTTCAAAAGCTAATCTCTGCAATGCTTTCATTAGCAGTTTTTTAAAAAAAAACACATACACTTTTGAAGTAGGAAAGAAATGACTTTGAATCCTGATTGCTATAGGGTGTAGTTTAACTCCCCATTCTTTCAAAAATAGGCAAGGTCAGGCATTTCTTTTACTGCTATTGGGCTTATAAGATATATAGGAGAGAGATTAACTGTTGAACTGCTCATTTAGTTCCTTCAATGAAAGATAAGCATCTGTTGCAGCAAATGAAGAAAGAGAGGAAAGTTCTTTCTAGAGAAACTATCTGCTCAGGCTGGGTGTAAAGGCACGATTTTCACATTTAAACAAACACAGTATAAAAATATTTGGCTTAGACTATAGACGAGTTGCAGTAAGAATGGGAACTGGGAGAACGGACAATCTCCCTTAAACTTCCGGAAAGGGGTGGGAGGGAAGAATAATAAATGAAAATACCCTTAGCTAAGTAAAACCAGAAAATGGGTGCATCAACCCAAAATACATCACTCAAAGATCAGACAATTTTGTCAACAGTAAAATAGGTAAAGTCAAGATCATGTCTCTAAGTACCAATACTTTAAAAGGTTTCCTACCTGAAGGTCTGGCCTTGAGAAAATCCTACCTGCCAGATACCAAGTGGGCTTTGTTGGGATTGTGGCTATCGGATCAATGTTATTATGGGTATAACATGTAGGCTGAGGTATAATAGATAATTTCTAATTACACAGTGTCTACATGATATCAATCTTAAGAGACAATATCTCTTATTCTTTTAATAACATGTCATTCTGATCCATTATTACTACCATGCATGCTTTTCAAAACACATTTCTAGCATCCTTATCATTTTCCCTCCAGCATTACCACCAGACACGCCTGCGGACAGGTTCCTTTGGGACCCGGGGCCTACCCACTCCTACTACCACAGGAGAGCCCTTCACACTACCTTGAACTCAAAAGCAGTACTCAAGTACAATAATTTTACAACCTCGATACATACTGGTATCAAAAATACAGTTTTGAATTTCTTGCACAGTTAAATAAAAACCTTCTCTTCTTACTGCATGGCAGGGTTTGAATGACAGCAAATATGATGTGGGCCACTTAGGGCGGGAGCAGCATGAGTCAATCACATGGATGGGAATAATAATCAAAACAATGGCTAGGGTGGGACAGGGTGGCTCATTCAGTCCAGCCTCTAATTCTTGATCTCAGCTCAGGTCTTGATCTCCCAGGGTCATGAGTTCAAGCCCCATGTTAGGCTGGGCAGGGAACCTACTAAAAAATAATAAAAAAAACAACAAAAAAGAGAAAAAACCAAAAAAGTACAAAACAAAACAAACAAATAAAACCTTTGACTAGAAGTTCTTCAGCACTTACATATCAGCTGCTATTTTTATTTAGGTCAAGTCCTAGATGAAACAAAAGATGCAGGGTTGAAATAACTTGCACAGAATCACATGGTAAGTGGGGTAGCTGGATAAGAACATTGGGTATCTAAAGAAATAAGGCATGGGGAAATTAGAAGAGAGTGGCTTGGGATCATTTTGAGGGGAGATCATGCATGATCCTGAATGCTAGGATAAGATGAAGATAATGCTTCTATTCTACAAATATTAAAGAAATATTAAAGGTTTGCTTGGACAAGCTAAGGAAAAGAAGTTATTCCTCAAGATAAATGTGGTATATCCACAAAAAATGTCTCTAATTTAACGTCAAGGCTTTCTTAACCCATGTGAATGTCTGAATGTTCTTAAACCCATAATTTAAACATCTATGTACAGTCCAATTATTGATTGTATTTCGAAAAGACCAAAACCTAACTCATTAACAATTTTTTTTTATTATTATGTTCAGTTGGCCAACATAGAGTACAGCAGTTTTTGATGTAGTGTTCAACGACTCATTAGTTGCATATAACACCCGGTGCTCATAATAACACATGTCCTCCTTAATACCCATCACACGGTTACCCGATCCACTCCCCTACCCTTTTGTAACCTTCAGTTTGTTTTTTGGAGTCCAGAGTCTCTCATGGTTTGGAATCAAGAGACGGAGAAAAACCAACAACAATTTTATAGCTATCTTTCACTTCAGGTGTTTTTAGCCTCTTGCAGTAAGGGCCCAGTGTTTTTATTTTCTCACATTTCTATAAATTTGAATCATAAATACTTATGATACAGTGTTATTGGATGTCTGTCTTCATGTAGTTATAACCAGGATCAGGGGGTCTATCATGGTATCAGAAAGTCAGCTTTTGGGGCGCCTGGGTGGCTCAATTGGTTGGGTGTCTACCTTCAGCTCGGGCTGTGATCTCAGGGTCCTGGGATTGAGCCCTACATCAGGATCCCTGCTCAGTGGAGAGTCTGCTTCTCCCTCTCTCTCTGACCCTCCTCCCTGCTTGTTCATTCTCTCTCTCTCTCAAAGAAAAAAAAAATTAAGAAAAAAAAAAAAAAGACAGACAGCCGTTGTGAAAGATAATACAGTGGAAGTAGATCCTCTCATACCTCTTTCTAAATAGCAATGATTAGAAAAAGGGGTCATGGGAACGTGAATGTAACTAACAGAAACCCTCACACAACTACTAGAAATCTTAACCATTAATCAGTAATACCATTAATCAGTAATACCATCATCAAAAAAATGAACACAGAGCAGCACATACTGTTATCAAAACAAAAATCTCAAAACTTTGTTGCAAAAAAAAAAAATCCTTTTGTATTATAATATTCTATACAGAGAAAAACATTTTTATTACTATTATATCAACAAAGGAGCATAGGTAATTAAACTAGAAAATATGTTCCTCTCCATTAATATTACTTTTAGAAATTCCAGATCGGCCATTAGATAACCAAAAGTAGCAATCCTAAAGCCACTTTTCAAGAAGACTATACATTCGGTTGCATTATTTCTGTTTTCCTGACAACCTGCCAGCATTCATGACCCAAACAAATTCCCAACAGTGTTACAGAACAAGCTTTTAATAATGCAAAGGCCTTGCTTTCTTTTGATGGGGTGTTCTCTTAGTGGGAATGGAATCACCCATCAACAACAATCTGCTCATCAATTTTCTTTTCAAAGTCCAAATTGTAATTTAACCTTTGTTAATTAATTCCCAAATTATTTTACACTGGATGCTACACAGAAAGTACATTTTTAACTGTGGTACAATGGACATCCATGGGCTCTAAATAAGCAGCCATTTAAAACACAATGGGTGGCTTTCTTTTACCCATTCATATATTGCTAATTTATTTTAGATAATATATTTTAATGTTACAGCTAAAAAGGGAAGGGTTAAATAGTCTTTACTCAGATATCAGGTATTTAAAAATTTAACTGGTTTTTACATCATCATCCATGTTATTTTAAGACATTAATGCAACACGTTTAACTCTACATATAGAGCAGTAATCTTCATCCCTTCTCAAGTCTCTGAAACCGGACAATATGCTATTCCTGAATACTTGTAAATGGCTAATGTATCAAGTAATTTAATGTTTTCAACTTTTTATGTTGTGAACCACTCTCCTCTCTATTCCCTACATCTTTTCCTGAAAGAGAAACATATTTGCTGTCCTTTGGTTCACAATTTTTCCATTAAAAAGTGTCTATCACACGAGCAATAGGCAAAGTGGTTCGGTTTACTAAAACATGTAGGCTACACATTGTTAATCAATGGCATTTTACTGATTCTTTTCTCCAAAGGATAAACTAACACATAAAGTATTATAGACAAAAAATAGGGCACCAGGCAAATAAACATTACCGGAAAGGAGATATTGTTATATTATTGCTATATTCCCTTCATTGGTTTGCCACTATGACAATACAATGAAGGAATAGCTAAAGAGATACATTTTTTCAAGTAAATCTTGCCTTTCAATGTCTGGACTTATAAACTTTTATTCTTTAGAAAAATAATAAGTGATGTTAAATATATTCTTATTCCATAATTACACTAACATGGCGATCCTGATCATTTTTAAATTGCTTTGTAGTCCTTGCCCTCAAAATATGTGTCTTTCCCCTGAGGCTTTTAACAAATACTCCAGTGTGAATGAGCTATCTACTCACCTACTTAATTTTGTTCAACAGTAAAAATTACAACAAACTGGAAGGTATGCAGAGAGATTACTTTCATTAAATGAATTTCTAAAATTCCACAGAGAGATCATCAGTTTCTTCCTAACGACTTTTGAAAACACGGGCTCCACACACTGTTTAAAGACAGGTCAGTGAAGACCATAGTGGAATGATTATTTCTTGAACATCTCCTGCTGTACTGAAACATATTTCAGTGGAGTAATACTGGCCATCTGGAATCATGAACCTCTGACATTACATTTCTGCTTCATCAGTCTTCGTTACTGTAAAACCCAACCACATCTACCCCCACCCACATTTCAGCTTCATCTTTTGTCTTGCTTTCTTCCCCCCAAAATTTCAAAGTACTGCTTTTCATTCTGCTTTTCTGCCAGCTCTGTCGCCACATACCTCAGAGAATCTGCTTGGTTTGTCTTAAGGAAAAACACAACATAGGAATCACTGTGTCTTAACAGCCAATACAAGGGAGCAGGTGGCTCATCTCTATTTTGGGCACTAGTAGTATTGACCTCCAGTTCAACAAAGATTTAATGAGCACTTAATTCATTCATTCCAGGCACTAAACTGGGCTCAGAGAACACAGAAAATTCTTGAGAATATATTCATGCATCCCATATCATGTATATGAAACCTCACGTCTTTAAAGAGAGCTTTTTTTTTTTTTTGGGTGAGGTTTAAAGATGATAATATATTTTAAAGCATGTAATTATGGTCTGGCACACAGTGGCTACCAATAAGGGCTTGCCGTATTTGATCTAAATCTTTATCAGATCTGCAACACTGAAAACCACAAAGAGCTGGCCATGGGCTCCTTTGTCCTTCCAAACTGGTGTCACTTACTGTGGCCTCACTTCGTAACTATTATTCTCAGGTTCTTGAACATGGAATGCAGTAAGTCGTCCACTCTTCATTCTCTGATTTTGAAAATGGCACCTTGGGGCACCTGGGTTTCTCAGTGGGTTAAGCCTCTGCCTTCAGCTCAGGTCATGATCCCAGAGTCCTGGGATCCAGCCCCGCATGGGGCTCTCTGCTCGGTGGGGAACCTGTTTCTCCCTCTCTCTGTCTGCCTCTCTGCCTACATGTGATCTCTGTCAAATAAATAAATAAAATCTTTAAAAAAAAATGGCACCATACATTAAATGTGAATGTACAGCAAACCGCTGCATGCAAAAAGGAAAAATGCTAGAGAGGTCCAAAGAGGACTTTAAGCTGGACCAAACCTCAGTGAAGATTTCACAGGTTCAATGAAGCATACCTAGAATCCTATAGGATGTGTCTGTTAGACTGGCAGAAAGGGAAGGAGAAGGTATTCCAGATAGCACCAAGAGGAAAGACATAAATTCATGAAACACCACAGTTTGTGCAGAGAACAGTTCACCTTCCAGTGTCATTCCAACTTTACTAAATCCCAAAGATGCCATTATATAAGAACCACATTATGCACACTATATATTCTATGCTAACGACACTGGCCTCTATTCTTTAGGTATCTGAGGCACTTCAAGATTCTGATTAGATGAATGACATGGTTGAATTTTCATGTAAGGTGTATTTTTTCTTTCCCTGCAGCAAAGAGTAGAAGGGCAACAGAATGAGTAATTAAGAGCCTGGGTAGAAGGTTACAAACCTTGACTTAGGGCAATGGTAACGAGATACAGAGAGGGAGAACAAATTTAAGAGCTACTTGGAGTTCAAGTGAAACTTGACAGTTGGTTCAGTTGAGGTGAGGGCAATGGATGAAATAAAGAATGACAGCGAATGCCTGTATCCAGCTGACTCAGACTTGATGGGGAGATGACCATGTCCACCTGAAAGACAGAATTCAGGAGGTGAATGTTATAGATGGGTTTCTTGTAGGATATCCGGGAGGACATGGCCCCAAAGAATTTTGACATACAGGACTAAATAAATATCAAAAAAGGCTAAGGAAGGACACATAGACTTCAAGCTATAATAATGAAAACCTGAGGGAGGTTGACAGAGAACAATGGAGATCGAGACCCACTGGCAGTCAAGGACATCCCCGGAAAATGAGGAAAATAAGTGGCATGAGGAGCTCATGAGTCATCAGAAGACAATCAGGAGGAGAAATGAAGAACCAATGGGAGAGTGCAGAGAAAGAGTATGAAGGATAAACCCCATGGCAGGAAGATAAAAGCTTAAAGGCAGTGTAGCCCTAGGGTTCCCAGAGACCTACCAGCACAGCTTCAATGGAGCAGTGGACACAGAAGGCCACAAATAGGCTAAGCCAAGAACAGAAACTGAGGAAGTTAGGACAGCTAGTGGAGAAACTCTTTCAAGAAGTTTAGCTAAGGAAAAAAGAGATTAAGGGATAGTAGCAAGGTGGGCTCAAGGTTTGGTTTTGTTTTGGGACAAGAGAGTTTTGTTGTTGTTGTTTGTTTTTTAAGATTTTATTTATTTGACAGAGAGATCACAAGTGGGCAGAGAGGGAGGCATGGAGGGAGGGGGAAGCAGCCTTCCTGCTGAGCAGAGAGCCTGATGCGGGGCTCGATCCCAGGACCCTGAGATCATGACCTGAGCTGAAGGCAGAGGCTTAACCCACTGAGCCACCCAGGTGCCCAGGACAAGAGAGTTAACATGCTTAAAGGAAGGGATAAGAACTAGGTTTGTATGTGCTAACAATGATCAGCATTGGTTGTCTGAACGCAAGGTCAAGAACTGGGATGCCTGTAAATTTCAGTGGGCGAAGAAAACAGTGATTGATGAGGAGTGTCTGCTCCAAGCGGGGGGAGGGAGTAGTGGTGTGGATATCCTAGATTTGCCATTCCTTTGTAGTTTTACTCCAAAGGTCTAGGGTTATTTATACATGAGATGCACATTGGAAATTCTTGTAGACAGTGCAGTTTTCTGATTAGCAAAGGAGAGGAGAATTGAAGAACAAGGTATTCTTGGTAAGGAGTTACTGAACAACCAACTGAGTTGCATAGAAATCAGCCACCCTCGGATTCAATAAATTGGTTACTAGAATATTAAATAAACAAGCAAATACAAAGGCATTATTTTCCTAATTAACAATGTATTTGAAGTTAGGACCTTAAAAAATTTTAAAAAAGGTAAAAAGAGACCATCACCACTCGTTAAGGACATTCATTTTTTTTCTGGGGTTTCTGCTTCACTCACTTAGTGGTTCTTACCTGGATTTCACTGCAAGAATCTGGGAGGGGTTCTTAATGCGTTGTGACCTTGCTGTTCTCTAGAGTTGTGGGTTCACTGGGCTGGGACAGAAACAGATCTACTGCATGTCCCAGCCCAGCTCATCTATACAGAGGATCTCTAAGGTCAGTCCTGGAAAAAAAAGACAGTTCACTCCAATCCTTAGCCTCAGAAACAGAGAGAAAAGAGAGATAGAAAATGAGTATGTATTAGTGACGTAAGAGCAGAATCCCTATGAAGAAATCGGCCTTGGATTAAAGCAAAATCCATTTCCCTGTACTTTAGGTCTACTATACAAACAGGAGCAAGACAGCTTAATACAGGCCATTGAGAAAATGGATGCATACTAGTAATGAATTATCATAAAATATACTTTAATAATTAGGAAAAGAACTCTATTGATGTGGCAGCATTTTTCAATTTGCATAATTGTTTGATAATCATATATAACATAAACAGCAATCATAAAACCTGTTTTATCAAAAACTTTTAAACATAAAGGACAGTAAGTATATATTTTAAAAGTCTTATTTTAAAAGGTTATTTCATATCTTCTTACATTAATTTCTTAAGTATTTGTTTTGTTTTTCCTCCTTCTTTATTTAAAAACAAAACAAAACAAAACAAAACGCTTTCTCCAGTGGGAGGGGACTGGTTTTGATGAAAGAGCATAACAGGGGGAAATGTCCACATGCCTCAGATGCTCTACAATTCTCTCTGTGCATTCTCTGCCATCACGTACCAGTTTATGAAAGCCATTTGATAATGATAAACTATAAGTGACCTATATATATATAAACTATTACACCTAGTAAATTTTCTGAAGGCTGACCTGATAGGATTGATTTAATACAAGGTGTTTAATAAGGTGTTAATAACACCTTTAGTGAGATGTTTATCAATTCCTGAATTGAGGAAAAACTGACTAAAACAAATGACACATCATTTAAAAAATAAACGCAAAAACCAGGAAACTTGAAACTTTGTTCTTGCACCAAAAGTCATTTGGACATGATTTAAGTGCAGGACATCACTGACAAAGCATCACTATTTCATTTTTTAAAAATTGTCCCCTATCATCCAATTTTTAATTTTTAAATCTGAAACATTTTGTTTCCTAACAATTCTTAATGATAGTATACTCTATTATATCCCTAAACATTAATTTCATATGGCTTTTCTGTATCAATCCTTCCCTCATCCCACCTGGTACTCTATCAATACAGGTTGCCTCTTAACTCTGGAAGCCACATTTCTTAATTTCCCTCTGTACTGCCTAGCCGATATCCCTCCCCCATTTGGCTTTACATACTGTAACTCTTCTGTTGCAAAAATGTAACAGGAACATCTAAGTGTCTTCTTTGAACAAGACAGGGCTTGGGGAAATAGTATCTGCATTTGAGCAGAGGTAATGAGAAAATCGATGTAAAGTTTCATCTATCCTGCAATAATGAGAAATTCTCTAAAATCTGAAATTCTTTAAAATATATTACTGATAATGCTGGCATTCTTAAATGTAACAATGTGTTATTAATATCAATGAGCTAACATTTCAAAGATACATACTGATATAAAAATGAACAAAAGTACATTTAAAAAAAAAAGCCACAGAGCAGGAAAATTTAGTATTTGAAAGGTGGTAGGGGATCACTAAAATAGTAGTAAGGGGGGGAAAAGCTATGAAAAAAATATATAAAGGATAATTGGCAGTATGCCAGCACACTGGGAAAAATGTAAATTTGAAGTAGTTAGGAAAAGATGTTCCAGCGAGGTAAGAAAGGAAAAAAATCAGAATATGAATTGGAATATGGCTGTATGTATACATACTATACATAGGCTGTATATGAGTATATACACATGTATGCACATTATATAATACACACGTTTTATAACATGCATACGTATATACATGCATATGAGTATCTACATGTTGTATATATGCACGCATTTTTAAACATATATATAAACATACATATGTTAAAATACATATTTATTTGTTAATAAATATATAGGGACAGCAGAGCCCATAGAGCTGACACAGGTGTAATTAACTGTGACTGTTTTCCTTACAAACTCCCCTGACCTAGGATCCTCCCCCTCTGCTCCCAGGAATTCCTGCAAGGCTTTCACACTGTGAAGCCTGTAGGAGGGCAAGAGAAAGAAAGGATGGGCAAATTAGCTACAATTGGATCTTACTAACTTATTCATTTAAATTGCTAATCTGTTTCCAAGTAAGTTCATTTGTAGATATCTCATCCTCAGCTGACTGAACTTGGCTTTTCTAACCCTAGCTTGTAATTGGAAAAGAACATAATAAATTGTCATTTATCTTCCTTTTATTTAATCTCAAAAATACTTGGTCAAAAATGTCTACACGCACTAAAATTGGAACTCCAGTCCTTACATCCTCCCAGGTAAAGATTGTGATCATGATATGACTAGATATTATATGTATTCAATTAACTTCTACAGAAATCTCATGAAAATCTAGATATAATTAAAGGCAGTAAAATGGGGAGAAAGGAAGTCTTCCCAGATAAATTTTTCCAGCAAAGGAGTACAAAAGTGCCTATTTAGCAAACCTATAAATTAAAAAGTTAAAAACTGCTTTTTCTTTTTAAAAGAAACATTTATGTGGTTAAAAACTCCATAAAACATGTAGGTTGACAAGTATAAAAATTTCCTTTCCTTCCGGACCACTTTTAGAAGAGAAAAATCTATGATGATTTGAGAGAATAATATAAGTAGTCTATGTATGTGGTATTGAAATATTAAGAGATGTCGTACGCCAAATATAGGTGATACAAATTGAAATGACATAGGTAATAATTCTGAATAGACTTAAAAAAAAAAAAAAGACAGTCTGGTGCCTGGGTGGCTCAGCAGTTAAGCGGCTGCCCTCAGCTCTGTCTTTCTCTGTCAAACATATAAATAAAATCTCTAAAAAGAAAAAAAAGACAATCTTTCACAAGCTTTTAATAGTCAACATAAATAATTTAAGTTGTCCTCTGCCTTCCTTCAAAAGATTACGTTTTGTCCTTCTATATATCTATCAAGTCCTTTCCTGAAGGACATAGAAGAGGCAGGAAATGTTAAGATTTTATGTTACTTCTATTTTAGCCCATTCGCAAGATACAAACACAAAAGTTAGAACACCAGGGACTGTTGTCCTTAATCTCCCATTTTGGATATTGGATAACTCACATTGGAAGAAATGATGCTGAGAATTAACCCAATAAAAAGTCTCAAAACTCGGTTCTAATATTAATATGCAAAGGACATCAATCAATGATATCCATTAATTTTGGCAAGAAAAACATTACTTCTTCACCAGGAGAAAATGACCCATTTTCACACTGGCTTTTGGAAATATAAAAAAACGCATGGAGAATGCGGGTATAGATGTACATTTCGTAGAATCTCAGGAGGAAAAGTCATCTATGCTTCCTACTGCCCCTTCTTTTCAAATACTCTGAAGAGGAATAGAGAGATCATTCAAAGTGATGATATTTCAGGCTGAATTGAACAATCATATAGAAGAGAATGAATGAATAAGCAGTAAGATAGATGCCTCTCTTCCACAGCACCTAGAATATTCAAATTTACTAATAAAAACAGCCACTAATAAACTGAACATGTTTTTCATCAAAATGAGTTTCTATTTAGAAGTAGTATCTTCAATATTTTCTGAAACTGTTTAGTTATAATGGAAAAAACAAAGTTATCTCCAACAAGGGGAAGGTAGGAGGTAGGAGGATTTTTCACAGTGATCATGCCAAGAATTTAAGAATTCTAGATAATATTTATACATTAATTTCTCTAAATGCAGATGACAAAACAACCAAATTTCCAGACCAGAGATGTACAGTTCCCTCCAAAGAGACACTCTGATATTTAAAGTGCTCTAAAATATTTATCCTTTCTATAAGATGATCTAAGATATTTACTAAGTTTTTGCTAAGATACAAAAATAATGACATTAGGTACAAGTAACCAAGAAGAGTTAATACTGTAGAAAATAAACTCCATTTTGGAAAAAAAAATAATTGTTCTTGAACCTAACAACTTAAACTTCAAGATCAAAGACACTTAAAACAAAATTCACAAATTTTTATGATTCAGATCCCAAATAATATTTTAATTTACTTCAATATGCTTTCTTTCCACCCTCACAGTGGAATTATGCTCTGAAAATTATGCTCTGAAAAGTCAAGCCAATGTCACTTTATTATATTTTAAGATTTGCACAGTAAGAGAGAAATGTTAAAGTCGGGGGGGGGGGCAGGAACCACGTCACTAACTGGTTCCATCTTATGGTGAGAAACTGTACCAGAGCGGGTCAGTGTGATGTTTGGACAGGCATGTTGACAGTCTGGGGGGTGTCTAACTCGAACACAACATCAGGCACTTGCAGCAGAGCAAACCTGGGTTCAAATACTGGCTCCAGCACATACCTTAGGCAGGAAAATGCCATTAAAATCTCTGGTCTTTGGTTGTTTCTCTTAATATGTAAAACAGAAGTAAAAAGAACCAACCTCACACAGCTACTCTAGGGACCATAAGAGAAAAGAAGTTAAAGGAGGAAAATCTGTACCTGCAACAAAACAGAAACCCCCTAAGTCATCCCCAAAGTTGAAAGACGGTGGTTGTTCTTGTTAGGGTGCCTAAGTTATGTTCACAGTCGAGGCCTCAGAAAATGCCAGGAACAGTCTCAGGAAAATGCCTCAGAAACAGTGACATTGTTTGAGGGAAGAAAGTTAAGCAAAGACAATTTCAAAGCCACGTTTAACAGGTAATTTCAGCTTCTTCAAAACTGATTAAAATTGTTGTGGACTGTGGCATGAATTCGTACAACAGTTCAATTTATGTTGAGTAAAAACTGATCATTGCTTTCAGGGAAAGACTGCACTAAACTGCCCAGTTAACCAAGGTATATCATGCATTATATAAAAATGTATTTTTTTAAAAAAATTCCAGCAATTCAGATTATTATGTTTATGATTCACTAGATCTGGACAGTATGATTTGTTGAGGCTTGAACAAACTTCCTTAAGAGTTTTTAATTCTGGGGCGCCTGGGTGGCTCAGTGGTTTGGGCCGCTGCCTTCGGCTCAGGTCATGATCTCAGGGTCCTGGGATTGAGTCCCGCATCGGGCTCTCTGCTCTGCAAGGAGCCTGCTTCCCTCTCACTCTCTCTCTGCCTGCTTGTGATCTCTCTCTCTCTGTCAAATAAATAAATAAATAGATCTTTAAAAAAAAAGAGTTTTTAATTCTGCAAATTTTACAACAAAACCTGGCCCGATTCCTTAGCCTTTCATTAATCATTAGAAGGGAATATTTGGTTTCCTTTGCACACATAATCTTTGCCAGGAGAGATCTTACACTGGCAGTTTTTATTCTATTTACATGTAACTGGTTAGTAATATTCCCCAAGCTGTGACCTTAAAATCTAAGTTTTAAATGTTTAAATGCAAAAATTGGAAAAGAGCCAAATAGTTTTCACGCTTTCTAAAATTTGCAAGGTATTCTATAAATCTCTGAATCCACAGATCAAAATTGGAAAATATCTAGAAAGAAAAAATGTATATATATAAACTAGAAAGATACAAAATGTGGTTTAGAAGAACTTCAGCAGTGTAGACTGATTGCATAGTAAGGGTTGGCGGTAGAGAGAGAAAGAGTGAGAGAGGGAGAGGAAGAAAGAAAGGGGAAGTCTGCAAGGTGTATTCCAGGACAGAAATCCAGTAATCACATCCATCCCTAGCACTGGTCACTGTAGAAGGTACAGCATCCCCCAGAGCACTTAGGGGAGAACTAAAACCACATCTGGAATGGTACATCAAGAGAAGAGCTCGTAAAAACTGATTGTTATGGGAGATGCCTAAAATAAAATGGACCAAACTTCTTTGGACTGATGTATGTTATCAAAGGAGATGCTATCGTTACTAAGGAATCAATCACAGCTAATGATTTTATAGCTGAAATCAGAGGCCTGAGGAGTTATGGAAAACTTACAGAACAGCTTTGTAGTAATTCATTGTGGATTTTATTCTCAGCTGAACCATTCAAAATATGGTTCTTGTAATGAGCTATGAAATGATCCAATAAGAGGCTCTCAAGCATGACACACATTGCATAACTTCATGGTGATGGGATTTAAAAAGGCAGGGTTCGACTTGAAAATTTAAAGGAATAAGAAATTAAAACTTAAACTCTATAAAAATCATCAAATATTGATAAATATAATTTGGGGAGGGAAGGAAAAGTTCACCATTTCTAGCAAAGAAAAAAAATAAATATTTTATTTATTTATTTCACAGAGAGAGAGATCACAAGTAGACAGGCAGGCAGAGGGGGCAGGGAGGAAGCAGGCTCCCCGCAGAGCAGGTAGTCTGAAGCGGGGCTCGATCCCAGGACCCTGAGACTATGACCTGAACTGAAGGCAGAGGCCTAACACACTGAGCCACCCAGATGCCACCGCCCCCTCCAAAAACTTAAAAGATTTTGGCTACAACTGTGTTATGGTGCCATCCCTAGAACATTCACGGACAAAGGGAAGAGAATTAAATACAGTTGGCTTTACTCATCAGAATTTACCCTCAAGAAAGTATCCCCTTCCTGAAGCTGGAGTAACCCAAACATAGTATCTACTCCAGAGGCAAGAAAATAGAAGCAATTGTAGGCAGGAAGGCTGGCAGCATATGCCCTTCATGTTCTGCTAGTCATGAGCCAAATTAAAATTTCCTTGATGACAGTCTGATAATATCCATTTAATTAAGGGTGCCTGGGTGGCTCGGTGGTTAAGCCTCTGCCTTTGGCTCAGGTTATGATCTCAGGGTGCTCTGCTCAGTGGGGAGACTGCTTCTCCCCCCTCCACCTCCCTCTCTGCCTACTTGTGATCTCTCTCTCCATGTCAAATAAATAAATAAATAAATGCACAGTATTGTACTCCTCTTCCAATCAGTCCTATGTTATAACCTATTCTTTCAGTCAGTAGTATGTTGTGATCTTTCTACGTCAACAAGCATACTTCAGCTTTCCCCAACAAGACTTCTAGCACTGGACACTAACCACTATTTTCAGTATTCTGTAATTATTTATATATATATATATATATATATATATATATATATATAAATATGCCTTTTAATACTTAGAAGTTTATATTTATGAAAATACTATAGAAAAATTGTACATAAAAAGATATAATGGTTCCTCTGGAAATGTAAGTCTAGAGCTTTAAAAGGGAAATGCAGATTAGGGAATAAATAGTTTTACTGTGATCATTTAACAGAGAAAGTTTTGGCAGTCTCACATATGTAGAGTATATAAAACAGGAAGAGGAGATGACTTCAGTTAGGCCTCCGGAAAATAACCTCAAGGCTGAAGTGTGCCTGGAGAAAGACTCCATCCAACACTGAGAAGGAGGACCAGAGAGAAAAAGGAGAACCAATGTAGAAGGGGGTACTCAACAATGGGCCGTGGAAAGCCAACTGATTGTAACTCAAAGTCCAAGTTGTTTTTAGATTCAGCATATAGGTAGTCATTAAAGACCTTTGTGAGAGCAGTTGTCACAAAACCTTGTTAATAGAATCTGGTCAAAAAGTGTTTAAACCAATGAATTTGAGTAAAGGGGAGAAAAAGTAGAGATAGTGATTAGGATTAATCCTTAAAAATTTATCAGTAAGTGGATGACGATTACAGAAGCGATTATATCTATTGAAGATTAAAAACCGTACAAAAGGGGCCCCTGGGTGGCTCAGTGGGTTAAAGCCTCTGCCTTCAGCTCAGGTCATGATCCCAGGGTCCTGGGATTGAGCCCTGCATCAGGTTCTCTGCTCTCTGCTCAGCGGGGAGCCTGCTTCCTCCTCTCTCTCTACCTGCCTCTCTGCCTACTTGTGATCTCTGTCTGTCAAATAAATAAATAAAATCTTAAAACAAGAAGAAGTAGGAGTGGTCCACTCTTTTCAGAAGGAAATGTCTGGCTTTCAAAGAAAGTGTACTTCCTTGACATTTCAAGAGGAATGGGTTTTGTAGTTGGGGCCGTGTAAGAGAAAAAAATCTTACCTTGGGATATTCATTTAAAATCAAGACCATGGTATCTTTTTCATGCCAGTCTTGCTCCTTTGATGCATTTGGACTTTGGAATTAAAAGGGAAGTAGTATTAAGAGACAGATGCCCTACCTTGGTTGAGAACAGAACTGTTTAAGAGATTTCACATAGACCATGGTAAGATATTACTTTTGATAGGTTATTCTTGTAAAGTCAACTTAACTTCTTTTATTAAGTGACCTCCATTATGATGCTTACAATTCTGTTATTTAAAAAAATTGTTTACTTCAATATGAATCTATTAGACCAGCTATTTTTAAAATCACTTGGTCTCAAAATGCATGTACAGTGTAAAGTTACTGAGGATCCAAAAGTTATGCAAGTTATAAGGTATTGATATTTACCAAAACAAAGACTAGAAAAATGTAAACATTTTATTTTTTAATGATTTTATTTATTTATTTGTCAGGGAGAGTGACAGCGAGCAAGGGAACACAAGCAGGGGAAAAGAGAGAAGCAGGCTTCTCACTTAGCAGGGAGGCCCATGTGGGGCTCGATTCCAGGACCCTGGGATCCGGACCTGAGCTGAAGGCAGATGCATAACGACTGAGGCACCCAGGTGCCCGAAATTCAAACACTTTAAAATAAAAATAAACCCATTATATATGAAGTCTTTATAAAAAAATGACAAAAGTTACATATACATTTACATATATATACACACATATACATATAAAATAATATATATATATAGTATATTTTAGAATTAGAGGCTTTACAGAAAGTCTGTCTCCCATTTGGTTCTAAAATATACTATATATATATATCAAACTATTTTGATTAAATAGTATGTAGAAAACCTAGTTTCTCACAAGTATGTAGTTGGAAAAGAAAGGGGTATTATAATAGCCTTTCAGTATTCTTTGATACTACACCAAAAGTTGAAAGGTATTGTTTGCTTTTAAGTTGCAACATGGATCTAAAGCTGTATCAATACAATTTTGTTACATTAAAATTGGTGTATCTTGCACTTTGGATGGATTTTTTTTGTCCATGACTAATTTTGTAATATCCTAGATTAATAATTTGAAAATAACTTGAATTAGGCCTATTTCCCAAATGTTGACTCTTTTTGTTAAACAGTATATAGAGGTCATATTCGTTATTAATGTTACCATCCATCTCATCAGAAAAGTCTTGAAGTCCTGGGAAGCTGTCAAACTTAATATGGAAAATAATACGGAAAATACAAGTTTTCCAAAATTCAAAACAACACTCAAATTTTGTCATTAACACACACAGTCAACTGCCTTTCTTAATTTCTATTTTCTTAAGTCACCTCTACTCCTCATGTGGGGGTTCGAACTCACAACCCCAAGATCAGGAGTCATTTGCTCCACCTACTGGGCCAGCCAGGTGTCCCTGTCAACTGTATCATAAAGTGACTAACTTACCTTGTCTGTTTCAGAGAACGTATGGAAATACCACCCAAGTATAAACTCGTCAGTTCTTTTCCAAGTAAAATTGGTGTTAACACAGAAGAAACCAACCAGCTTAAGTCACAACTCAAGCAACTGCCCCAGTGCTTTCCCCCACAGACATACAATCGTACTTGAGTACAGAGCAAAGCTGCCTGATGCATGCTTTCCACTTTGTCACAGAAGAGCAAAAGCTTAATTATTCAGGGGTTGGCAATTCACAAAATTCATAATTTTTACTGCTTCAGTGAGGATTTTAAGGGAAACTTGCCCTTGGTTTTTTAAGCGCACTCTGAGTGCACTGCAGTAAAAACACCTGGACAAGAACAGTTCGATGCTAATGCCTTGATTCATGCAGAAGTGGGTAATAATATGTTTGCATCAGTGCAAATATCAATAAAATGAACAAGGTAAATAATGTCTCCCATTATTAGGGAAATAGTTCAACCTTTCTGAAACTCTGAAAGGTCCACAAATCATAATTTGAGAATGGCCAGCAGAGTCACACCAAGTATATGCATTTATATTTAAAGTACTACTGATATTATGAATCTGAGCTTAAATTCCTGAGTATGGAGAAAGGATATAAAAGACACGCCATCCATTCCCCTTTTAAATTATAAGCATTTATTTCTTAGGACACTAACTGTTAGCAATGCAAACCAAGTGGAAGATTTATGGGCAAATGCTCTACCTGTGGGTGTGTGAGACACACATCCAGACAACCAAATGGACACTTTCCAGAAACCACTGGGAAAAGTTTTTCAAGGTTATTCAGTACCGTGTGTTGCTCAAATTCATTCACAGTGTTCCTATTTGCCTTATTAAGAAAGCAATTAACTGTAATTAGAAAAGTCTGCACATGAGGTGACTACAACTCATTGTAAGATAACTTCTCTTTTCAGAGTTACAAACAAAAGGTAAGTGTAGAAATATAAACAATGAGAGTCAGAAGCACCTATTTGGCAGAGAACAATCTGCAGTTCTCAATGCTGACAGGGACAGGACATTGCCAGGTGTAGATGCCAAGGACAGCCCACCTTCTCAAGCTGCCGCCCAGCATTATTTGGGCACATTTGTAAAGGGAATGCCACATTCTTGGTAGGGTAAGCAACAAAGCAGACTGCTCAAGACTCAGGCAAAAAACTAGCTCTGATGACTGCTTACCACGTATGTATACAAAACAAATTCTCCCTATCAATCTGAAATCAGAGCTGTCTAAAGAGCTGGACGAGTAAGTGGATTGGGCAGTCTTCAGAGAGACACACAGAGAGAAGAGAAACAGTGTTTGAGGAGGTCATTACGAGGATGTGGCCACCAGATGGCCCATGACTTGGATCCCCCTGGTCCTTGGAATGTGTGTTCCCATCTGCCTTCTCCACTCCCAGAGGCTGTCTCACAGACACAAGCCTTGAGATAATGATGTGGTGCTGAGAGGACCTAGACCATTAATAGACATGACTAAATCCAGTTAAGGTCTCTGCATAAATTTTTAAGATTCTGGCAGGCTGGCGTGGAGATCGACTCATTTTATAGCCACGCAAGACAAGCCTCCTATGTAAGTTCCTTGCTTATTAAACCTGTCAACTACTGATCTGAAGCACGGGCTTCTTCCACCTCTCCCTGCCCTCCAAATACCGATGCAGCTTTCCAATTTGACCCAGGAGCTGCAGAGAAGCTTGGAAACCAGGCACATAGACAGGCAGGCAGATGGAGGTGAGAGACAGGGAAAAGAGACAAGCCATCGAAGAGTCAATATGAGCATTAGGCACCTCCAATTAAACCAGAGAATGGATTTTGCTAAGTTCCTTATAGATTTTGGATACTAGCCCTTTATCTGATAGGTCGTTTGCAAATATCTTCTCCCATTCTGTCAGTTGTCTTTTGGTTTTGTTAACTGTTTCCTTTGCTGTGCAAAAGCTTTTGATCTTGATGAAATCCCAATAGTTCATTTTTGCCCTTGCTTCCCTTGCCTTTGCCGTTGTTCCTAGGAAGATGTTGCTACGGCTGAGGTCGAAGAGGTTGCTGCCTGTATTCTCCTCAAGGATTTTGATGGATTCCTTTCTCACATTGAGGTCCTTCATCCATTTGGAGTCTATTTTCGTGTGTGGTGTAAGGAAGTGGTCCAAATTCATTTTTCTGCATGTGGCTGTCCAATTTTCCCAGCACCATTTATTGAAGAGGCTGTCTTTTTTCCATTGGACATTCCTTCCTGCTTTGTCGAAGATTAGTTGACCACACCCAAAGAACAAACAATCCAATCAAGAAATGGGCAGAGGACATGAACAGACATTTCTGCAAAGAAGACATCCAGATGGCCAAGAGACACATGAAAAAGTGCTCCACATCACTCGGCATCAGGGAAATACAAATCAAAAACACAATGAGATATCACCTCACACCAGTCAGAATGGCTAAAATGAACAAGTCAGGAAATGACAGATGCTGGCGAGGATGCGGAGAAAGGGGAACCCTCCTCCACTGTTGGTGGGAATGCAAGCTGGTGCAACCACTCTGGAAAACAGCATGGAGGTTCCTCAAAATGTTGAAAATAGAACTACCCTATGACCCAGCAATTGCACTACTGGGTATTTACCCTAAAGATACAAACATAGTGATCCGAAGGGGCACGTGTACCCGAATGTTTATAGCAGCAATGTCTACAATAGCCAAACTATGGAAAGAACCTAGATGTCCATCAACAGATGAATGGATAAAGAAGATGTGGTATATATACACAATGGAATACTATGCAGCCATCAAAAGAAATGAAATCTTGCCATTTGCGACGACGTGGATGGAACTAGAGCTTATCATGCTTAGTGAAATAAGTCAATCGGAGAAAGACAACTATCATATGATCTCCCTGATATGAGGACATGGAGATGCAACATGGGTGGTTAGGGAGATAGGAGAAGAATAAATGAAACAAGATGGGATTGGGAGGGAGACAAACCATAAATGACTCTTAATCTCACAAAACAAACTGGGGGTTGCTGGGGGGAGGTGGGACTGGGAGAGGGGGAGGGGGCTATGGACATTGGGGAGGGTATGTGCTATCATGAGTGCTGTGAAGTGTGTAAACCTGGCGATTCACAGACCTGTACCCCTGGGGATAAAAATACATTATATGTTTATTAAAAAAAAAAATTTGGAAGGGGAGGTGAACCATAAGAGACTATGGACTCTGAAAAACAACCTGAGGGTTTTGAAGGGTCAGGGGTGGGAGGTTGGGGGAACAGGTGGTGGGTAATGGGGAGGGCACGTTTTGCATGGAGCACTGGGTGTTGTGCAAAAACAATGAATACTGTTACGCTGAAAAAATAAATAAAATGAAAAGAAAAAAAAAAAAAAAACACCAGAGAATGGAAAGAACTAAGCTACGTATTTCAGGAACACAGCACAGGGCAAATTTGTGACAATCATTATTAGTTTTGATAGATCAAGGAGAGCCTAGTAATTGGTTTTCTTTTTAATTTTAATGTAAAAATCTCTTTCCTATGCAGAAACATGGAAAACCATCTTAAAGCACATGCCCCGATCTCATGACGTTTATCACCTTTCCTCCAAGAATAGCCACGGCAAAAGGCAACACGCCAATGTACCCATTTACTAGTAGTTACTACTATTGGTTATGCCCTCAAAGGGTCCGGTCTAAGGATCAACTGTGCTATTGTTCACATGTGCTGCCTTAAGAGGCCTACCTGATCTGGCCACTCAAGTGTCAGTTTTAATGTGCTGTCTTGCCAAAGCAGCCATTTATAAGGATTACTTTTCAGAATGACAAACAGAAGATTTAAAGCTTGACCCAGTTTCCAGTTATTGAACATCTATCTCCTTTAGTAGTGTTAGGGTCCATGATCAAAGACTGATGCAAAGCCAGTCGAGAAAAGCTTTATTTCACGCCAAGCATCAAAAATCAAACCAACCAGTTGGGGCCCTCTCTTACAAAGAGGCAATGAGAACACCGAGCCCAATGCCGCTGCTCTGGACAACGCCGCTCCCAACTCCGCTACCCAACCACAACGCTCTGGACAATACTCCTAGCCAATGAGGACCCTACCCGGCGGTGCCGCTCCCCGATGGTGAGGCCGCTCCAGATGGCGACGACCCTACCCGATGGCCAGCGATGACCTTCCCAGGCATGGGACCAGGAGGCGTGGCCCCTTCCAGGCAGCGAGGCCTTTTTCCTGCAGTGAGGCCGCTTCCCAGTGGTGAGACCACTTCACGATGACGACCCTACAGGACTGCGAGTGAGGATCCTACCCAGCGAGGCCACTCCCAGGCGGTGAGACCCCCTTCCGGAGGGCGGGTGATGACCCTACCTGAGGGCGAATGACGACCCTACCGGCGAGCCTGCTCCCTGGCGGAGCGGCCCTTTCCCTGTGGTGTGGCCCCTTCAAGGCGGTGAAGCCCCTACAGGGCGGCGAAAACCCTACCCAAAGGCGAGTGATGGCCCTCCCTGGCGGCAGCGACACTCCCCTGCGAGGCCGCTTACTGGCAGCGCTGCTGCTCGGTTGAGACGCCGCTTCCCAACTGAGAGGCCCCTTCTGGACAGCGATGACCCTACCCGACAGCGAGCAATAATCCTACCCAACAGAGGGCAAGGCCCTTCCCAGCGGCGAGGCCCCTTCCCAACTAGGAGCCATTACCCTACCTGGCGAAGCTGCTTCACGGCGGCGGGCGTCGACCCTCCCCTGCGAGGCCGCTCCCCGAGGCGCCGCTCCCCTGCAGCGCCACTTCCCAGCTGTGAGGCCCCTTCCTGACTGCGGGGAAGGCCCCTTCCCAACTACAAGCTATGACCCTACCCAGCGAGGCCACTCCCCGGAGGCGTGAAACCTTGCAGGCGGAGAGGCCCTTTGCCGGCAGTGAGGCCGCTTCCTGGCAGTGAGACCACTCCAGGACAGCGATGACCCTACACCAGTGAAGATGCTACCCAGCCAGGCGGCTCCCCTGCAGCGAGACCCCTTCCTGGTGGCAGGCGAGGCCCCTTCCCGACTACCAGCGAAGACCCTACCCAGAGAGCCCATTCCCGACGGTGGGCGAGGCCCGTTCCCCAGGGCGGGCGAGGTCCCTAAGCCGGGAGGCTGCTCCCAGGCAGGGCCCGCTCCCCAGCAGCGAGGCCCCTTCCCGAAGCCTGGTGAGGCCCCTTCCTGGTGGCGGGCGACCACCCTACATGGCGAGGCCACTCCCTGAGGACTCTGCTCCTTCCCCGGGGCGATGACCCTCCCCAGCTAGGCCTCTCCCTGATGGCGCTGCTGCTCCCCTGTGGCGCCGCTTCCGGATGGCGAGGCCCCTTCCAGACAGCAGGCAAGGCCCCTACCCCAGGGCAGGCGAGGCCCCTTCCCGACTAGAAGCAACCACCCTACCAGACAAGGCCACTCCACCGCGGCGCAGCCCCATCCCGGAGACGGGCGGCGACCCTCCCCGGCGGCAAGCAATGATCCTACCCCGTGAGGCTGCTCCCCAGCAGCGTGGCCCCTTCCTGGCGAGGACCCTCCCCGGCGGCGACGACCTTCCCCTGCGAGGCCGCTCCCTGGAGGCGCTGCTGCTCCCCTGCGGCGCCGCTTCCTGACTGTGAGGCCCCTTCCAGACTGCGGGCAAAGCCCCTACTCCACGGCTACCAGCGACCACCCTACCCGGCGAGGACGCTCACTGGCAGAGCGGCCCCTTCCTGGCGGCGTGGTCGCTTCTCAACAGCAACGACCCTACCCGACAGAGAGCGACGATCCTACCCAGCGAGGCAGGTCCCCATGGCTAGACACATTCCAGACGGCGAGCGAGGCCCCTCCCTTCCCGACCACGGGAGAGGCCAATCCAGGCGCCACAGGCTCACCCGCGGGGAAGCTCTTTCCTGACACCAGGCACGGCCCCTTCCCGACCGCGAGGCATCTCGCCGGCGGCGACGACCCTCCCCCGCGGCGAGCATAGACCCTCCATGGCGGTGGGCGACAACCCTCCCTGCCCCGAGCAACGACCCTACCGGGGGAGCCCGCTCCCTGGGGGCGCCGCTCCTTCCCGGCAGCTACGACCCTCCCCCTGGTGGCCACCACCCTCCGCAGTGGCGAGGCTGCTCCTCGGGGCGAGACTGATCCCCAGCGGCAAGGCCCGTTCCCGACGACGACGCTGGCCCCGAAGACTACCCTACCTGACGAAGACCCTTCCCGGTGGCGCTGCTCTCTGACGCGGCCGCTCCCCAGCGACGCAACCGCTCCTGACCATGAGGCCGCTCTGGAGGAAGAGGCCGCTCCAGAGGAAGAAGCCGCTCCCGATGACGAGGCCGCTCCCCAGCGACTAAGCAGCTCCGGACGATGATGCCGCTCCCGAGGACAACGCCACTCCCGAAGACAGGCTGCTCCCAGACGAGGAGGCTGCTGCCTGGCGACGCTGCCCTTCCAGACGACGAAGCTGCTCCCCGGCGACGCTGCCCCTCCGGTCGACGATGCTTCTCCCCAAGACCACCACGTGCCCGCCGCTCAGGACGCTCTGGACGCCGACTCCTCCCAGCCGCACAGACTAACCTTTATAGAGGCGGTCGAGCCCGCCCCACACACCGGCGGCCAATGAGATTGCAATACACAGGGAAAACTGCACAGTCATGCTAGATGGGCAATACGGCTGGCCAATTGAATTTCAATTTACCATAGTAAATATATGCACGTCCCACTGATTGGATGTCTCCATCCGCCTGTCCCACCACTGTATCCGGGTTTGCAAGTAAGTTTCTCTGGGAGGGGCACGGTCAATTCCAGTTTGCTACGAAATGGCTCCATCTGGCTAACCAGGCCCTTACAGTGAAGTATCAGAACAGGCTTTCAAAAACATGCATCCAAGCAAACACACTTTGCCACAGTTCCTGCTACTTCTGAATTACTGACTTCAGGTTGGTCTTCTTGAAGGCCTCCTAATGGGATTTGTGCTGATTCTCTGGAACTGCTTCACAAAGGCCATTCCTCTCCTACCCAAAGGGCTCTGGGGCAGACGGATGACAATGCCTGTCACTTTCATGCCCTTATGGAATTCATAGTTCTCAAATAGTTTACAAAAAGATGTACATAATGTGAGTAGTCATGACCTACAATTACCTTGTTCCTTTTGATAACTGTCTATATGTTTGTTTGTGGTTTTAGTTTTTGTTTTTTGTTTTTTTTTGGGGGGGGTGGGGAGATTTATACAACAGTCCTACTCCTTGGTTGTTAAGAAAAAAGGAATGGATGCTTGTAAACAGACCCTTGCAGGCAGGCAATGAGAACACAAAGAGGAATAAAGATGAACACACGTGAGATGAAAGATCACATTTCTCTGTGGAGGCCACTGAAAGCTTCTGACCAAAGCAGAGCCATTAGAGAACTCAAGTTTAAACAAACAAACAAAAAACAAAACCCAGTACTCCTCATCCTGGCTGTACCCCCTGCTCTGGGTTGACTCATGGGTCATTGCTGGAGCAACATGGCCAGCAGGAGAGGGTGGACAGGGGCTTTCAACAGAATATGGCCTATATGACACTGTCTGTTTGCTCTTTGTTGAGTAATCAGGTGCACAGCTCTCTTTCAATCTTTTATCTCCCTGTTCATGTCTTTGCCTGTAATCCCTAAAGTCAAAGCCCTAGAGATATGAGAACATGAAATTTGCTGGATAGAGCATTTGTGATTCAGTGGGATAGAAACCCTCCACTGCTCGCCTTCCCTATGTTCTCTGTGTTCAGAGCAATTAGATCCAAAAACCACTGATGTGGTGATCCAACTTGGTTTTTTATATCGGGAAAAAAAAATCAGTCAAGATAGCAGGCTATAGAATCCATCTGCCTGGTTTAAATACTAAGTGATGTTGAGAAAACTACTGTCAAGATTCTAATCCTTAATATCTCCATCAGTAAAATGGGAACAATAACACCTCAAGGGCAGAGGATTAAGTGGCATAATATATATAAAGTGCTTACCATTCAATAATTATTAGTAAAGAAAGGGAGTGGGTAGGAGTAAAGCCTTACAGGGAGTGGGAGAGAAGAGAGGAACAGGTGCTTTTAAATATAATTAATTCAATATCCCACTTATTCTATGACAAATTCAGATGATTTTGTGTGAAAAGAATCTACAGATTCAATATAAACACACTCGAGTTTAACTTAATAAAACCCTATAAAATAACTATGATAAAATATAAGAATTCACTATATATTTATATACTATGTATTCTAACCAGCAGCTGTGCCAGTAACAAAATAAAGGAATAAAATGTCTACAGGCTTCAAATGTGTGGTTTTCACAACTTTTTAAACAGTAGCCCACCAAAAATATACTTCATGACAGATAAGATTAAGACACAAAACTAAAGTTTCACAAAACAAACCTTACACTTATTACATGTTTTATTTTAAAAAATCCTATTTTATTCTCTTGATATTTTCTATAGTTTCATTTTAAAAAGGTAGTAATGACCCAGTGAATTAATATCATGATCACCCACTGCAATTTGAAAAATAAATAGATTTAAGCTATGATGTGTTTATTTCAATTAACTTTATTACACATTTTCAGGATAGTCACCATTTGATGTGGCCTGAACAGGAATAAACCCCAGGGTAGTAAAACTAAGGGCCTCAAATATGACTGTACTCTATACCAGAGAGGGTCAGGGGTCAAAAATCATATTTCACTGGTGAAATAAGAGGTGTTCCATATAAACAGTTGGTTAGAATGATCTGCCCTGCCATCAGTCTGGCAAACATCCACATAATAAATATTACGGCAGGTCAAGGTCTAGATCCCCATTAGTCCTGTGTCACTCTACTTCAACAATGACTTAGTCACCTGATCTAATGTAGTATAAGCCCTAATGGTTGGCTTTTTTTCTGTGTGGCATGAATGCCTGGCTTTGGCTTTGATTGCAAAGACATCCACTTCAGAGAGGACTATCCCCATTGAGCTCAATGCCGGCCACAGGACTGGATAAAGTGTTCAGAAGCACCCACATCTGGTCCAGTCTAAGACCTTGGCTGATTTTTTTTTCCTCTTCCATGCTCTAAAATCTTACCCTCCTATTTTAAATTCACCAATAAAGAGTGAACCTGCGAAAACTCTAGGCTCCCACCCTGACCCCTAGTGAAAGCAGAACCCCAGGCGGGTTTTCTCTCCCTACCCAGGATCCTGCTTTGAGTGCCCAGGGATGCCCCACCTCATTTCCAGACTCCCCCTCACCAAAGTTTCCTGACAGCTACCAGTGAGGGCATCTTGCAGTCATGGTAGGACTCCCAAGGGCAAGTCCAGTAACAGCACTGGTTACCGATAGGTGGACAGACAGGCAGACAACACGTAAGTAGAAGGCTGGTGAATCCGGGCTGGGAGACACCATGACAGCTGCTCCAGAGAAGACCTTCCATGTGCAGGCTCACCAGATGCCTCAGGCTCTCATAGTTACTCCTGAGCTATGAGAATGGACTGTATGACAGTTTTGCAATGGCTTGACAATACATATTTGTACATTTAGCAGCATTTATTTTTATTATTATTATTTTTTTTCATTTAGCAGAATGTAACTCGAGTGTTGCTTTTGTTGTACAGACTCACTGTTTGCAACCCCATGGTTGTAGAAGTGGCTCGTGGCCGGGGCGGGGGGGCGGGGGGGGGGCTGTGTGTGCAATATAGTCCACTTATCTCTAACCAACACACACTATAGTAATAGATTCTTGTAAATTTCTCAACAGCCAAATTTCCGTAGGTCAGTTAACCACACTTCTTTCTCGGTGTCCTGCTGAAAAACCTAGAATGACTTCTGTTCATTTCAACTATGCATACCCCTCCCTCTGATAAAGGACTTCTTCCCCCCCCCTTTGGTGAGGGTGGAGGTCAGTCTTGCTCTCCTTTAGTCTATTTGATGGAGAAAATAAGTCCAGATCCTACCACCTTCACCTTCAAGTATGCATATATGACCATTGGAGCTCTACATCCAGCCAGGTCCAATTAGAGGCAACCTCTTCTGCCATGGCATGGGGGGGGGGTGGTGGCATTTGCTAGAACAGTTAGAAAGCAATAGCTGTGGGTTTATAAACAAAATGGCAAAAGTCTTCTGGGTTACAAAGGAAAGGGAATGCAATGAAGAAAGGGGAAAGAATTTGATTTCCAGTATTCTTAAGTACAGCTGTTTGAGTTTAGCAGGACCTAATGCCAATGTTCCCCTTAAACTTCTTAGTTATAGGAGCCAGTACAAATCCTCCCTCCTGCTTTGTATTTTAAGCTAGACTGGAGTTGTGCTTTTACCCTAGAAACCAGAAGCGTACTAACAAATCTTTCCCTCCTGTATTCCACTCCCTAAGGCTTACCATTTAGCACCATAGCCCCGTCTCCTACACCATCTAGATTAGCACCACTCAACAACTTTATCTCCCATAGATGCTGGGACTTCCATCTCAGTCTGCTCACCACTGCTTGAAAGAGCCAGGTGAGTTTAAACCTTTCTCATGACATTGCTCTTCCCCTAGAAAATGTTCCTGGGTAAATTCTACTTTTGTTTTTTTTTTTTAAGACCCTGCAGAAAGTACACCTCCTTTCAAAAATCTTTTCAACCATCCCTCCTCTCAAGAATGTTTCAGGCTATTCTCAAATGCCATGAAGCTTTTACAGTAAACATATGGAATTATTTAAAGTAAATTCTACACAAACAGTAAAAGATGCCAGGGTTTTGAACCTTGCTGGACTGTTAAGGGTGAATGATCAGAGAAAGAAAAAGATGCAGAGGAACTGGCAGGAGTTCTTCTCACTGGGAATCCTGCAGTGAGATGACAAAAGCCTGTCTCCAAGAAGGACAAAAAGAAGGAATAGTTCTAAGACTCAAGGGGACTGATGAGATTGGTGGCAGATTGCCCAGCTGGCTGAAATGACTTCATAAAGATATAGCACCAAAAGCCAGGTCTTCTGAATCTTATCCCGTTGTCACCCTGATATAACCATACCAGACAATCAGAACTAATTTTCTTCACATATTAATGGATAATAAATAGGTAATTTTCTTCAAGGAAACAAATGATTGGATTTTGCCAAGTGTGTAGGACAAAAGTTTTATTTTTGTTATTTAGATGACTATGCAAAATTGGCATTTTGCCAACATTGGTCCAGAAATAGATGAAAAGGGCAATGATATTTGGGACAATAAAATGAATATTAAGTTACAGTAGCAATAAATATTAGAAATGCAGAGGGTCAAATGAAAGCCCCGTGGATTTCCTCTGAATAAAGATGCAGCAGAGGAGTTTTTCTGCCCATACATCAGGCTGGTCCTAGACACACACTGACCTTTATAAGGCCCCTGCTCTATCTCCTGCAACAGCACCTTGGAATAGAGATGACAGGATCTCATTTTCATGAATAATGCAAGCACCAGGGCTGTTTTACCTTGATTGCTTGTTCCCCATTCTCCAAAGCTTATAGCTTTTCCCAAATGATGTAACCTTACCATTTGCATTAATTCACGGATTTGAAACTGACCCTCTACAAGTTCCCTCCGGTAGTTTAGTTTCATTTGTATGCATGTAATCGCATCAAGGCTGACATAAAAATTAATGAACTATTTAATTTACAAGCTGATGCTTAGCTCGGAACAACAACAAAAAGGCAAATGCTTAAGTTTATTAAAATAAAATTAAATCTATGAAGTTTTAAATAATGAAGACTATGTCAAAAACTGGTCATCTTTAGCGCTTAAAATTGTAAACTAAAAGCATACGGAACATAAACTGTGGAGCATTTGTGTCATCTTTTTAGATGCTATCACCCTCAGCAAAATGTAGTCTGATTCTGGTATCATCAGGGACTTCAGGAGGAAATCTAGTAAGATCTCAAACCAATCCAGCATGAGGGTTACTCAAAGCATGTCAGGTTTTTAGGCCAGGGATGACCGAATGTTTTCAAGGTTATTTTTTTTTAAGATTTTATTTATTTCTTAGAGAGAGGAAGAAAGCAGCGAGAGCTGCAGATAGAGGGAGAGGAGGAAGCAGGCTCCACAGTGAACAGGGAGCCCGACAAGGGGCTTGATCCCAGGACCATGAGATCATGACCGGAACTGAAGGCAGCCGCCTAACCTACTGAGCCAAGGGGTGCCCTTCAGACTATCTTTAATTCAGAACAATACCTGTTACCATTTTTATAGCCCTGACTATAAGATGTACTACAAACATTTTTAGGTAGTTTATGTAGATTTTACTATACATTCCTAAAAGATAAGAACTACCTAATTCGACTTTTTTTTTTTAAATACCTTCCAGGGGCTCCTGGGTGGCTCTGTCATTAAGCGTCTGCTTTTGTCTCAGGTCATGATCCCAGGGTCCTGGGATGGAGCCCCACATCTGGTTCCTTGCTTAGCGAGAAGCCTACTTTTTCTCTCACACTCCCCCTGCTTGTGTTGCTGCTCTCGCTGTCTCTCTGTCAAATAAATAACATCTTTAAAAATGAATAAAGAAATAATAAAGAAATAAAATACCTTCCAATAGAGGTCACTGCCAATACCCCATAAGAATTAAGCTTTCCTTTGCTAATTCTATCCATGATAATTCTGTGGAACTTCCCCCATTTGCTCCCTCAATGCTGCTTTTTTTTTTCCATTTTATTTATTTTTTCAGCGTAACAGTATTCATTCTTTTTGCACAACACCCAGTGCTCCATGCAAAACGTGCCCTTCCCATTACCCACCACCTGTTCCCCCAACCTCCCACCCCTGACCCTTCAAAACCCTCAGGTTGTTTTTCAGAGTCCATAGTCTCTTATGGTTCGCCTCCCCTCCCCAATGTCCATAGCCCGCTCCCCCTCTCCCAATCCCACCTCCCTCCAGCAACCCCCAGTTTGTTTTGTGAGATTAAGAGTCATTTATGGTTTGTCTCCCTCCCAATCCCATCTTGTTTCATTTATTCTTCTCCTATCCCCCTACCCCCCCCATGTTGCTTCTCCATGTCCTCATATCAGGGAGATCATATGATAGTTGTTTTTCTCCGATTGACTTATTTCACTAAGCATGATACGCTCTAGTTCCATCCACGTCGTCGCAAATGGCAAGATTTCATTTCTTTTGATGGCTGCATAGTATTCCATTGTGTATATATACCACATCTTCTTTATCCATTCATCTGTTGATGGACATCTAGGTTCTTTCCATAGTCTGGCTATTGTAGACATTGCTGCTATAAACATTCGGGTACACGTGCCCCTTCGGATCACTATGTTTGTATCTTTAGGGTAAATACCCAGTAGTGCAATTGCTGGGTCATAGGGTAGTTCTATTTTCAACATTTTGAGGAACCTCCATGCTGTTTTCCAGAGTGGTTGCACCAGCTTGCATTCCCACCAACAGTGGAGGAGGGTTCCCCTTTCTCCACATCCTCGCCAGCATCTGTCATTTCCTGACTTGTTCATTTTAGCCATTCTGACTGGTGTGAGGTGATATCTCATTGTGGTTTTGATTTGTATTTCCCTGATGCCGAGTGACGTGGAGCACTTTTTCATGTGTCTGTTGGCCATCTGGATGTCTTCTTTGCAGAAATGTCTGTTCATGTCCTCTGCCCATTTCTTGATTGGATTGTTTGTTCTTTGGGTGTTGAGTTTGCTAAGTTCCTTATAGATTTTGGATACTAGCCCTTTATCTGATATGTCGTTTGCAAATATCTTCTCCCATTCTGTCAGTTGTCTTTTGGTTTTGTTAACTGTTTCCTTGGCTGTGCAAAAGCTTTTGATCTTGATGAAATCCCAATAGTTCATTTTTGCCCTGCTTCCCTTGCCTTTGCCGTTGTTCCTAGGAAGATGTTGCTACGGCTGAGGTCGAAGAGGTTGCTGCCTGCATTCTCCTCAAGGATTTTGATGGATTCCTTTCTCACATTGAGGTCCTTCATCCATTTGGAGTCTATTTTCGTGTGTGGTGTAAGGAAGTGGTCCAATTTCATTTTTCTGCATGTGGCTGTCCAATTTTCCCAGCACCATTTATTGAAGAGGCTGTCTTTTTTCCATTGGACATTCTTTCCTGCTTTGTCGAAGATTAGTTGACCATAGAGTTGAGGGTCTATTTCTGGGCTCTCTATTCTGTTCCACTGATCTATGTGTCTGTTTTTGTGCCAGTACCATGCTGTCTTGATGATGACAGCTGTGTAATAGAGCTTGAAGTCCGGAATTGTGATGCCACCAACTTTGGTTTTGTTCTTCAATATTCCTTTGGCTATTCGAGGTCTTTTCTGTTTCCATATAAATTTGAGGATTATTTGTTCCATTTCTTTGAAAAAAATGGATGGTATTTTGATAGGGATTGCATTAAATGTGTAGATTGCTTTAGGTAGCATAGACATTTTCACAATATTTATTCTTCCAATCCAGGAGCATGGAACATTTTTCCATTTTTTGGTGTCTTCCTCAATTTCTTTCATGAGTACTTTATAATTTTCTGTGTATAGATTCTTAGCCTCTTTGGTTAGGTTTATTCCTAGGTATCTTATAGTTTTGGGTGCAATTGTAAATGGGATTGACTCCTTAATTTCTCTTTCTTCAGTCTTGTTGTTGGTGTACAGAAATGCAACAGATTTCTGTGCATTGATTTTATATCCTGACACTTTACTGAATTCCTGTACAAGTTCTAGCAGTTTTGGAGTGGAGTCTTTTGGGTTTTCCACATATAGTATCATATCATCTGCGAAGAGTGATAGTTTGACTTCTTCTTTACCAATTTGGATGCCTTTAATTTCTTTTTGTTGTCTGATTGCTGAGGCTAGGACTTCTAGTACTATGTTGAATAGCAGTGGTGATAATGGACATCCCTGCCGTGTTCCTGACCTTAGCGGAAAAGCTTTCAGTTTTTCTCCATTGAGAATGATATTTGCGGTGGGTTTTTCATAGATGGCTTTGATAATATTGAGGTATGTGCCCTCTATCCCCACACTTTGAAGAGTTTTGATCAGGAAGGGATGCTGTACTTTGTCAAATGCTTTTTCAGCATCTATTGAGAGTATTATATGGTTCTTGTTCTTTCTTTTTTTTTTAAGATTTTATTTATTTATTTGACAGAGAGAGATCACAAGTAGGCAGAGAGAGTGAGAGGGAAGCAGGCTCCCTGCTGAGCAGAGAGCCCGATGTGGGACTCGATCCCAGGACCCTGAGATCATGACCTGAGCTGAAGGCAGCGGCTTAAACCACTGAGCCACCCAGGCGCCCCTGTTCTTTCTTTTATTAATGTGTTCTATCACATTGATTGATTTGCGAATGTTGAACCAACCCTGCAGCCCTGGAATAAATCCCACTTGATCGTGGTGAATAATCCTTTTAATGTACTGTTGAATCCTATTGGCTAGTATTTTGGCGAGAATTTTTGCATCTGTGTTCATCAAGGATATTGGTCTGTAGTTCTCTTTTTTGGTGGGATCCTTGTCTGGTTTTGGGATCAAGGTGATGCTGGCCTCATAAAATGAGTTTGGAAGTTTTCCTTCCATTTCTATTTTTTGGAACAGTTTCAGGAGAATAGGAATTAGTTCTTCTTTAAATGTTTGGTAGAATTCCCCTGGGAAGCCGTCTGGCCCTGGGCTTTTGTTTGTTTGGAGATTTTTGATGACTGTTTCAATCTTCTTACTGGTTATGGGCCTGTTCAGGTTTTCTATTTGTTCCTGGTTCAGTTGCGGTAGTTTCTATGTCTCTAGGAATGCATCCATTTCTTCCAGATTGTCCAATTTGTTGGCGTAGAGTTGCTCATAGTATGTTCTTATAATTGTCTGTATTTCTTTGGTGTTAGTTGTGATCTCTCCTCTTTCATTCATGATTTTATTGATTTGGGTCCTTTCTCTTTTCTTTTTGATGAGTCTGGCCAGGGGTTTATCAATCTTATTGATTCTTTCAAAGAACCAGCTCCTAGTTTCATTGATTTTTTCTATTGTTTTTTTGGTTTCTATTTCATTGATTTCTGCTCTGATCTTTATGATTTCTCTTCTCCTGCTGGGTTTAGGGTTTCTTTCTTGTTCTTTCTCCAGCTCCTTTACGTGTAGGGTTAGGTTGTGTACTTGAGACCTTTCTTGTTTCTTGAGAAAGGCTTGTACCGCTATATATTTTCCTCTCAGGACTGCCTTTGCTGTGTCCCACAGATTTTGAACTGTTGTGTTTTCATTATCATTTGTTTCCATGAATTTTTTCAATTCTTCTTTAATTTCCTGGTTAACCCATTCATTCTTTAGAAGGATGCTCTTTAGTCTCCATGTATTTGGGTTCTTTCCAGCTTTCCTCTTGTGATTGAGTTCTAGCTTCAGAGCATTGTGGTCTGAAAATATGCAGGGAATAATCCTAATCTTTTGATACCGGTTGAGACCTGATTTGTGACCCAGGATGTGATCTATTCTGGAGAAGGTTCCATGTGCACTAGAGAAGAATGTGTATTCTGTTGCTTTGGGATGCAATGTTCTGAATATATCTGTGATGTCCATCTGGTCCAGTGTGTCATTTAAGGCCTTCATTTCCTTGTTGATCTTTTGCTTGGATGATCTATCCATTTCAGTGAGGGGAGTGTTAAAGTCCCCTACTATTATTGTATTATTATTGATGTGTTTCTTTGATTTTGCTATTAATTGGTTGATATAGTTGGCTGCTCCCACGTTAGGGGCATAGATATTTAAAATTGTTAGATCTTCTTGTTGGACAGACCCTTTGAGTAGGATATAGTGTCCTTCCTCATCTCTTATTATAGTCTTTGGCTTAAAATCTAATTGATCTGATATAAGGATTGCCACCCCAGCTTTCTTCTGATGCCCATTAGCATGGTAAATTGTTTTCCACCCCCTCACTTTAAATCTGGAGGTGTCTTCGCATCTAAAATGAGTTTCTTGTAGGCAACATATTGATGGGTTTTGTTTTTTAATCCATTCTGATACCCTGTGTCTTTTGATTGGGGCATTTAGCCCATTAACATTCAGGGTAACTATTGAGAGATATGAATTTAGTGCCATTATTAGCCTGTAAGGTGACTGTTACTGTATATTGTCTCTGTACCTTTCTGATCTATTACTTTTAGGCTCTCTTTTTGCTTAGAGGACCCCTTTCAATATTTCCTGTAGAGCTGGTTTGGTGTTTGCAAATTGTTTCAGTTTTTGTTTGTCCTGGAAGCTTTTGATCTCTCCTTCTATTTTCAATGATAGCCTAGCTGGATAGAGTATTCTTGGCTGCATGTTTTTCTCGTTGAGTGCTCTGAATATATCATGCCAGCTCTTTCTGGCCTGCCAGGTCTCTGTGGATAAGTCTGCCGCCAATCTAATATTTTTACCATTGTATGTTACAGACTTCTTTTCTCGGGCTGCTTTCAGGATTTTCTCTTTGTCACTAAGACTTGTCAATTTTACTATTAGGTGACGGGGTGTGGACCTATTCTTGTTGACTTTGATGGGGGTTCTCTGCATCTCCTGGATTTTGATGCTTGTTCCCTTTGCCATATTAGGGAAATTCTCTCCAATGATTCTCTCCAATAGACCTTCTGCTCCCCTCTCTGTTTCTTCTTCTTCTGAAATCCCAATTATTCTAATGTTGTTTCGTCTTATGGTGTCACTTATCTCTCGAATTCTCCCCTCATGGTCCAGTAGCTGTCTTTTTGCTCTTTTGCTCGGCTTCCTTATTCTCTGTCATTTGGTCTTCTATATCACTAATTATTTCTTCTGCCTCATTTATCCTAGCAGTGAGAGCCTCCATTTTTGATTGCACCTCATTAATAGCTTTTTTGATTTCAACTTGGTTAGATTTTAGTTCTTTAATTTCTCCAGAAAGGGCTTTAATATCTCCAGAGAGGGTTTATCTAATATCTTCCATGCCTTTTTTGAGCCCGGCTAGAATGTTCAGAATCGTCATTCTGAACTCTTGATCTGACATATTACCCATGTCTGTGTTGATTAGGTCCCTAGCCTTCGGTACTGTCTCTTGTTCTTTTGTTTGTTGTGATTTTTTCCGCCTTGTCATTTTGTCCAGATAAGAGGATATGAAGGAGCAAATAAACTACTAAAAGGGTGGCAAAGACCCCAGAAAAATGCGCTGTAACCAAATGAGAAGAGACCCCAAATTGTGGGGGGGAGAAAGGGGATAAAAACAGGTTCTGGGAAAAAAAAAAGAAAAAAAAAAAAAGAAAAAAAAAATTTTAAAAATAAAACAAATACAAAAATATAAAAAAGAAAGAAAAAATATATATATTTAGATGAACTAGTCAAAAAATGTTAAAAAAGAAAAGGGTAAAAGTTTTAAAAAATTTAGCAGAAGAAGAAAAAAGAAAAAAGAAAAAAAATTGAAAAAAGAAAAAAAATTGAAAAAAGAAAAAAAATTGAAGTAGCCGCAAGACTAAAGAATCATGGGGAGAAAGCCATGAGTTCCGTGCTTTGCTTTCTCCTCCTCTGGAATTGCTCTGCTGTCTTAGGAATTGAATCTGCTTTCTCCTTGATAGATGAACTTCGTCCTGGCTGGATATTTTGTTGATCTTCTGGGGGAGGGGCCTGTTGTAGTGACTCTCAAGTGTCTTTGCCCGAGGCGGGATTGCACCGCCCTTACTGGCGGCCGGACTAAGTAATCGGCTCAGGTTCGCTTTTGGGAGCTTCTGTTCCCTGAACGCTTTCCGTAGAGTTCCGGAACACGGGAATGAAAATGGTGGCCTCCCAGTCTCCGGCCCGGAGGAGCCGAGAGCCTGGGGCCCCACTCCTCAGTGCGCCCCCAGAGGACAGCACCCAATCACTCCCGTATCCCCAGCCTCTAGCCGCGCTCCGAGCTCACCCAGCCCGCGACCAGTTCAAGGTAACCCCGAGCTGAGAGTTCAGTCCTCGGCTCTGTCTCTGCAGACGGCTTCTCCGTTCTGATACCTGCGAGCTCTCCGACACTCTGACTCCCCCAATCCTTCTGTGACCCTGCGGGGCCTGGGGCCACGCTGGCCCCGCGTGGGCTTCACCCCGGTTTAGCCCCTGGAGCAATGTCCCTCAGTGGAACAGACTTTTAAAAGTCCTGATTTTGTGCTCCGTTCCTCCGCCGCTTGCCGGGAGCCGGCCCCTCCTCCCGTGGTCTATCTTCCCGTCGTTTTAGATTCACTTCTCCGCCAGTCCTACCTTTCAGAAAGTGGTTGATTTTCTGTTTCTAGAGTTGCTGTTCTTCTTCTCTTCGCTCTCCCATTGGATTTGTAGGTGTTTGCAATGTTTAGATAAGCTATCGAGCTGATCTCCTGCTACCTGATGTAGTCTCAGGCTGCTACTTCTCTGCCATCTTGACTCCTCCCCCTCCCTCAATGCTGCTTTAATCAGCTTATTATTATAATCCTGTTGGATGCCCATTTAACTGAATCCATTTTGACTTCAGGGTTGAGATTTGTCTCTAATTTTGAAGTTTTGAATTTGTTGAGGTTTCTGTTTTTTACCCCAGGATTTTCACTGTGAACCATACAATACAGAATAGATTTTCCCAATTCTATTTGCTTTAGAGAACCAAACTGTCAAGAACCAAACTTCACCACAAAGAGCACATAGTTTCCTTTGTTTGACGTTACTGACATATGCTTATTTATCTTTATCGTTCAATAGAGTCTATAAAGATGCTCAATAAAAATACCCATTATTCCCTTGGAGAATTTCTTCTAAGTAGAAAGAAAATGCAAAACTGAAAAATCCAACATTAAGTGATCTGTAGATACCATCGAATCTTTTGGTAGGTTGCCTCCCCCTCCCCCATAGCTTTGTTATATCAAAGAATCAAAGCCAAACCAACGACCCTACCCCACAGAGAGCGACAATCCTACCCAGCGAGGCAGGTCCCCGAGGCGAGACACTTTCCTGATGGCGAGCGAGGCCCCTCCCTCCCCGACGACGGGCGAGGCCGCTCTGGGCGCAGCCCGCTCCACCCCCCCCCCAAGCTCTTTCGTGACACGGGGCCCCTTCCCGACCGTGAGGCATCTCGCTGGCGGCAACGACCCTCCCCGGCCATGAGCGACAACCCTACCTGGGGAGCCCGCTCCCTGGGGGCGCCACTCCTTCCCGGCGGCCACGACCCTCCCCGGTGGCGAGGCCATTCCTCGGGGCGAAACTGATCCCCGGCGGCAAGGCCCGTTCCCGACCACGACGCTGGCCCCGATGACTACCCTACCTGACAAAGACCCTTCCCGGTGGCGCTGCTCTCTGACGCGGCCGCTCCCCGTCGACGCTGCCGCTCCTGACCAAGAGGCCGCTCCGGAGGAAGAGGCCGCTCCCCAGCGACTAAGCAGCTCTGGACAATGCTGCCGCTCCCGACGACGACGCCACTCCTGATGACAGGCCGCTCCCAGACGAGGAGGCCACTGCCAGGCGACACTACCGCTCCCCAGCGATGCTGCCCTTCCCGACGACGAGGCTGCTCCCCGGCGATGCTGCCCCACTGGTCCATGATGCTTCTCCCGAAGACCACCACGCTCCCGACCCTCAGGACGCTCTGGACACAGACTCCTCCCAGCCGCACAGACTAACCTTTATAGAGGCGGTCGAGCCCGCCCCACACACCGGCGGCCAATGAGATTGCAATACACAGGGAATACTTAGAATTTCTTCTAAGTAAAAAGAAAATGCAAAACTGAAAAATCCAACATTAAGTGATCTGTAGATACCAATGAATCTTTCGGTAGGTTGCCTCCCCCTCCCCCATAGCTTTGTTATATCAAAGAATCAAAGCCAAACCAATGTTACTTATTTAAGAAGCAAAACCTAGTGCGCCTGGGTAGCTCATGTGGTTAATCGACTGCCTTTGGCTCAGGTCATGATCCTGTTGTCCCGGAATCAAGCCCCGCATCGGGCTCCCAGCTCCATGGGGAGTCTCCTCCTCCTTCTGACTTTCTCCCCTCTCATGCTCTCTCTCTCTCACTCTCTCAAATAAATGAATATATTTTTTAAAAGAGGAAGCAAAACCTACAATTATCATTAACATAAAATGTACTTGATCAAAATATAAATACCAAAGACAAAATTAAAAGGGGTGTGCAATTGGGAAGTAACTGAGATGAAGGACTAGGTCTACACACAGCTGTACTAAATTCCATTAAAAAAAAAATCCTAGAGGAGCCAAAAAGCAAATTGTTTCAATAAAGAACAGCGGACTCCAGCTAGTGACGCATCCTAGTTCAAAGAAAGAAGAACTTAATATCCACTTTGCAAAATCCTTTCTTGTTCCACGTAAGATCATTCACTGCCTCAAAGTAATTTGCTAGGTGGGGCGGGTCGATAGGGCCATTGTGAATTGGCACTTAGGCAAGACACTTGGCTCTGCCACTCAGACGAAGGCCACTTGAATGTTGCCAGAACAGCAGACCTGATGTTTCTGGTTTCCTACCACATGGTACAGCTATAAACGGGTAGCAGTGAGTTAGATGAAACATGTTTTATAGGCTAGTTCCATTTGGCCCTGTTTATAGAGAACAGTCACAGGAATATTATAGGAGAAAATGCTTGAAATAGATTATATTTAATGCATGGTATCTATGACAGCTAGAGTTACTGATTACAAAACACATCAGCCTAAAATAAATAGCAGCTTATTCAAATGCCTTAATATGTTTATCTTCTAATCATACACTATATTGATGGTTGACAAATTAGTTGCTGCATGCTGAAAGTCGCTATGCATCAGATAGGCACAGTCCAATTATATCAAATCTCCAATATGCTTTAAAGAAAAATAATATAAAATTTGGAACAAAACACAAGTCTGTAATTCTAAAAACTCTTTCAAATGATGGTAGCAAGATGTATTCACAACTAAAATGCAGTTTCTGTTCATAAAAATAATAATTGTATTTAACCATTTTAGTAAGGTAAAATTATCTGCCAAAGTATCCATATTCAGTAATGGAGCTCAAAGGTCCTCTTAATCAGAATAAAATCTTATGAAACAAAGAGTTTCAAATAATTGGCAAGATACACTTTCTAAGAAATTTCTTACATTTTTAAATCTCAAGTAATGAAGAAGTTGGGATTTAAAGGGATTTAAAGAGAAACTATAATGTCAGTAAAAGCAAAGAATTTTCAGATGTCTCAGACAAATAAGGTAAAGGTATGTATCACAGAAGTATAAAAAAAATATATTTAGGACTTACTAGTTGATAATTTGAAATTTAATAGTGCTGCTTTTAACCTTTAAGCATCCCAACTGCAATATAAAGTTTGTTCTATTTTATACATTAATATTGAGAGATTACAAACTTGTTAGCTGGAAACTAAACATAACCTTCCAAGAAAACCACTTTCATGACTGAAAATTAACCTATTATTTAAGAGTACAAAGGCATAATACTTACTTGAAAGTTTTGGAGAACGGTAAGCTACAGTAAACACTAATGGGCCAAGTACTGAGGAACTTACTAGGAAAATATGAGAGAAAACCTGTTTTGTTTACTATTCACCATTACAGACCTGAAATTTACTTTATCTTTCAGTTTAAAAAAAGTACAAATTAATGCTGCTAAGGAAAAAAAAAAGAAGAATGAGGAAGGAAAGATGGATTAAAAATAACTGAACATTTAATAAAAGGCTTCTATGGTTTTGTTTCCTCTCTATACACCCTTTGGTTGCTTCAAATAACCTGAAGATACAAGCTTTTAGATATTTTATACCCAGATCTCACTAATTGATGAGGGTTTTAATGGAAAGTGAAAATTCCCCATTTACGAAGATGACAAACTCGTTTGTTAAAAAAATTTAAAAAATTCATCTGGCTATGTTTGGTACGTGACTCCATAGGTAGTCTTAATTCTTTGTTAAACTATTGGCAATCTCAACAATAATACTGAATGATAGAGGTATCATGTATGTATACACAACTAACTGATTGTATTGGGGACTTTCAATTTTTTTGAATAACCAAACTGTGGATTATTTAATAACTATTAAAGTCCATATACACTATGGAGTATTATGCCTCCATCAGAAAGGATGAATACCCAAATTTTGTAGCAACATGGACGGGACTGGAAGAGATTATGCTGAGGGAAATAAGTCAAGCAGAGAGAGTCAAGTATCATATGGTTTCACTTATTTGTGGAGCATAACAAATAACATGGAGGACATGGGGAGACGGAGAGGAGAAGGGGGTTGTGGGAAATTGGAAGGGGAGATGAATCAGGAGAGACTCTGAAAAACAAACGGAGGGTTTTGAAGGGGCGGGGGGGGGGGTAGGTGTTTGGGGAACCAGGTGGTGGGTAATAGGGAGGGCATGTATTGCATGGAGCACTGGGTGTGGTGCAAAAACAATGCATACTGTTAAGCTGAAAAGAAATTTAAAAAAAAAAAAGTGAAAATAAAACCACAGCATTGTGATCACTGTGATATAGAGCTGACTGCATGGATATGAATCACTTTGAAATATAAAGTTCAGGTCATAAAATTTGTTAAATTTCAGGTAAAATGATCAAAACATATGTAGTTTCTGCCATCTCACCATCGATGGTGAGAAGGCATCCGAGTCAGGTCCTCCCGAAAAGCCTGGGTGGACTTTGTGAAGGGCAGGCTTTATGGCCTCTAGTCCCCGAGAGGCATGGATGTCAGTCCACAACTAGTTGGCCATGTTCCCAAGCATTACATCCCGCAGTCATGGCTGTGGAAAGCGTCGTCTTATATAATCATCATTCTGCTGAGCCCCGCCTTGGAAGACAAGGACCCAAGGCTGCATCTGGGCAAATGATAACAGTGATCCTAATATCTAACATGCATCACCTGTTTGCTGCGTGCAGGCATCCTTTGCAACACTTTGTGTGTGTTATCTCACATAATCTTCCAACAGGCCACAGGACACTGGTGCCAGTAAGGAAACTGAGGCACCGAGCTGGGATAGAGATTGTGTCAGGTACGTAGTCGAAGCTGTGGAAAGAGCAGAGAAGGAGCCTTGTTGGGTCTGTTTTAAAGTTGGTTCCAAATTTCTATGGAGGCGCTTTCTGCTGACAAGATGGAAAACAATGGCATCCTTCCTGCAACCTGACCTCAGTGTCACACTTGGCTCCATCTCAGTCCGTGAAAGTAGTCATGATCCCTCTTTAGTGAAACTCCCTGCGATGATCTAGTCTACACAGTGATGCAAGACAAAGAAGCCATATCTGCAATGGACAAAAATTGCTCTGCATCATAAAGCATGACTTTAATAAGCTCTAAGTGCTTTATGTGCATAATTTACAATGGACACTTTCTAATAATGCCATTTGAGCAGTGAATTCCCTTGCAATTTTTTTTTTTATTTATTTGACAGACAGAGATCACAAATAGGCAGAGAGGCTGGCAAAGAGAGGAGGAAGCAGGCTCCCTGCTGAGCAGAGAGCCTGATGTTGAGCTTGATCCCAGGACCCTGGGATCATGACCTGAGAAGAAGGCAGAGGCCCTAACTCACTGAGCCACCCAGGTGCCCTCCCTTGCAAAATTTTTAAGGCCTAATTTTTATCAGAGAAATTATTTTCCTTTTAGCAAATGGCCTCTCAATGAGAAGAGATGTCTATACCATTATTTGACACCGGGGACATAATATTGTTCTAAAAAATGAATTCTAGAAGGGGAAGGGCAGGAAGACACAGAAAAAAGACTTTAAGTGACTTGCACACAGTGACTGCTTAAAGATTCTTTTGGCTACAGCAAGAAACATGCTTCCTATTGGTACTCTAGGCAATCACATCTCAGGCTGTCCACTGCCCACTTAGTCAGCCTTAACACCAAGTGGCATTGTATCTTATTTACCTATTGAAATAAAGCCTCTGTTAATGGAAACTAATTGGGAAAATCAACATCATTTGAACAGCTGTAGACTGTGTGTATTTTATCATGACATTGGACAAAGCCAAAGGGAAAAGCAGATGCCTCATATAGGAGGTCAAGGCCTGCCATGGCTGGGCTGTGATGTGGACGAGTGACAAGTGAGGTGGGAGAGCCACCAAAGAGAAAGAAAATCCTCCCAGATTCCCCGTGCAGGAAGAGAGAAGCTCTCCACCCTCCCATAGCATAACTAGTATGTTATCCAAGCTAATTTCAATACACTGGAATCCCTGAAATCAAATTCCAAACAGTTGGACTAAAGAGAAGATTCCAACCCTTATGAGAACTCATAACGGTGAATTCTGAGGTGATTTTCACCTTTTGAGGTAAGTGTTTCCACCTGTTCTGTACCATAGCATGCATATTACCATACCGTACCTGAAAATTGCATAGATTCTGAGGCCACCCACCAATAAATCAATTCCTGCTAAACAAGACACTGACAAATGATTGTTACAGAAAGAGAGCAGCGGGAACCTGAAGAGGGTCTCAACCTGGTCCCTTCCCCTCCCCTACAGGCCATGTGATCTTCAACCTCCCAATGAAGACCTCTGAGGCCTGGTTTCAGATTTTCAAATAATACTTATTTTGTAATGGCTGCTCCATCTGAGTCAGGTCTGGCTTATCTGCCACAAGTTCCATCAAATGAATTCATGACACAAAAATATTCTGACGTAAATTCATCAAAAAAACCTTTCTCTCAGATAGACTGCATTTCACAGCCCCTTTGGTTAGCAAAGACCATTCACTGACTCCAATAGAAAGGGTAGAGATGGATCTCACGTGTGAAAAGGACATGTATTTTTGGGGATCTGAGGATGGACTATTAAGAGTTGAATTGTGGCCCACAAAAACTCATCAGTGATATGACATAGGGGTGAAGGACCAACACTGTGAAGGAGGAACAGATGAGCCCAGGATGGGGCAAGAGACAACGTAGCACATATCCTGCACCCAAGGAAGGCCCAGGGACATTCCATATGGATAACAGAGAGCAACACTTGCCTGGCTTGGGGAGGGAACCATATCTCCAGGACAACCTCACTCAAATACAGATCCTTGCTCCCAAGTTGTAACAGCCCACTGGCAAAACATCTTTGGTTTCCCATCAGAAAGCAGGCTCACTTCATCAAGATCAAAAGCTTCTGCACAGCAAAGGAAACAGTCAACAAAAACAAAGAGGCAACCCACGGAATGGGAGAAGATATTTGCAAATGACAGTACAGACTAAGGTTGATATCCACGATCTATAAAGAACTTCTCAAACTCAACACACACAAAACTGATAATCCTATCAAAAAATGGGCAGAAGATATGAACAGACACTTCTCCAATGAAGATATACAAATGGCTATCAGACACATGGCAAAATGTTCATCATCACTAGCCATCATGGAGATTCAAATTAAAACCACATTGAGATACCACCTTATACCAGTTAGAATGGTAAAAATTAGCAAGACAGGAAACAACGTGTGTTGGAGAGGATGTGGAGAAAGGGGAACCCTCTTCCACTGTTGGTGGGAATGCAAGTTGGTGCACCACTTTGGAGAACAGTGTGGAGATTACTCAAGAAATTACAGATAGAGCTACCCTATGGCCCTGCAATTGTACTGCTGGGTATTTACCCCAAAGATACAGATGTCGTAAAAAGAAGGGCCATCTGTACCCCAATGTTTATAGCAGCAATGGCCATGGTGGCCAAACTGTGGAAAGAACCAAGATGTCCTTCAATGGACAAATGGATAAGGAAGATGTGGTCCATATACACGATGGTGTATTATGCCCCCATCAGAAAGGATGAATACCCAACTTTTGTAGCAACGTGGACAGGACTGGAAGAGATTATGCTGAGGGAAATAAGTCAAGCAGAGAGAGTCAAGTATCATATGGTTTCACTTATTTGTGGAGCATACAAATAACATGGAGGACAGAGGGAGATGGAGAGGAGAAGGGGGTTGAAGGAAATTGGAAGGGGAGATGAACCGTGAGTGACTATGGACTCTGAAATTCAATCTGAGGATTTTGAAGGGGCGGGGGTGGGAGGTTGGGGGATCCAGGTGGTGGGTATTAGGGAGGACATGTATTGCATGGAGCACTTGGTGTGGTACAATAACAATTAATTCTATTATGCTGAAAATAAATTAAAAAAAAAAGAAAGAAAAGAAAGCAGGTCCATGGGGTTGGGGAGGAAGTAGCAGGGAAGCCACGGAGTATGCCAAGGGAACAGAACAGCCATGCCTCTGACAAATCTTCAGAAGGGTCCATGATCCATGGACAACTCTCCTTAGGTCTCTCACCTGGCTTATTGCTGCAGCTGACAGAATCCTATATTTTGGGTGAGTTTATCCAGATTTATCAGCAGTTACATCCACATCTCATTTGAGTCAGGTCTGAGTTGGTTTATCTATGGCCATGGGGCCTCCTGGAGTGTGAAACTCTCCCAATTTCTACCTGATAATGGACATGGTTACCAGGCAGAATGGTCAGGCCTGAGCAGGAAAGAGACACACCACATGGCCAGGCACAGTAACAAGGGGACAAGAGACCCCACAAGCCCTGAGTGGCAGCCCAGCCTGGTGTGAACAGCACGGAACCCAGGTACATGGTGTGTGGGTGGTGAGGTCATCATTCCCATGTGTATTGGACCCTAGGACGGTCCGTCAGCAGGGAGAAGGATATCAGCAACTGCAGCAGGAGAGTGAGGCCCTGTGCAGGGAAAACTCATAAAGACAGGATAGCACCAGAAGGGCAGATATCCTGCAGATCACAAGGACGGACTCAGGGGCCAGAATCAGAAACACACATACACACACACACACACACACACACACACACACACACGCACACACATGCACACACACACAAAACAAATACAGGTACGAGTACTGGGCTCAGGATCAAGGCAGAATTCCAGGTAGGCAGAGGGCCAGGCTGCTAGAGGCTAAACTGCAGAGCACAGAGCTCAGGTACTCCTGGCCCAGCCAGGCTCGTCCTGGTGAAAGCACACAGGACTGGGCCAACAGGCCGGGTGTGGGAAGAGTGACTCCCCATGGTGGGAACTGAGAGACATCAGGGCCTTGCAAATACACCCAGTCCTGATGGTGAGAACCAACAGCTCCAGAGATACTTTTTTCTTTAAAATAAAACAGTTAAGGATGTTTCAAAAATCATATAAGGAAGCAAGCAGAAATAAGAAATTTAAGTTATGTTTCTTTCCCTAGAAGAAATCTATTATCAGCACTTTTATACATAAGCTTCCATGTTTCTCCTTTGTATACATCTATATTTGTTGGGTTTAACATATATTTACATATGAAATTTACTCCTGAAATATATTTATACTAATGGACTATTTGATGAGCAGGTGTTTTTTTGTTTTTTTTTTTTTTTTTTACTTAACAATATAATGTGAATTTCCCATGTTAATCAGTATAAATCAATATCATCATTTTAAGTAATTGTTATAGTACTTGTGTTATATTCCTACCATACATTATGTTATGTTATATTCCTACCATATAACTTATGTTCTATTCCTCCACTGGTAGACAGGAATGTTTTCCATCTTTTAAGTATAAAAACAGAAGCTTTGGATCTTGATGGAGTCCCAAAAGTTCTGCACGACGAAGGAAATAGTCAACTAAACTAAGAGACAGTCCATGGAGTGGGAGAAGATATTTGCAAATGGTATTGCAGATAAAGGGATGGTATCCAAAAATCTTTAAAGAACTTCTCAAACTCAACCCCCAAAAAACAAATAATTGCGTCAAAAAATGGGCAGAAGACATGAACAGACACTTCTCCAATGAAGACTTGCAAATAGCTAGCAGACACATGAAAAAATGTTCAACATCACGAGCCATCAGGGAATTTCAAATCAAAACCCCATTGGGATACCACCTTATACCAGTTAGAATGGCAAAAAGTAACAAGACAGTAAACAACAAGTGTTGGAAAGGACGAGAAGAAAGGGAAATCCTCTTCCACTGTTGGTGGGAATGCAAGTTGGTGCAGCCACTTTGGAAAACAACGTGGAGATTCCTCAAAAAGTTAAAAATAGAGCTGTTTTATGAACCAGCAATTGAACTATTGGGTATTTACCCCAAAGATACAGATGTAGTGAAAAGAAGGGCCACATGCACCCCAATGTTCAGAGCAGCAATGGATATAATTGCCAAACCATGGAAAGAACCAAGATGCTCTTTAACAGATGAAGGGATAAAGATGATATGGTACATATATACTGTGGAGTATTATGCCTCCCTCAGAAAGGATGGATACCCAGCTTTTCTATCAACATGGATGGGACTGGAGGGGATTATGCTAAGTGAAATAAGTGAAGCAGAGAAAGAGAATTATCCTTTGTTTTCACTCATATATGGAAGGTAAGGAAGAGCATGGAGGACATTATGGCAAGGAAGAGAAATCTGAATGGGGGAGGATCAGAGCAGGAGATGAACCATGAGAGACTCTGGACTCCAGGAAACAAACTGAGGGTTACAGAAAGGAGAGTTTTGGAGGGATGGGGTAGCCCAGTGATGGCTATTAAGGAGGGCATGTGTTGTAATGAACACTGGGTGTTATACCCAATTAATGAATCATTGAACACTACACCAAAAGTTAATGATTGAATGTATGGTGACTAACATAACATTTTTAAAAAGATGCTTTTTAGCATTAAATTAATACATGTATAAGCAGTACTGCACTGACTATCCTTGCTTGTATTGGATATTTCCTTAACCTAAGCTCCTAAAAATGAAATCATCACATCCAAGTTCTTTTCAGGTTGTTACCAATCTCCCAGTGAAGCTTCAGGCTGCAGCCCTCACCTCATGAATATTCATGTGAGGTATAATGTTTCCCAATAGTTCTGAGACCTCAAGGGCATCTGTCACATGGAAGTCCATCTGTTTAGACCATCTGTATGGTGTGCCTCTGGCTCTCAATCCCTCAGGAAGACAGATTTACAAACCGACAGAGGCCAGATCTTTGGAAACATGCAGATAATGTCTTGAGAAAATGTGTGCGTATTTGCTGATAAAATTGACAATTCTTTTCTCATTCTTATTTCCACATGAAAAATCTTTTCCTTATTATTTGTTAATACTCCATTCAAACCATTTTTCACAATTCATATCAATGGACCACCAAAAAATAAAATCCAAAAATATACAGAAATGCTTTGCAAGAAACAGTGATATGGCCTTCACTATTTGAATTTAGGCAGACTTAACAGTCCCAGACTTATAAAACACATAGGCCCTGAATCATGTTTATGAGCAGAAAAGCCATGTGGTTGCTTTGTATCTAGATTAGAACCATGGCACATGTCACATGCAGATGTGGCCTGTAATCAAGGTGGGGTCCCCCTGCACATAAGCACATTTACTGGGAGGCAGTGTTCTCCTTACAACAGTATCTCACCAATCAGTATCTCAGAGAAGAGAACACAGCACTTGAGGAATATGCAAACACAGGAAATAAATTTAGACTTTCAAAAAATATATCTCATCAAGTCACAAAGACTGTGTTACCAACAGGCATATTTCTATACATATGGGAAGGTGAGTAAGAACCAGGAGAGACAAGGAGCTAAGATATCAGACCAGATAAGTAGGCACCATAAAGTCCCTGAACTCCCTTAGTTCTGGTGGTAGCCCCACCCCTGACTACAGCAAGCTTTCACCCACCCACTGGGATGGGACACCTGGGTGGCTCAGTTCATCAAGCATCTGCTTTTGGCTCAGGTCATGATCCCAGGACACTGGGACCGAACACTGCATGGGGCTCCTTGCTCATCAGGGAGCCTGCTTCTCCCTATTCCTCTGCCCCAGCATGCACGCTCTCTCTCTCATTCTCATTCTATCTCTCTCTCTCTCAAATAAGTAAATAAACTTTAAAAAATTTAATTGTGTTTACCCTATAATTGGTCACAACCCCTTTTCTTTCCTGAATGAAAACCTATCACAAGCTCTTAGGACACCAATGTTTCATGAATCATAAGCTGATCGAAATGGGACATATGAGCCCACAAGAAGCAAAGCAATCTACAATAACTAGAAATGTAATGGTAAACTGGCTCTTGATTAAAAAAAAAAGAAGAAGAAATAGATGAAAGAAAAGGAAAGATAAGACAAGAAAAGAAAGACAAGACAAGAAAAGTCTGATTTGCAGTTTCTGCCAATTTCCATGGTGTAACTGTTCCCACTATGACTGATTTGGAAAAAGGCTGTGTTTAAGCACCCTGGGCTATTTATTGAAAGTTCAGTGTGTTTCTGCCATCTGAAATAGCAAGTAAACATGATCATAATATAAACAAAAAGGTTCAAAACACTACCATTGTTGATCATGCCCACTTGCTACCTGGAGATCCGTACACACACAGATGCACAGCCTGCAGAGAAGGTGACTCAAATGTCGCAATGGGATTTTCTTTAGTAATAAGTAGTATAGTATCAGGTATATGAAGGAAAGAAGGGCATTTAAGACAAGAGAACCCATGTTAGTCTCAGAGGTTTGAAAGCACCTGGCTCATAGTGATCTATGAAGAATACCTCTTCCTATCAAGTTATTGACATAGCAGACTTGTACTCGCAGCCTTGGGTCAACCGCCACCATTCACTTTGAATGAATAATGAAGTTGGATCCAGCCACCCTCCAGATGGGAGATATCACATCACACACACACACACACACACACACACACACACACACACACACACACAGGCACACAGGCAACCCAGTTCATCTGTCCAAAGAGCTCTGAATTCCAGAAGTGCTTCTTTCTGGGAGGGAAAGCCTATAAAAGGGGCACTGAGAGAAAAGTGTTAATGACATTGGTCAATGAGAAAAAAGAGGAGCAGGAAACAATCAGACAGTTTCCAGAGAGGACAATGCTACAGTTCTGCCCCAAATCGAAATCATTTCCCTCTTTAGCTCAGAGGCAGGAACTCAGCAGGTTGTCATTCCTTGGCCCTTCCATCCCCTCCCTTTACCTGAAGCACAGGTAAGGTGACATGGAGCAGATGGAAGCCAACCTTTCCACTGACAAGCAAGCATGCCTTGGATGTTCCCAGTAATACCTACTGGTGAGGATCACCAACATCTTGTCAACTTGTCAAGCCTGGGAAACTTCTACTCCTGGTGATGGGGGATTTAAAAATTACCATTCCTGGGTCGCCTGGGTGGCTCAGTGGTTTAAGCCGCTGCCTTCATCTCGGGTCATGATCTCAGGGTCCTGGGATCGAGTCCCGCATCGGGCTCTCTGCTTGGTGGGGAGCCTGCTTCCCTCTTAATCTCTCTGCCTGCCTCTCTGCCTACTTGTGATCTCTGTCTGTCAAATAAATAAATAAAAATCTTTAAATTTTTTTTTAAAAATTGCCATTCCTCATTTCAGCATCACATTCCAGATTCAAACTTTGATGTCCTCCATTCAGAGAAACTGAACTTCTCAAAACATATTGCATGGCAATTTCCCCCCTAACAGACACACAAGCTTGATGCAATTTAGGAGCAAACAGTATAGCCTTCCTATTAAAAGGACAAAAATATTCTTGACCTGTGCTCTTTTTAATTAGGAATGAGCGATCCACATTATCAGACCAGTCCAAAGAGATTTTCCCATTGACACAGCTTCATGGGTCACACAGCACTCAGCTTCCCCAAGCCTCCAGAGATGGGGTCACTTACTACACGAGATGTTCATGCACCAGAATCAGAATTAAAAGAGCATATGGCAGAAGAAATCTGCTTGCAGAGGACAAAAATAAAAGTAATATTGCAGGGGAATTGGTACAAATTAGGGAGGCCATTAGAGGGGCTGTGGACAGAGTGATGCCAGGAGACCCAGTTGGGTGTGCTAGCCCAGGAAGGAAGCTGCATACAGGAAGTTCAGAGCACGCTTGCCTTCTTTCTGCCTACAACTTGAAACACAAATATCTTGTCCCTGCCTCTGTCCATGGCTCTTGCAACTGTTTAGCCAACAAGCCTCCTTGCTTTGAAGAATTAATCATTTTAACTAGGATTGAAAGATAATTAAAAAAAGGATAAGCAGCCAGTTTAACCTTTCACCTTAACTTATATTTCAGTTGCTTTGGCTTCAGAGAAGATTTCCTTAAAGTCTCCCTCATCATGACTCATGGGTCATAGAATCAGGCGCTCATAGGTACTCCCTATAAGCAGGAAGAATGGTCATGCTAATGGGTCCTCATTCATTAAAGGCAGGTTTAGTGGCTTCACAAAGGATACCCCCAAGCCTTGGGACACCTTGTAGCAATCAAAGCAGCCAGAAAACTCTCTGATTGCCATTTCCTGTCAACTTTGGCTCCAGTTGGACACTCGGTTGGAGCTCTGGGCTGTGACACCTGTACGCATTCATCTGCTCTAGCTAAGGAGACTTAGTTACTAAAGCTGAGACTCTTGGTCCAGTGTTCTCAGGCAAAGAAAACCTACTTCGTGGTGCCCACTACAGTTCAAGTTCTTGACTATGCCCTCACAGAGTCAGCTAGCTACCACAGGGGGGATGGAACCCAGCACAAACCCAGTGTTACTATCTAAAAAATGCTTATGCTTAATTAACCACACATCCCCAACATCTTGGCCTTCTGAAGACCTCCTCACTTTGAATCTTGGCTGGCATGGTGAATAAAACATGGCTGAAACACTCTTGCATGACTTCTGGGGTTGGGGTGCAAATTTCTGCCTTTCTCTCTAGAAAGCCTTGTTCTGGAGAAAGGAGGCCAGGTGCCACGTTGCAAGGAAGCCCAAACTAGCATGTAGAGAAGCAGTGTGGATGTGCCAAGCACCTGTGGCTGCTCTAGCTACCGCGTGGAATGCCAGATGTTAGCGAAGTAGCCCACCAAGGAACCCTATCAGTCAAACTTCCAGATAAACTCCAGTTCCACTCATCATCTGACTGATAGCACATGAGGGACTAGGGGACAACTGCCTGACTGAACTCAGCCAAGCCACAGAGCTGGGAGACACAATCATATATGGTTGTTTTAAACCAGAAAGTTGTGGGGAGAGATAAACCACCCACGCTCCACTCCCATTTCAAGTCCAAGTTTAGAAACACTACCTTAGATTCCAGAGACAAGTGTACTTGCCCACCGAATGGGGAACTTCCTTCATTTATGGCAGAAGGTAAGGCTATGTCGTTGAAGGCAGGGAATGTAGGTGAAAGGCACCATCATTACCTGAGTAACAAGAAAACACCAGTAACCACAGTTCTCCTACACATTCCCTCCATCCTAAGTTTGCATGAGTTTCCCTTTACCCAGAATACTTTCTTCCAAATTCCTGCCTGAAAACTCCTTCCTCATCATTAAAGTTGTTACATTCATGCTTCCTCCTCCAAGAAGCCTTCCTGGCCCTTTCAGAAGGCCTAAACTCTGCCTTGCTACCAGCTTCATTAGACTTCCTGTCACTGTGTCCTGACAGGTCTTTGCATTTTTACCACTCATCCAGGGGGGACCCCGAGGGCACAGCAGTCTCTGTATTAGCTAGTTAGGGCTGCTGTAACAAAGCACCACAGACTGGGGGCTTCAATAACATATTTACTCTCTAACAGTTCTGGAGACCATAAGTCTGAGACCCAGCTGTCTGCAGAGTTGGTTCCTTCTGAGGCCACCAGGGAGAATGTGGTCCAGCCTCTCCTCTTGGCTTGTGGACAGGTACGTTTTCCTTGTTTCTGTACTTGGGCTTCCCTCTCTGTGAGTCTGTCCAAAAGTTCTCTTCTTATGAGGACAGCAGTCAGATTGGACTCGGGCCAACCTTCATGACTTCACTTTAACTTGATTACTTTTTAGGACCCTCTCCCCAAATATGGTCCCATTCTGAGGTACTGGGAGTTAGGACTTCAACATCTGAATTTTTCTGGAAGGAGGGGACCCAGTTATACATAACGTTATCTTATTCTTCTTTGCGTTTTCAGCTTTCAGCAAGTAGGCACTCTTAAAAGGGAGAGAAACAGAAGGGAAGGATAGAGAAAGAGGTGAGAGTTTGGGAAGAAGGGTGTGGGGATAGGTGAGGTGATGTTGGAAGGAAACTACCCCGTCAGAGTATCCCATGGCTTTGAAAAGCTGAATCCTAGTATACCCCAAATCTGGAGGACTGAGAGAAATAAGATAACAAAGAGTATCAAGAAGGCCAGCGGACAGGTGGTGGGTAAAGAGTGGGACAGGATATGAGAAGCATGTAAAGAATTAAGTATAAGTAAGAGAGACAAAAAAGATGCTAAGAATGTGAACAGAAAGAAGTTTCCAGTAACACTTACTACCAGGGTTACTTAAATAGCTGGCAGAGAAACAGACAAAAGCTAATGCTCCTATTCTGACATCAGAAGAATGGACAACACGAAATAGAAAAGAAGTAAGTGGGTGAGCACCTGACTGAAAGTAACCAAATTCTCTGTAAGCACACAAACATGCACAATTATATGCCCATGTAATCACAGCTCAAGTGTGTTATGCTATGAAAGGCTCACTGCATTTAATTGAAAATAATATCAAGAAATAGTCTTAATTCACTTTGCTTAACCACCCATGAAGAACTCCCATATTTAAAAATGCAATGAATCAGATAGGGAAACAAACAAACAAAAACCCCCAAAAAACAAAACAAAACAAAACAAAAAAACAACCCAGCTTCACCTCTGGCTTTAATTCTATCAGAGAAGATAAATCATTTTGCCTCTAACAATCCCTACCTAAGTAGATGTCTATGTATGTTTTATAAACATAGCACCAAGTAAATGTCTTGATGTCTAAATTTCCCTTCTCAACGTATTCAGGTTGTTTAAAAAACAAATGGTTAGGAAAACATCCCTACCCAAAGATATAAATGCATACTTTTCCGGAAAGGGCATCGATGCTGGAGCGCTAGGTGTACAGCTGTTTCTAAGTCAGTCTGTAACATGTTGCTTGGCTTCTTTGTAAACAACATATTTTTAAATGAAATCCTACAGCCTGCTGTGAAAAAAAATAATTCTATACGCAACTGTAGCACCACGTTGAGAGCACTGGAACATTCTCGACAATAAAACAGACTCCTCCCAGTTATCCCACTTTTAGGACATAAGGCACTGAATAGAATGCAGCATGTGTGTAGAACATTCTTCCAGCAAAAATAGGGGCCAGATGTCAAAGGTGGTGAGGAGTGGGGAGAAGACAGTGAATGTGCTTAGAAATTCATGGCTGGTCCTTATTAATGTGCCATCTATTCACCTGCTCCCTCCACATCAAGCAGCCTGGATTGGTGTTTAGACCTATAAACTGGTGTTGTCTGAGCAGTGGGCAGCTGGAAGCTTCTGCTCATCTTCTCTTGTCAGGGATGAATCAATCATCTTGAGTGATGTCAGTATCTGCCCAAATCATTTTATAGTAGAATAAATGGCAGATGGTGGTATTTTTGTAGTTAATTGGTTCCACCAAATACAGTTTTATCTCTTATAAAATGAAACCATTTGCAGCTTATAGGTGTACAGATATCATTAAACGCAGGCTACTGAACCTTTTTTATAAAAGGTAAAGCAAGATATGCTAACATGGGTTGACATTAAGCACAATAAGCCCAGAAAGCCTCATGTTTTTAATAAATACTTGCATTTCATAATGCTAAATATTTATGACTGACATGCCCTTCATATCAGGTTTGCAACAGAGGTCTTTGTTTTCATGCTCAGCCTCGTTTCTTCACATAGATCCTTCTAAACCTCCTGAAAACATTCCCACGACAAAAACAGCCCTTCTCTTTGCCTCTGAATTGTCTTTACAAGCATTTAGTCTTTACTTTTTTAAAAAATTTTATTTATTTATTTGACAGAGAGAGATCACAAGGAGGCAGAGAGGGAGGCAGAGAGAGAGGAGGAAGCAGGCTCTCGATCCCAGGACCCTGAGATCATGACCTGAGCCGAAGGCAGCGGCTTAATCCACTGAGCCACCCAGGCGCCCCTGGTCTTTACTTTGACAAGACTTCTTTCAGAGTAGATGGGCGCCAGCCACCAGAGGAGTCACCTTGAGGCACACACACACGCACAAAGGTTCACACATTCACACCCTGTCACACTCATGCACACGCACTCACACCCACAACACCAATCCCATTAACACAGGGATTTCTGTATCTCCACAAGGGTGGGGTCTGTCCAGATGTAAAAAAAGATGTAAAAATGCTTGTTTCAAAATGCTGGCAAATGGAACCCCTACATTTTTGGCTACAGAAAGCAGTGAGCAATCTTACCACCGATGGTAGTTTTCACACTTTATTCCTTCTAGAGTTGGAAGCCAAGGTCTACGTAATGGGGGTCCAGAGAATGAGCTCTGTTCCCATGGTGACTGGGTCACAGCTGGGGCAACATGTCCCTGGATGAAGAGATTGCAGGTGAGGATGGTTATGCAGCCTTTGGTCCCACAGGGAACCACCTGGAGAGTAGTATGAAATCACTTTACTCTTTGACGAGCTCCACTCTCTCAAAATCCAAATTTCTCTGCTCAGCAACAGAGCTCTTTCAGCCTGGCTCCAGATTGCCTCACTCTCCCCTCTGCTCCATGAATTTCCTGTTCTTCAAGGAACTCCTTGAAGTCACCCTCAGCATCAGCTAAGGTTGTGTCCTCCACGGGTTCTCTGTGCTCTCAGTTTTTTTTTTTGCAACTGAATGTCGTGACTATTATCCTTGGCCACCTCTCCATCGTCCCATATTCTGTTCTATTTTTCTTTGTAGCCACCCATTTCAACATCTTATGTTAGCTTCCTGCAGAGCTGGGAGGTCAGTAAATGACCTTTGGACGAATGAACAAGACAATGAATGAGTTGAAGATATTTGCTACATTGAAATATGGTACCTAAGGCAATGGAAAATGACAGGGTTTATTATTTTTACTCTAAAGCAACAGAAAGGAAATAAAGTAAATTGAAAGAGAAGGATGAATGAAACATAAAAGGAAGGCGGTGTCATGGTGGGTGAAGCCACATTTAGTGCCTAGAAGTCAAATAAAATTAAGACCTCATGAAAGAAGTAGATTACAGTGTATTCCAAGACTTTTTAAAAAACACAACTGTAATGAAGCAGCCTGTCCTCAGTAATAAACAACGTCGTCATCCAGCAGCCATCTCAAATGCAGTGTGGTCAGAACACTCTCTTTAGTGGCCCTTCCAGCTGCCCCCTGCTCTGTACGCCTGCCACCACCAACCCAGGTGTTCCCCTTGCCTTTTCTCTCTAAGGAGATGGAACACCTCCCATCTACCAGCTGCTTAGCCAGAAACTTAGAAGTAGTGGGTCCAATGGGTGGGAGCCCCAGAACAGTGCTCTCCACCACCCTGACCACATCACTCCACTGTCCCACTCCTTGTGGCCATCGCCATCCATGCTATCCTAATGTGACTGCCACACTTCCATCTAACCTCCTCACATCCCCTCACCCATCTCAGGCTGTGCCCCACACAGCATCCAGTATAATTTTGGCAAAGTTTGTGTCATATCTTGCTGCTCCCCAGCATAGAACCTTATAGCAAGAACCTGCCAGAAGGTCCTTCCAGAACCTTCCTACATATACAGAACAAACTTCAAATCAGTGGGTTCACCAATCCCTGCCTTGAATCTAGATCTTCCTGGTCATCTGACATATTTGGGTGCTTCATCTTGCAAAAGGTTATGCTGGCCTTCTGTCCCTGGCACAGACTAACCTCACTCTGGCCCTGGGGCTCACGTGTGACTCAGCCTCCTGAGGATGTTCTCCTGCTATCCTCATATGACCGCTTCTCCTCCCATTTGTGTCTCAGCTCCAGATCCTTCTCCTCCTCCAGGCCTGTCAAACTAGAGCTGCCACTCCCCACTCCCCCTGCATTTGAAATTTTCTTCACACTATTTACCACTGCCTGAAATGACCTTATTTGTTTGATCATGCCTCTCACCCCACTAGAAGCTGATGTGTGTGTGTGTGTGTGTGTGTGTGTGTGTGTGTGTGTGTGTGTGTTTTCCCCTCTTATCCTTGCTAGGTCTCCAATGCCTAGAATTGCACTAGCCCTTGAAAGACATTCCAAATATCATCAATAGACTGATGGATTCTTCCCAAATAACCAATATTTCAGCTCTCTTTAGATGAATGGCTTAAATAAAAGTATTATATTAAATCCTTTGGAAAGTTCTTACTTCTGATTCCCCTTGCAGATACCTTCTTATCTGACTCATCACTGGTGCATTAAAAAAAAAAAAGGTACCTAATTCAAGATTGTAGGCTAGTTCACCTGAAAATGCCTAACTATTGTCTCTTTTCATATTTCATAAAGGGCATTGGCCTTTAGCTATTCTCCATGCATTAGACAAACTTTTGCTAACAGATTGTGATATATACCAGGCCTGTGCAAGGTGTATGCAGATGGAGTGAGCTCTCAGAGGGCTGAGTGTGGTGGGGAGGACAGGCTCCCCTGGGGAGAAATCAGAAAATGTTCCCAGAAGTAGCATTTGAAGAACGTTGAGGGCACCCGGATATATCAGAACGGGGACATGTCATTTGGCCTCATGTGGGGACATGAAATCACTCAGACAGTAGATGGACCAATGTGCCTAGAACTGAAAAATTATGGACATGTATAACCATATCCTAGTTTCTAGAACAAGGGCCCCTCCAATCCCCCCAGATGAGTTCTGTATTTGGACCCAGTCAGACCAGGCAGAAGTCCTCACCTTCACAACTTGTACTTCCCATCAACTGAAACTTCCACATGCCGTCCATTTCTGTAGTTCAGAAAAGAGTCCCTTGTGCCAGTCATTGATGTTCATACAGGAAATCAGACATGAGATGTCTTTTGGAACATAGTGCTAGTAAAGATGGGCATGATAATGCCTATCTTGAGGAGGAAACCTTTATTGCCCCTGAGAAACCGATTTGCTCTCAAAGGGCACAGAACATCTCTGTCCCCGTGCCAAGAACCTCAGAGCTGGTGTGATCTCGAATCATGGTCACTCTTATCACCTTAAGTCTCAGAGTTCTCTGCATCTACTCACTTCTTTGCTGCCTTATGTTTCTATTTCCATCTCTTGGTTAAATGTACTGAGTTGTTGCTGTCACTGTTCTGGTTTGCTGGTTGGGTTGGTTGGTTGCTTTGTCCTGTGTGTGTGTGTGTGTGTGTGTGTGTGTGTGTGTGTGTGTAATAAATAGCTTCAAATGCCTTTGAAGATAGTTATATAATAAACTTTGGTGTTTTAAATGCGTTCTCATTTCCTCTGGGTACAATTTAACAAGGGACTAGAAAGTAGTTAAGTTTGCCTAATTTTGACTGAAGTGGTGAAGATCCCCTTTACATTCTGGATGTCCGTGATTGTTGGGCAGGTGCCCTGGGATTTGCAGTGTGATCCACTGGACCCACCAATGGAAAGAGAAGGCAGTCAGTGATTAAACAATTCTATAACAGGACAAATCTTGATCAGACAGAAAGAACTCCCCCTTTCTTAGAAAATAATTTTGTTTACACTAAAAAGGGAAGAAAGTAAGGAAAGGAGAAAGTTTGTATTGGGAGAAATTTGTAAATACTTAGCTGGTGAAACAGGCAAACATTTTTTGGCTTACTTTGGAATTTACAAGGATTATTCCTTCTCCTTGCCAGACATCAATAGCTATTGTCTGCCTAGCGTCCCTGTTCCCTACCTTCTTCTGACAAAAAAAAAAAAAAAAAAAAAAAAAAAGAAAGAAAGAAAGAAAATCAGCCACTTAATCCCACCCCTTTGGCCACAGGGCCAGGAGTAAAGCTGTGAGCTAGGACAGGTCATCTAGAACATTCCTTGGAAATTCAGATGTGACTACTTAGAGAGGATAGCCTCCTTTGGGCTAGAGTCCTAACCTGAGGCTAGTAAGCCTACAAAGGCTGCCTGCCAATCTTCTCACTGCCTAAAGGAGGCTCATCTGTAGGCCAAGATAAAGCTTCAGTTCAAATTACTAGAGTTTCTGTCACTTTCAACTGAAAGAATTCTGGCTGGCATAGTCTAATCTTATAAAAGAGGGCAGAGAAGCCCAGACAGGAATCAAGCACTCCTGGTCATGGCAAGGAGAGCCCAGGACTCCCAAAATCAACTCCTGCCCTTCTGCTGGGCCACATCCAGTTCCTCTGCCTGGGCTTAGAGGGGGGCCAGTCACCACATCCAGAGTTTACCCCCAGGAAGATGAAGGACCAAACCTTCAATGCATCCCCTCTTGATCCGCTCCATCCCTTCTTCTGCCCCCCACCCCATGCCCTGTAGTCACAGTGACAGAAAAGACTACACCACTACTAGCGGTCTCCTAAAAATTACCAAGACTGAGAACCCAGCCATTATTCTGAGCCCTGCCTCTGGTTTATACTTCTACTCCTTTAATAAAGAACTTGAGTGATGAACTCCTGCCTTTATTTAAACAGTGCTTCCTGTCTGCTTTGCTCCGTCTCCTGCTGAAAACTCCCACCTGTGTTGCAAACATCTCAGTTGGTCTGGCTACTCCTCCTGTGAGGAAGGTGAAAGTGGAGTGAGAAAGAAGCAGAGATGTTTCTCCAGATCCCTGGAGCTGGATCAAGACAGGCCTGTCATGATTCGCACTTCAGTGTAAGGGGCCCTGGGCTTGCCTCCTGGCTTAAGCACCAACTGAGTACTGTGACATGGGACACCTTCTTTCCTGCCCTAACCTTGTGTCCTTCCTCTGTGAAATGTAGAGGTTAGTGATGTTTATTTCAGAGAGACTGTGAGCATTCTGTGAGATTCCCATCTTCACAGGATCTAACATGGGTCTGGGAACATTGTGGGTCCTGGGTTAATGCTCATTTTCTCCTCCTTCCTGTTTTGGCTGATTAGAAAAAGGATGTTTCACATGACTCATGAGCCTACCTACTCCCAAGTAAGTTACGTGGAATTATCATATCTTCTCATGCACCAATATACATATGATGAATGTGCAATACTATTAGAATAATTAACAGTCTAATTACTGTTCTAACATTCAAGCTGGCACCAAACATTAATTCCTAGGGAATACCAATTGCCAAGGATGTAGTTGTCAACCTGCGATGGGTGTATGTATGCAGCGACTGAATTTGTGAAATCAAGGAGCCATCACACTTTCCAAAACACAGGAGGAAATCTGTTACAGCATCGCACTAATGCATGGGCGTGCACACACACACACACACACACACACAAACACAAACACTGTCCCACTGTCTCCCACTATGCCACTCTGGTCTCATTTCCTTTTTCTGACGATGCTCCTGCATGGATAGATGGGGGGAATGCCAACAATTTTGCCAGCACCACTGACTAAGAGCTTCCACCAGGCTAGAAGGCTGCGAGGATGCTTCCCCAAGCTTCTCCAACAACAGCCCTGTGAGGGCTATTAGCAGTGGATTCCCACTTCATGGGTGGGGATCTGAGGTAAAGAGAAGCTGAGTAATGGGGCGCCTGGGTGGCTCAGTGGGTAAGCTGCTGCCTTCAGCTCAGGTCATGATCTCGGGGTCCTGGGATCGAGTCCCGCATCGGGCTCTTTGCTCAGCGGGGAGCCTGCTTCCCTCTCTGCCTGCCTCTCTGTCTACTTGTGATCTCTCTCTGTCAAATAAATAAATAAAATCTTAAAAAAAAAGAGAAGCTGAGTAATAGTAACTGTAACCAACCAAGAGTGACTGTAACCCTGCTGGATGCTTCTTATGGACTCTGTTTCTGAAGCCATGTGCCTGGGGTCTAGTCCTTGTTACCCCATTATGCAGGAGACACCACTACCTAACCATGTCATACAGCAACATACTAGAAGATCCAGGACTGACCCTTAGGTCATTGCTCCCAAAGGGCAGCCTGAGATGCTGAGAGAGACTCCCCACTGGTCTGGGTTCACTTGGATTCCCGCCAGGAAGCTGCGATCCAAACCCTACCCCATCCAATACCGATCTATATCCTACATGCAGTATTTCTGGAGTTCAGCAATTAACTTGACATAATTTCTTACGGATTTCTTGAAAAGAAAATGACTGCAAAACTGAACTCAGGGGTTCCTCAGTTATGGCAGGGTCGCATCTGTTCCCCGGCATAGAGGTCTGTCCCCAGAGCCACCAGCATCCCGGTTTTGGTCGATAACTCAGGTGGGAACAAACCAGGTCCCACCTTGCATTTGTGGAAGGCATAAAGGCAGAAGAATGTGAAGCAGATCAGGGAGTTGGGCTGGGTGGAAACTGGCCTTGACCCTGAACTCCAGCTCTTGCCAGGTGCTGTGCCACCTGTGAGGCCCTGCTTTAGCTGATAAGATAAAACCAAACGTTTTATGGAAGAAAGCCCTGCAGGAACCAGGACAGGAAGAGAGTGTCCTGCCTCAGGGCGGCTCCCAGTGGGAAAGTCGAAGGGATTGGTACATGCAAGGGTGTGAGGTTAGGAGCATGAATTCCCCTACCTGTCCCAGAAGTGGCAGGTGTCAGACAGCCCTGAATCTGGGAGCTTTGGAAGAAGGAAAACCAGAAGAGCCAAAGATCACGGTCATCCTAAGGACCCACTGCCAAAAAGCCAATCTCTTTCTTCTCAAGGGATCGGAGCCAGGGAACAGATGAGAGCCAAAACTGTGCACAGAAGCAAACACCAACTCCCGGGGGCTGCACTGGCCTTAGGGACTGCCCTTGAAGGTAAGAAGCAGCCAGTAAAAGTGATAAATGCATGGGGTTTCCATGCAATCATGCTGGCCCAGGCGTGCAGAATGAATGGGAGGTAAGCAGAATGGAAGGCAGAGAGACAAGTGCTGTGCTTTGGATAAGAAATCCGAAGAGGCAATTCACAAGGCCTGAAGGATGTGCGGTTGGTGTGCTGACTGATTGGAATGGGTCTTCGGGCAAGAACGACATAAGGGCAGCTCCCATGTATTGGCTTGGATAGCTGACTAATAAAGACAACTCTTTTAAAGATCAGTCTGAAAGCTGACACATAGTTATAGGAGCATCCTTATAAGACTTAATAATATTTTATGCCATGGATCATAACATGTCATATGGAGTCATCCAATCTGCACTTGGATTCAGTATCTCTCTGTTAATTTGTGTATTTAACATCATATTTCCATTTGAAATGCTCCCAGAAGGAAGGAGATTGGAGGTGGGAGATGGAAAGGAGGGTGTGTATGTGGTGAAGCCTTGAATAGGAAAAGGGTCATGTGAGCAAGGTCCCTCGGTGCAGGACCAGGCTGTCTGAAAAGGGGGTGTACCCCAGCACTTCAGCAAAGTCATTTGCAGAGTGAAGTTCCCATTCTGAGCCTCCGATGGTGAGAGTCAGATGTTAATAGTAACAGACGGGTTTTATGGGTGACCTCCTGTGCACAGGGATGAGGAAACCCATCAGTGAGGGGCCTGGGAGCCATTCAGAGCAACACACATCCTTCAAATCTCCTCTGCTCCCTCCACCATCCATGTACATTCCTGTGGGCTCAGAGCCTGGAGCTCTGATCTTTGGAAGGGTCTGTCCATGCTTCATCTGACTTTTAAACCCCGACTTTCAGGGTTTAAAGCAAGCCCAGCTTGTGGACATCCCTCCTTGTCCTCTGCACTGCTTGCACCTCAGACCCCTCCTGGGCTCGGCTTCCAGGGATAGAAGGTCCAGAATCTGCAGATTCTGCAGCAGGCATCTGCTCAGGGAAGAAAGTGGGTGCACCTCCAGCAGCAGGCAGTGTCCGCCCGAGCTGGGCTGTCTACATCCTGCTGCCATCTATGTCCTGCTTCCAGACTATAAACCCTGGGAGCAGGCCAGGCAGCACCACCCCAAGTCCATGCTTAGGCCCCCTTTGGGGCCAAGAGTCTAAGGGGTCATTCAGCTGCAGAAGCCAAAAGCACACCTCCCTTTATGCTATGTCCCTGACTTCCCCTCAATCCATAATCCAGCCTGTCACTGATTCATTCACTTACTCATTGAATCATGTATCCATTACACATTCAGTGCACATTGTTGACCGGTGGAATTATTGACCCCTCCCCAGCGACAGAGGTGAGCTCCCTGCTCAGACTTAGATACAGTCCTCTTGCATTCCCACGAGTTTGGTGCAGGTCTGTGTGAGATCAGAGCCAATTGGAATTAAGCCATGACATTTGCTGAAGCCATCTGGAAAGAGGGGACCTCTTTCTGCCAGACCCAGGAACTGCCGGGGGCTGTGCACATGATGGTCTGAGGCACTGACTCCAAGGGGACCAGAGCCAGAACTTGCAGAGAGCAGAGGGGTCCCAGGGACTCCCTGGCAGCCCAAGCCCTCCAGACGTCAACTCCTGAGATATTTCCATCAAGCACACTAATAAAGCCCATCCCCCATCTTTTTTTTTTTTTTTTTTTAACTTTAAGCCTGCCTTGAGTAGGTTTCCCATGATTGCACCTGGAAGAACGCTGACTGACTGGTCAGCTTCAAGGTTCTGCTCCTGACCTGCCTCTTCCACAAAACTCTTTTTAATGCCTCCTTGAGTTACCCAAACAGACACGTGTCTAATTTTATATTCTCCTGTGACCTCCACAGAGCGTGACTCAGTGCCAAATAATAAAGACTTGGTATGATTTCTGGGTATTGACTGTCTAGCTGGGGTTTGAATGTTCTACCTTCTTTCAATAGAATTTTTTCCTAAACAACCCATAACCAACCCCTGCCTTTTAAAGCCTCATTTCCTCAACATAGGTCCTCGTAAGTCCTCACCTGGGGCCAGGTGACACAGGTATTAGAATGGCCCAGCTCCTTCCTGGTCAGCAGGGGAACAGCAAGGAAACACACATCTGCCCTTGACCTGAGGAAGACCAGGACCAATGGTGAGGATGCTTCGCTAGGTCTCAGGGAGGATGTGTGAGCTCTGTGAACATGGGACATCAGCCTCTGGCTTCCCACACAGGGCTGGAGGATGAAGACGCGAGTACAGACAGGGGACTGTGTAGCATCTGTTTGTACAAGGGGATATCTATGGAAATCCATCTGTATTGGCAGACAATATTACATGAAGTCTAAGACCACAGGAAAAATAAGCACTCACATTACATCATAAATAAATAAGTGTGATTCATGTTCATAGAACTGGCTCCTTCTTACCAGAGGCAACCAATCCATGGCTCCCTTCATGTTTTAATTTGAAAATTTAAAAAAGCAGGAACAAAAGGGGCAGCTTTGTATTTTCAAAAGAATATAGACCTGTGGCCCCAGAAATTAAGAATACCAGACCCTCAGGTGAAAGCACACTTCATAAGCCTCCCCCATTCCCAAATCCTATACCAAAATAGTTCAACATGTAGTGAAGAAAATTCTGTGTCTGCTAAGCAATATGTATGATTAGAGTAACACAATAGTATTTGTTCCCAGAACTTAAAGTCTAGTGGCAGATCAAACCAGGAAACATTTCTGGATCACTTGTTAAGCACTGTGAGCAAATGTTTCATTTAGACAAAATGCTACAGTGCCCAGTAATAGTCTCACCATCTAGTTACTGTGCAAGCCTTTACCGTGTATATTACAATACTTGCCGACCTAACACGCACAGCCTCCACCACCGGGGAGGACCAGGCTGTGCTTTCAGGGCACCCCTGTCTGCTGTCCAGCTAGATGGTGAGGGCTAGGCTGGTAGACAGTGCACTAGAACATTCATTCCCAAGATGTAAAACTGAATGTGCCTGGATCCTCCAGGTGGGGAAGATGAACCTGAACAAATAATCACCTGCCGGGAGATCAAGACTTAATGATTCCATTGAACCATGTCCCCACTTCTGCTCACGTGAGCCAGCTAGTCCTACCCTAAACTTTTCAATCACATGAATCAACAAATTCCCTTCTTTGCTTTAAGCTGCTGAAACACATTTCTGTCTTGCAATCAAAGCTTCTAAATTAACAATGTGTCGAATTCCCTCAAATCTCAGTCATTGATGTGGACGAGAGTCAGGTATCATATTCTGTTTCTTCCACTCCCCCTAGCATGGTGTCCCTGGAGGACTCACTTATGTAACACTCCCTGAGGGGATGAACTGGCCACATTCCTGACATTGCACGATAATCCACACACTGTTCATCCACCAACACCCCCATCTCTGATGAAGGTGTTCCAGGAAAGGAAGGACTGAACACCAAGAGACCTAGTTGGAGTGGTCTTCAGCTTTGTGAGTTCTCCAATGCCTGAACAGGCTCTGGGAGACTCATAAGTTCAGATAAAACTCACAGAAGAATAATTAAAGCAGATGGTAATTTACTAATAACCATAATGCTGTCAGTTATATAACAGATACCATGAGACAGAAACTAAGCCACACATTTACACATTCCATCTCTGTTGCCATACAATGCTCAGGAAAGAAAAAAAAAAAATCCCTCATCCATCTTCACTCACAGGGAGGGTCATGACTGCCAAGGGTGGCTTACAAAACAGATGTCACCTGCTAATGTAACCAAAGCTTCAGAGCCTTCCATTGCTTGTGTCCCTTCTGTGGCTCTGTGTGTTCCCCTCATGGACATATGGAGCCAGCAGCACCCCTAGCCAACTCTGGAAGCATACACATCGCCAGGCTTGGGGGTCTCCCTCTCTGCCCTGGTGATGGGCGAGGGGATAGGAAGCAGCTGTGGCCACACCAGCCACGGCAAAAAGCCAGCCCTGATCATACCACATGTCTGGGCAAGAAGGACCTGAACTGTCTGTTGTGTTGGCTTTGCCCCACACTGGGGGCTCTCAGACCCCAGTCTTAATGACCAGTTCATCAGCAGCCATGCAGGGACTTGGGGACCAGAAGTGGGGGTGTAGGGACCTCTCCGAGTGGGGCCAGCAGGTGAGGCAGTTATCCACCAGTCTGTGCCTAGAGAGAGGCAAACCTGGAAATCTCCAAGGCAGGCAGAAGCAGCCTCCAGAGGCAACCCCAAGGTGCCAGCATGTAGTCTTGCAACTGAAAGACATTTCCAGAAGGGCCAATAATCCGAAACAAGTATCCCTCAGCCACACCTGGAGAAAGACTGAATCCTCTTTCTACTTGCTCGAGAGAAAATAATATTCCAAAATTATTGCAATATGCTGAGAAATTTTAAAAAATACAGTGCCAAACCCTCCAGGGAAAAATATTTTGTGAACATGTGTCAGGCCATTATCCTAGTATGCTAGATTTCTGGATTTTTGTTATGTTTGTGAAATTTTCAGTGTTTTAGATTTATAACTTGCTGTGATTTTTCTCCATTCTAAATAAATTTTACCTTCCATACTTGATTTTATATTCATCATTTTGTACTTTTTTTTCTTTTTTTGAAGAAAGTACCAGAAACTTTCTACATATACTTTAAACCGCATAGAACCTGGATCCACCCCCAGCTCTGAAAAATTCTGAACTGTCAAAAATAAGTCTTCCTTACCTACCAGGATGCTTGTAAATGTATGCTTTATTAATCAGTAGAGAAGCATCCTTTATTTTTAAGCCCTAGAAAGTGAAATTGTGCATGACTCCTTTGGATAACTCTTATCAGAGTTTAGCTTAATGAGATTCACAAAAGCACAAAAGGCTGGTTCCATAACTCAAATATTCCCCATCACAAGACAGCGAGACACTTACCAGCTGGGTTGTGGCCACACCAATATCATTTGCTTAATTCTAACCCCTTTTACCTCAGAATTCAACTGTCTTTGGAGACAGGGTCTTTAAAGATCTGATTAAATTACAATAAGTCTCCTAGGCTGGGCCCTAATCCAGTATGACTGACAGCCTCATGAGGTGAGACAGCAAGATGTGTTTGCACAGAGAGGACCTTGGGAAGAAGTATCAAGAAGGTGGCCATCTTCAAGCCAAGAAGAGAGAACTCAAAGGAAGCCAAACGTGCTGCTGTCTTCATCTTGGACTTACAGCCCAGAACTGTGAGAAAATAAAGGTCTGATATTTAAGGCACCCAGCCCATTGTATACTCTAATGGCATCCTGAACAGACGAAGACCCTGTAACATGTGACTGGGGTTCAGAGGAGAAGCGGAACTGCCTGAAGGTAAGTTTAATTCATTCCAAGTTCTACAAAGGACCTTCCCAAGGACTGCAGCTTCTTCCCCCCATGGCCCACTCCCGAACTGCTGATGGCATGCCTGGTTTCTGAGGAAGCAAACCTTCGGGATGGTGAGCACTTCTGAGTCCTCACTCCCAGCCCCAACGCCACCTGCCTGTTCCACAAGCCCTTCCCTTGTCTGCCTTGCTCCTCTGGCAGGCTCCTTCCCACCCCAGGGACCCCACTTCCTCCTCCTACCCACAGCTATGGTCCCACACTGAAGCTACTCTAATATTCCACTAAATCTCTCCAGATAACACCACATCCACCCGCAGTATCTCCCCTGTGAGTTTCCGAGTCTGGTCTTCTGCTCATAACCCCACCCCAGCCTTTGCAGGAATGATCTCTCTGTCCTTTCTTCCAAGTCACCGTCCTTATTGATCCCCAGAGCCTCCATCCACAAGTGGAGACCTTGCCGGCCACCCTCTCCCTTATTTGAATTTAGTTGTTTCATTTCAAGCTACCAATCACCACATCAAATTGGAGACCTACCCATCCCTCTAGCCCCTGCATAAAATGTAATCCCCAAACCAGAGATGCCAACAAAACAAAACAAAACAAACAAACAAAAAACCAATCCTCCAGAAAATCTCCAGAGAAGCTGGTATGACTAAATATTTAGTTAATGAATGAAATGTCTCCATAAGAAGTAGTTAAATTCTTGGCATGTGCTTTATTTTAATAGTGATCTATGTGGTGCCTGAGTGGCTCAATCTGTTAAGTATCTGATTCTTGATCTCAGCTCAGATCTCGACTTCAGGGTTGTGAGTTCAAGTCCGGCATGGGGCTTGACTATTGATCTATGCATGCGTGTCACACAGTGGCCTGTACATGTTTGACTGTCCTTCGGGAAAGGGTCTAGATTGGAATCTGCTCATGTGCTCTTCATCTTTGTGAAAAATTCCTGTCAGGGGAACATACCAGCAGATCCTTGTGTTGAAAAAACTGCTCCTGAAAGCATACAGGTGAGGGAGTCATTTCAAGTCAACTGAGAGAGTCAGTTCAAGTGGATGGCAGCTGGCCAAGACTGATAACAAACCCATCATGAAGTTCTGTCCATTTTACCTTTAAAAATCTCCTAAAACTATCCACTTGTCTCTGGCACCCCTGATTCCCCCACCATTTTTCATAGCTCTCAACTGATTTCTCTCATCAAACTTCCTTCTTCATTTTCCCTAGACATTAACTACCCCAAGCCGGAGTAATTGTGAAAAAATGCTTGTCTTGTTAAGTTACCCCTCTGGTTAAAAATCTTTTAATGTTCTTGAATGACACACCCAAGATTCATGACTTCACATCATGGAAATGTTCCTTGAGAATTGTGTACAATTATTGAACTCCAATTAATGACATGCATGTTGCAATATTTGGATAAAGTGTTCATGTATGTGACTTGAACTTACCATGAAAAGTGTCAAAAAATAAGATGGATGGATAGGTGGACAAAGGGATGGCTTGATGGACATTAAGTTACAAAGCCAATGTAGCAAAATGTTAATTGAAGTATCTATGTAGTGGGCCTATGAGGATTCATTGTGCAACTTTGACCACGTTTTTCCATGAAAAATTTCATAAAAAAAAAAAAAAAAGACTGATTGGAAGGAAGCCATTCTACCCAGGACATCTCCCCACTGTGAAGCTCTGCACTCTGGCTGGGAATCAGATCCTCATAGTGCACGGCCCAGGGGCCCCGTCTCCCCAGTTATCTGACAGGATGGCTCAGCCCTCAGACTGTGCTTCCTGCCTAGTCTTCCCTGGAAGGCAGGATGGGGCAGGGGCAGTCCCTGCAGCAGAGGTCAGGTGAGTCTCTCTTCCGGCTTCCTCTCCTTTCTTCTGGTCCTTCCCTATCTCTACCCCAAGCGTGGGCAGCCATAGAGACTCTCTGTCCTCCTCATTATGAGCTTATCAGCAAGAGACCATGATAGGATGATGGGTCATTCTCTCAGGGAGGTGCAGGATGTGTCAGGTTGAGACTGCACACCAAGGGAGCCTGCAGAGGAAGGAAGAGGACAAGAGGCACAGAGGCTGTGCCCAAGCCAGGGAGCAACACAAGAGCACATACATAAAAACTGACACGGAAAAGGGACCCTTTCACAAGTCTCCTCACCATCCTTTCTGTTAAGAGCCACCTACATGTAAGAAGCAAGACTGACGACCCCCTTTTCATGCCTCTTCTCGCCCCTAAGCTGGCTCCCACCTAGCTCAGGCAACCACTGTCCTGCACTGTCCCTGACAGGCTCAGCTTCCAACTGCCAACACGATGATGGTTAACCAATGAAGCTCTAGAAGCCCTTAATGACTAAAAGACACTTATTTCAAAATGAGATAAAAGAATCTCTCCAAATACCTGAATTCATTAGCTGTACCATAGCTGCACAACATAAGTAGGAATTTTTTTTCCTTAGGAGAAAGCATGTTAAAACATCACAATACTGAATAACCGCAAATGTTCCCCAGGAATTTGTAAATCAGTCCCCTTTGACCTCTTTTCTTCCCTCCTTTTGTAAAGAAATTTAACAATTACCTTTTTGCTCCATGAAAACAATTCCTGTGCTGAAATTCAATCTCCTGCTGCTGAGAGTCACCTGTTCCCCTTTGGAAGGCTATTCCATTTCTCCTTCAATAATGAGCAGACTTGTAAATGCAAAAGAAAAAAAAATTGTTGTGGTTACAGTTATTTGATCCACACTGTCCAAGAAGGCAAATTATAGAAAACCATATTTCATCCAAGGGTCAAAATTACTGAAGTCAACCAAAATCAAATATGGCATATAATGTGGAGAAATCAGATACACGGACACCCTGATGTAAGCAAACACATGAAACAAAACTAAAACTAACCTAAGCAAACGTCAACTTACCAAAGAACAGAGGAGTAAAATGATATTGGAATAAAAAATTACATACCTCCCCTGTTAAATATGAGATAAGATAATCCCTAGCAGTTCTTTACAAAAGGCCACAGATTCACTTTTGCATATGATGCCCTTCATAGTGAAACAGCAAAAATGTTGTTGATATTTAATATATCTCTGAAGTTCATGTAATTGTATTAAACAGTTGTACATTCTAATCATGCTATTTTTAATTATGATGTAATAATCATGTCAATCTACCCAAAGATCCTAACTTCATTAACTATACCCTAGGGAATATTTCTGAAAATTTTATCATTAAGAATATGACATATTTAGCACCACCCAATGGTAAAAAGAGAGATGAAAATGGCACTTGATATTTGAATCGTGCAAAGAAAAACGATTATATTTTCAGATGAGTGTATATATTTTGCAACATTAAACATTTTAAGGACTTTAATATTTGCATGACACCAATATTCGTAGAGATTAAAATATTTAGAGTTTTATGTAAACTCTACCAAAATTGTGTATACGATTAATTATAAGCCACATCACTATTTCTTCATATCAAAAAGTTTTATTTGATAATCAAGTTTAATTTGTAAGACATATAAAATTCTGTATTTAACAAAATTTCTTGAGTTGTGAGGAAGAATATGCCATGAGAAAATACCAAAAGTTACAGATTTTGCAGCACAATATCCTTTTTCAAATTTGAGTTTTTCTATACTCAAAATACAAATATTTTTAAAATGTGCTGGAGACCTCCAGTTTTAAGAGAGAAGAGTAGAAAAGGAATTTCAGCCTTCTTACAAAGTCAACCTGCAATTTCCAACAAAACTCAAAGCACACACATAAACCCAGAGCAAAGTACATAAGAAATGGGAAGGAAATGCAGTGACTGACAGTCAATCAGGAGAGAAGATGCCATGGTTGCAGAAATTTAGACAAGGACGAGAGGGTAAAAGTCCCAGAGAAAGTGGCATAGTCTGAGGGGCATGCCATGTCCGTTGCCGAGGACAGCTGAGAGAGATAGGCATTGGGCAGCTCCCATCACCTGAGTTTGGTACAGAAAAGCAGGATATGATGGGCTATATGGAAAATTCATCAGACCTGCCATATATTGAGGAAGCAGTCTATTCGTGAGGCAAGAAGCAGAAGAGAACCTAAGCATTATGGGCAGAGGTGCCTCAGAAAATTTCAGAGGACATGGAAAATAAACTCTGGGGCAAGTATTCTTAAACCCAAGTCCCTGTGTCTTATGAAGAATTCCTACTAATAATTCCATGGCCCTGACTTTCACTGTGTTATTTTGCAATTAGCTGGACAAGCTCTGAGGTGTAAAGAAAATGCTTAAAACCTACAAAAGACATAATGATCAAGATTGTAAACAATCAAACTAAAATGAAAATAAGTGAAGAATTAACAAGGACTAGAAAGAAATGTAAGACAAACCAAGAGATCCAACATATGCCTAACTGTTTGCCAAGGGGGAACAGGGTCAAATATATTTATTTATTTATCTATCTATTTATTTATTTATTTATTTTTAAAGATTTTATTTATTTATTTGACAGAGAGAGATCACAAGTAGGCAGAGCAGCAGGCAGAGAGAGAGAAGGAGAAGCAGGCTCCCCAATGAGCGGAGAGCCTGATGCAGGGCTTGATCCCAGGACCCTGGGACCATGACCTGAGTCGAAGGCAGAGACTTAACCCTCTGAGCCACCCAGGTGCCCCTCAAATACATATATTTAGATAAATATACTAAGAAAACGTTCCAGAAATAAAAGATTTTAATCTGCATAATCAAAAGACATGTCTCAGGAAAAACTGACAGAGGCAATAGGCATACTGAAAAAAGAAAGAAGTATATTCTATAAAGGAACATTAGAACAAAAATACAAATCTTGGGAAATATTGAAAGAAATAGACACATACCAAAATACCAGGCCACAAAGATAACCTCTAGTAATTCCCAAAAGTAGAAATAATAAGACAAAATGCCTTGATCACAATGAACAAAAAAATTAATAATGAAACCAAAACATAAAAAAACTAACAAAGTCTCTACCACTTGGAATCTTAAAGATTCAATTCATAGTCAAAGAAGAAATAAAAATTAAATTTTTTCTATAACTACAAAACAGCAGTAATTAAAACGATGCCTAGAAGAACCTATGGGTTACATCTAATTCAGAGCTCAAGGAAAAATGCATAGTCTTATATGTATATGATAAACAGAAAAGATAAAAATACATGTATTTTTACATGTTGACCATCTTTCATTACATGCAGATTTTACATGTAGATTATCAAATGGTTGAAAATAGAAATGATAGAAAAATTAATAGAAAATAGATAAGAAAAGAAAACCAAGAGTAATGGGAGAATTAGTAAGCATAAACTGAAAACAAAGAGAAAAATGAAAATGATAGTAATGATAAGCCCAAGAATTTCAGTACATACATACAGACATACAGACACCTACTATTACCTAGTCTAATTTCAACAAACAAGAAAGCACAAATAAACAATCTAAGAAATTATAAGGGGAGAAACTTTAGGAATCCTAAGCCTGAATTTAATGTGACTCTAAAAATCTGAAGAGATCATTTTCTTCAAAATATAAATTGCCAAAACTTATATAAGAATGGAAATTCAAAAATCAATTACTCTAGAGGAAATACAAAAAAATTGTTAAAGTTGACAGCTCCCCAAATCAGTGAAATTAGATGATTTGACAAGAGAATTATATCAATCTTTTTTTTTAAAGATTTTATTTATTTATTTGACAGAGTGAGATCATAAGTAGGCAGAGAGGCAGGCAGAGAGAGTGAGAGGGAAGCAGGCTCCCTGTTGAGCAGAGAGCCCGATGTGGGACTTGATCCCAGGACCCTGAGATCATGACCTGAGCCGAAGGCAGCGGCTTAAACCACTAAGCCACCCAGGCACCCAGAATTCTATCAATCTTTAAGAAACAGGTAATGCCACTGTTCTGTCAAACTATTCTACATCAGGGAAGGATAAAGAAGACTTTCAGTCCTCTGCTTTAAACTACTGTAACATTGATTCACAACAACAACAAAGATTACATTAATAAAGGAAATATAATTCATGAATGTCAATGCAAAATCCTTAAGAAAATATTAAAAGAACACTATACAACAAGCCAGTCACCTTAACCTCAAAATGCAAGAGTGGATAAAATTTATTGAGTTGATTAATGTAAATCATCATTGAGGAACTTCTGGGGGAGATGACAGAGTAGGACGATCCTAAGCTCAACTTCTCCCATGGACACAACTAGATTACAGCCACATTAGTGTAAAAAACCTAGAAAATGACTGGAAGACTGGAAGAACAGACTCTCCACAGATAAATGTAGAGAATAGGCCATGTAAACGAGGTTATGAGGTGTGAGGACACAGCTGGGAGCCAAACAGACCCATAGGACTGTTCATGTAAGGGCAGGACATGATGGTACAGAGAGGGGGAGGTACAGATCCCCACATGTAGCTCACAGATGTAGGGTACCCACACGGGGAAGACAAATCCCCATAACATTTGGCTTTGAGAACTGGAGGGGCCTGGCTATCTGAGTTCTTACAATCAGTAGTATTTTGCAACTGGAACTTTAAAATTCAGTTGGTGCTTGGCTTTGGGAGAGCTAGATCAAGAGAAAAACGAGTTTCCACCCTTAAAGAGACAGTATAACAAGCAGCCCCTACAGAGACAGGGGAACCGAGATCCCCAGATACCTCCAGAGATACACCCAGCCTAGGTCCAGGGACACTTGCAGGAACCAGATTTCTACCCAGGTTGGGAAAAACAAACCCCACCTTGGTGAGCTTCAGGAGATCTGCCCCTCCCAACTTGGCCATCCTAAGTAGGCATTTTCTTGGGCTGCTGCCCGCTTCCTCCAACAGAAGATCAGCATGAATCTTGCTGACCCTGTGTACCCTGTACCTGCATTGTTCTGCAGATTAGCCCCTTCCATAATGCCCTTGGCCAGAGTCCACCCAAAACAGAGCCACAAACTAGCAGTGTACAAGCAGTCCCAAAGGGACCAGCACCACTTCAAAATGACTCCTTCTCTGGAGAGAGGGGAAGATAAACACACACACCACACACACACACACACACACACACACACACACACACAGAGTCCAACTGCAACTCTAGCAATGGGGAAGGGGCAGACATCAGGTATCACTGCAGGACATGTCCACCAAGTAAAGCTTCTCAGGGAACAACACAGGGAAAACACTCTGCTGCTTGGTGATACTGCATTCAGGCAAACAACAGCCCTATCTTTCAAGCCCAGAGAGGCTACACATTGGCCCACTAATAACACATGGTCCCAACTAGGCCCACAGTAGGCACAGGAGACCATTGCAGATGGCTGAATTGAAGGCAAATGCAGCTCAGCCACAATAGTGGGGCTAACACAACATACACAGGGGACCGTATGAGGCACCAGATTCTGGTGAACAGGGGACATTACACTGCAGGACACTATGGGACCTCTTCATAAGGTGACTACATTTGAGAGCAGGAGACATAGCCTACTTTCCTGACACATAAAAACAACACAGAATTAGACAAAATGAGGAGACAGAGGAACCTGCCCCAAATGCAAGAACAGGACCAGAACTAAATGCAACAGAAAGAAATAATACACCTGACATAGAATTTAAAGTAATGGTCATAAAGATACTCACTGGACTAAGCAAAGAGTGGAGGACTTCAGGGAGACCATCAACAAAGAGGTAGAAAACATAAAAAGGAACCAATCAGAGGTGAGGAACTTAAAAATTGCAATTAAAAATACACTGGATGAAATAGATAGTAGACAATAGAGAGAAGAAGAATGGATTAATGACCTTGATGACAGAGTAATTAAAACTGTCAAGCTGAACAGAAGACAAGGTTGAAGAAAGAAAAAAAAAATATAAATATATATATGAAGGGACCTCAGTGACACAGTCAAGAATAATAACATTCACATTATATGGATACCAGAAAGAGGAGAGGGAAAAGGAGAGGCAGAAAATAAAAAAAAAAAAATAGCTCAAGCGCCTGGGTGGCTCAGTGGTTTAAGTCTCTGCCTTCGGCTCAGGTCATGATCTCAGGGACCTGGGATTGAGCCCCGCATTGGGATCTCTGCTCAGTGGGGAGCCTGTTTCTCCCTCTCTCTCTGCCTGCCTCCCTGCCTACTTGTGACCTCTCTCTCTCTGTCAAATAAAAAAAAAATAATAGCTCAAAAACTTCCAAATGTGGGGAAGGAAACAGAAATCCAGATCCAGTAGGCATAGAGAGTCCACAGCAAAATCAACCTGAGGTTCACACGAAGACACAATGTAATTCAAATGGCAAAAGTAGTGATAGAAAATTTTAAAAGGAGCCAGAGAAATGAAACCCCAAAGGCTACCAGCTGTTTCTTAGCAGAAACTTTGCAGACCAGAAGAGAGTGGCATGGTAATATTCTAGTGCTGAAAGAGTAAAATCTGCAACCAAGAATACTCTATCCAGAAAGTCTATCATTCAGAGTAGAAGGAGATATAAAGTTTCTCAGACAAAGAAGATTAAAGGAATTTATCACCACTAAATCACCTTATAAGAAAGATTAAGATTAAGATTCAGAGAAAGACTCTGAATAGAAAGGGAAAATCATAAGCAGGTGTAAGTAAAGTAGAAAGCACAAAAGCAGTAAAATTAAGCATGTCTATAAAAAATATGTCAAGGGATTCACAAAAGAAAAGGATGTATAGTATGATGCCATATTTTAAAATGTGAGGAAAGGGGGACACATGGGTGCCTCAGTTGATTTGGCGTCGGACTTCAGCTTCGGTCATGATCCCCTGGAATCAAGTCCCATTGGGCTTCTTGCTCACTAGAGAGTCTGCTTCTCCCTCTCCCTCTGTTGTTCCCCCTACTTGTTCTTTCTCTCTCTCCCTCTTTCAGTCAAACAAATAAATAATATTTTTTAATGTGGGAAGGGATAGGGGTAAAGCATGGGTTCAAACTTAAGCAACCATCAACTTCATATAGACTGCCATATGCCTAAGATATATATAAACTGAATGGTAGCCACAAATCAAAAGCCATAATAGACACGCAAAAAATAAAGAGAAAGGAATCAAGGGTATCACTAAAGAAAGCCAGAAAACTGTGAGAGAAGAGAGCAAGAGAATAAATGAACAGAGAACAACTACAAAAACAACCAGAGAACAAGTAACAAAATGGCAATAAGTATATACCTCTCAGTAATTACGCTGAATGGAAGTGAGTTAAATACTCCAAATCAAAAGACATAAGTAACAAGGAATGGATAAAAAAGCAAGACCTATCTACATGCTGCCTACAGGAGATTCACTTCAGATCTAAAAATACATGTGAATTGAAAATGAGGGATGGAAATTCATTTGTCATACAAATGGAAGTTAAAAGAAGGCTGAGACAGCAATACTTACATTGGAAGTAATAGACTTTAAAACAAAGACTGTAATAAGAGACAAAGAAGACACTATATAATCATAAAGGTAACAATCCAAAAAGAAGATATAATGATTGTAAATATTTATGCACACAATCTGGGAGCACTCAAATACATTAAGTAACCCATAGTAAACATAAAAGAAATAATACAATAATAGTAGGAGATTTTAACACCACACTGACATCAATGGATAGATCATCCAATCAGAAGATCAACAAGGAAAGTGTGGCTTTGAATAACACATTGGACAAGATGGAGCTAGAAGATATAGTCAGACCATTCCATCCTAAAACAGCAAAATACACATCCATTTCAAGTACACATGGAACATTCTAGTGATTAGATCACACCTTAGGCTACAAAACAAGTCTCAACAAATTCAAAAAGATTGAAGTCATAGTATGCATCTTTTCCCACCACAAAGCTGTGAAAGTAGAAATTATCCACAAAGAAAAAAATCTAGAAAGAACAGAAATATGAGTAGGTTAAATAATATGCTACCAAACAACAGATGGACGAAGAAATCAAGAAAATAAAAAAGACATAGAGACAAATGAAAATGAAAACACAATGCTCCAAAATTTTAGAGATGCAACAAATGGCATTCTAAAAGGGAACTTAATAACTATACACACCTACCTTAAGATGCTAGAAAAATCTCAATTAAACAACCTAACTTTACACCAAAAGGAGCTAGAGAAAGAACAAACAAAACCCCAAACCAGTAGAAAGAAGGAAATAATAAAGATTAGAGCAGAAATAAATGGAACAGAAACTAAAAAACAAAACAAACAAAAACCAGTTGAGAACATCAATGAAACCAGGAGCTGTTTCTCTGAAAAAATAAAAAAAATGATAAATTTTAGCCAGTCGCAGACTAAAAACCTTTAGCCAGAGAGAGTGAGAAAGAGAGAGAAAGAGTGAGAGAGAGAGAGAGAAGACACAAGCAAAATTAGAAATGAGAGAGGAAGAATAACAACTGACACCAGAGAAATGCAAAGGATTATAAGAGATTATCATGAAAAATTATATGCCAACAAGTTGGACAACTTTAAAAACAATGGATAAATTCCCAGAAACATATCATTTCCCAAAACTGAATCCAGAAGAAATAGAAAATTTGAACAGACCCATTAGCAAAAATGAAATTGAATCAATAATCAAAAAACTCCCAAACAGAAAACCAGAACCAGATGGCTTCACAGGCAAATTCCACCACATATGATAGAAGACTGAACACCTATTATTCTGAAACTATTCCAAAAAAATAGTAGAAGAAGGAAAGCTTCCAAATTCATTCCATGATGCCAAAATTATGCAGATGCCAAAAGCAAACAAACAAGCAAAGAAACAAAAATACAAAAACAAAGAAACAACAACAACAACAACAAAACCACACCCAGATAAAGACATTATGGGGAAAAGAAAGAAAGAAAGAAAAAGAAATAGAATTAGAGGCCAGTATCTCTGACAAACATAGATGGAGACTCCTGAACAAAAATGTTAGCAAACTGAATCTAACAATGTATATTTTATAAAATATCATTCAACACAATCAAGTGGGATTTATTCCTGCAATGCAAGGGTGTTTCAAGAGTACATATTTTACATGATATATCACATCAACCATATGATCATGTCAATAGTGCAGGAAAAGTTTTTGACAAAGTATAGCATCAACTCATGACAAAAATCCCTCAACAAAGTAGGTTTAGAGGGAACATACATCAATGTAATAAAGTCTATCTATGAAAAACCTACAGGAAACATTATACTCAATGGTGAACAACTAAGAGCTTTTACCCTAAGAAGAGGAAGAAGACAAGGATATTCAATCTCACCACTTTCATTCAACATAGTATTGACCTCTTTGGATTTTTTCATAGGTAAACTTTGCTTGGGTTGTGATTGATATTTTGGACTCTGTATATTCCCTCAACCAGCCCTTAGCAGAATGACAAGGGGAAAGAACGTCCAGTCATGAAAAGATCCAGAGACACTGGTCCCTGCCATAGATCTAATGGCTATGGTTATAAGCAAGGTATCAGAGATGGATTTCAGAGGAGCAATCACAAAGTCCATAGCTAGGCTTGAGAAAAGAATTCAAGACAACATAAAATCTACAAGGGCAGAATGAGATCTAATCGGGATGACATTAAAATGCTATGAATGAGTCACAGTCTAAACTGGAAACTCAAACAGCCAGGGTAAAAGAGGCAGAAGAATGAATTAGTGAGCTAGAAGGTAAACTGATGGAAAGAAAGGAAACTGAGGAGGAGGGGGACAAACAGTTAGAAGCTCATGAGAACAGACATAGAGAGAACAATGACACCATAAAGTTGGCCCAGTGTCAGAATTATTGGGATCCATGTGGGAATGAAGGCAGACAGTAGAAGATATATTTGAGTAAATCATAGCAGGGAACTTCCCTAAGTTGGGGAAGAAAACAAGCCTTCCTCTCCATAAAACAGAGAGGGCCCATCTAAAGATCAATAAAAATAGGCCAAAGTCCTGGCATATAATAATTAAACTTGCAAATCTTAGAGCCAAAGAGGCTACCTTGAAAGTTGCTACAGAGAAGAGATGTATTCCACACAGTGGGAGGAGCATTAGAATAACATGAGACCCATCCACAGAGACCTGACAAGCCAGAAAGAGCTGACAACGCATATTCAGGGTACTATAGGAGACATGTTAATTAAAAATATGTTATCCATCAAGGCTGCCATTCAGAATGGATGGAGAGACAAGGGCCTTGCAGGACTCATAGAAACTGAATGAATACGTGAAAACCAAGCCAACCCTGCAAGAATGATTAAGGGGGTTTCTTTGAAAGATGAAAGACCCCAAGAGTAATATGGACAAGACTCTTACAGAAGCAATCTATAGAAACTGGGACTTCACAGGCAACATGAGTGCAAGAAGGTCCTATCTCCCAATAGTTACTGAAAACGTGAACAGGCTATATGGTTCCATGAAACATAGTAGGGTTTCTGATTTGAAGAAAAAGACTGGACCCATCCACATGTTGTATAGAAACACTCTTGAACCTAAAGATACCTGCATACTGAAATAGAGGGGACTGAGACCTATTCTTCATTCCAAAGAATCAAGAGAAAGCTGGGGTAGCAATTCCCATATCAGACAAGTTAGATTTTAAACCAAAGACTGTAGTAAGAGGTGTAGAGGGATACAATATCATATTTCAAGGGTCTATCCAACATGAAAATCTAGCAACTTTAAATATCTCTGCCCCCTACATGGGAGTAGCCAACTACATCATCCAAATATTAAACAAAATAAAGAATCCTATTCATATAATAACACATGAATAGGCAGAGACCACAACATCCCACACACAGAAATAGATCACCTAAGTAGAAGACTGTTCAAAAAGAAACAATAGCTTTGAAGGACCCCTGAAACAGCTAGACTTCAAAGATAAAAACAGAACATTCAGTCCTAAAACCAGAGAATGCCATTGTTGTCCAGTACAAACATAACTTCCTCCAAAATAGATTACATACTGGTTGATCAGAGCTTTGTCATAAACCTTGAAATCAGGCAATGAAATGCCCTGAGCTTTGTTTTCTTTTTCCACATTTTGTTGGTGATTCAGGGTCTTTTCTTGTTCCATGCGCATTTTAGGATTGCTTGTTTCAACACTTTGGAAAATGCTGATGGTATTTTGATCAGGATGGGGGTGAAAGTATAGATTTCTCTGGGCAGCATAGAGATTTTGTCATTGTTTATTCTTCTGATCCAAGAGCATGAATGTTTTTTCCATTTTATGTGTCTTTTTTATTTTCTTTCTTGAGTGTTAGGTGCTTCCACAAGTATGTATCCTTTACCTCTTTGGTTAGGTTTCTTCCAAGGTATAACAAACTGTGATCACTAAGACAGCATGGTACTAGCATGAAAACAGACACATATACCAGCGGAAGAGTGTGGAGAGCCCAGATATAGATGGTCAAATCTACAGTCAACTAAAATTTAACAAAGCAGGAAAAAATATCCAGTGGAAAAAACTGTCTCCTCAATTAATGCTGATGGGAAAACTGGGCAGCTATGTTCAGAAGAATGAAAGTCCACCAATCTCTTTCATCAGACACAAATATAAACTGTAAATTGATAAATGACCTCAGTGTGAGACAGGAATCCATCAAAATCCTGGAGGAGAACATAGGCAGTAAGCACTTCGACATCAGCCACAGCAACTTCTCTCAAGGCACATCTCCATAGGCAAGGGAAAGAAAAGTGAAAAATGAACATTTGGGTCATCCTTAAGACTAAAAGCTTCTACACTGCAAAGGAAACTGTCAACAGAACAAAGAGACAACCCATGGATTGGGTGAAGATATTCCCAAATGACACTACAGACAAAAGGCTGGTATCCAAGATCTATAAAGAACTTCTCAAACTCCACACCAAGAAAGCAGATAATCAAGTCACAAAATGGGAAGAAGACATGAACAGAGACTTCTCCAAAGAAGACATAGAAATGGCTAACAGACACTTGAGAACATGTTCATCATCATTAGCCATTACGGAAATTCCAATCAAAACCACATTTTACCAGTTAGAATGACAATTATAAGGCCAGAAACCCTAAGTACCGGAGAGGATGAGGAGGAAGGGGAATGCTCTTACACTGTTGGTGGGAATGCCAGTTGGTGTAGTCACCTTGGAAAACAGTGTGGAGAGTCCTCCAAATATTAAAAATAGAGCTACCCTCTGACCCTGCAATTGCACTACTCGTTATTTACAACAAAGCTACAGATATATTGAAATGAAGAGTCATATGAACCTCAGTGTTCATAGCAGCTATGGCCACAAAAGCCAAACTGTGGAAAGAGTCAAGGTGCCCATCAACAGACGAATGGATAAAGAAGATGTGGTCCATATATACAATGGAATAATACTCAGCCATCAGAAAGGAGGAATACCCCACTTTTGCATCAACATGGAAGGGATTGCCGGAAATTATAATGATTATAAGGTGTCAAGCAGAGAAAGTCAATTATCACACGGTTTCACTTACTTGGGAAAATAAAGAATAACAGAGACCACATTAGGGGAAGGAAGGGAAAAGTGAAGCTGGGGGAATTGAAGGGAGAGATGAACCACAAGAGAATGTAAACTTGAAGAAACAGAGGGTTTTAGAGGGGAAGAGGTTAGGGAGATTGGTGAGGCTGGTGGTGGTTATTAAGGAGGGCATGTACTGAATGAAACACTGGTTGTTATACTTAAACCATGAGTCTATGAACTCATAGTTCATAGTTAGTAGTTATGAACATAGTTCATAGTTAGGGTGACTAACATTATATACTCAAAAATTAAAAAAAAAAAAAGGATTACATACTGGGTCACCAATCAGGTCTCAAACAATACCACATTTCTGAGATTTTCCCCTGCATTTTTTCAGACAATAGTGCTTTGAAAGTGGAACTGAATCAGAAGAGGAATTTTGGAAGGAATTCAAACATTTGGAGGTCAAAGAGCATCCTGCCAAGAAATGGTTGGGACAACCAGGAAATTAAAGAACTTAAACAATTCAATGCAACTAATGAAAATGAAAACACATTGGTTCAGAATCTATGTGATACTGGAAAGTTGGTCTTTAGAGGGAATTGCTTAGCCATCCAAGACTGTCTCAAAAAATTAGAAAAATCCAAATGCACATGCTAACCTTACACCTGGAAAAAAGAAGAGCACATAGAGCTGAAACCAAGCAGGAGAGAAGAAGGAATAAAGATGAGAGCAGAAATCAATGAAACAGAAACTAGTAGAATAGCAGAACCCAACAACAAACTAGAAGCTGTTTCTCAGAACAAATTAATGAAATCAATAAACCTCTGGCCAGATTTAGCCGAAAGTAAAGATAAAAGACTTAAGTTAACAAAACCAGGAAAGAAAGGGGAGAGTTCATGACCAATGCAAAATAAACAGGGACATGTTAGAACATATTATCAACAACGATATGCCAAAAAATTCGGCCATATGGAAGAAATAGATGCATTCCTGGAAACTTGTAATGTACCAAGTCTGAAACAGGAAGAAATAAACAATCTGAAGAGACTAATAACCAGCAAGGAAATTGAATCAGGAATCAAAAACCTCCCCCAGAAAAACAAGAGTCCAGGACCAGATACCTTCCCAGTGGAATTCTACCAAAGATTTTAAGAATAAGTCCTACCTATTCTATAGAAGCTGCTTCCAAAAAATGGAAATAAATGGAAAGCTTCCACACTCATTTTCTGAGGCAGAGCATTACATTGATGCATAAGCAGACAAAGACCCTGTGAAAAAGAATTATAGATCAATAACCCTAGTGAGCCCTAATACAAAAATATTCAACAAGATAAAGGCCGGTAGGATTCCAAGGTACATTAAAAGGGTTATTCACCACCACCAGGTGAGTTTCATTTCTGGGATATAAGGGAGGTTCAATATTCACAAATCAAGTGATGTGATTAGTCATATAAACAAAAGAAAGACAAGGCCCATAACATCCTCTCATTTGATGCATAAAAAGCATTTGGCAAAATACAACACTCCTCTCATTATTATTATTATTATTATTATTATTATTATTATTATTAATTATTAAAACGCCTCAAAATAGAGGGATAGAGGGACCATATCTCATATTATAAAAACCATCTATGAAGAGCCCACAGCAAATTTCATTCTCAATGGGGAAAAACTGACAGCTCTTCCCTTAAGGTCAGGAGCATGACAGGGAAGCCCACTCGTACCACTTTATTGAACACAACATTAGAAGTCCTAGCCTCAGCATTTGGACAATAACATGTAAAAGGCATTCAAGTTGTCATAGAAGTAGTTAAATCATCTCTCTTTGCATATGACGATATACTTTATATGAAAACACAAAAGACTCCACCCCTAAATTGTTTGAACTCATACATGAATTCAGCAATGTGCAGGATTCCAAAATCAAAGCACAAGATTCTCTTGCTTTTCTATCCTCTAATAATGGGAATGGAGAAAGAGAAATTCAGGTGTCAATCCCCTTAACCATAGCACCCAAACCCATAAGATACCTAGGAATAAACTTAATCAAAGAGGTAAATGATCTCCACAGTATAAACTACAAAACATTGAGGAAGATGCAAAAAGATGGAAAGTCATTCAATGCTCCTGAATTGGAAGAATTAACATTGTAAAAATGCATATGCTGTCCAGAGCAATCTACACATTCAATGCAATCCCTATCAAAATACCCTCAAAATTATTCACAGCCCTAAAACAAACAATCCTAAAATCTGCATGTAGCCATAAAGGATCCCAAATAGCCAGGGCATTGTTGCATAAGAAAACCAAAGCTGGGGACATCACAATGCCTGACTTCAAGCCAGTTAATAAAGCTGTGATCATCAGGATGGCATGGTTCTGGCATAAAAACACACCCATCGCTCAATGCAACAAATTAGAGACCCCATAAATGGACCCTCATGTCTATGGAGAACTATTCTTTGACAAAACAGGAATGAATATGCAATGGGAAAAAGGACAGTATCTTCAATAAGTGATGCTGGGAAAATTGGAATCACATACGGAAGGATGACACTGGACCTTCTCTTACACCATCTGCAATGATGCATTCAAAATGGATTAAATCCCTCAGTGTGAGACAGGAATCCTTCAAAATCCTAGAGAACCCAGGCAGCAACCTCTTCAACCTCAGCCACAGCAACTTCTTGCAACACGTGTCTCTAAAGGCAAGGGAAACAAAAGCAAAAATGAACTACTCTTTCTCAAGATAAAAATCATCTGCACAGAACTGGGACCAATCAATAGAACTTCTGTTTGGGAGAAGATGTTTGCAAATGATATATCCAATAAGGGAGTAATGTCCAAGATATAGAAACAACTTATATACAAGAGACATCATATTCAAAAAGTCTGAATAAATATATCTGTTTGTCCAATGAATTAACCTTTAACTCCACTATGAAAACAGCTCCACAAAGTATCAGAACTCATTTCTCAACTTTGTCCTAGGGACATGCTGAGCAATTGGTATTTTCACGTTATTCATGTCTCTGTGGACATTCTCAAGTGAGTACACACATAAAACAACAGGTATTCTCCTGTTGTTCAATTCAATTCAAGACATCTTGAATTCACGATGGCTGTAAGGTTTTTATGGAGTTATCTTAAAAGGTCAGGGATGAGAGAAAAGTATATGCACTGGCAGAAAAATATTCAAAGAAGCCTATTCAGAAAAATGAGTTCATAGGATGGTAGGAGCACCAATGTCAGCTCTCCAAACCAATACGTTTGTTAATATGCAAGATTATAAATGGTATATATCTTGTGGTATTTTTAGTTTTATTTATTGTTTAAGGTTGATATATTTCTCCAAATCCTTAAGATGATTTTAACTAGTATTAATAAAAAACTGTTCTAATGAAGTATTAGAATTAACCATTGGTACATTCCAGTATTTAATTAACTACGGAAGTCCGAAGGAAACTCTTATTTGTCAAAGTCAATTTAAGGGTATATTTTATATATTTCAACTTTCATATAGATACATAATCAAATGTTAAAAAGTAAGTCAATTACTTACATACCTGTGTGCTTTAAAAAAAAAACCACGAAGCTCTCTAAATTTAAAACAAATCATGATAGAATTCTTGAAAGAATTCGTATTGTACCTTCTTATCTCTTATGAAATGGTAGTAAATGTGCTGAAAGTGGTTTTTTGATCAACGGTGATATCTACAAGAATCAATGTACTTATTTCTTAATTTATGGTAAATCAAACTAAGGTCTACACTAAATGATACTATATTCATGTAAATATGATCACTTTAAAATACCAATAATTCTCTCTGATAAAATAGGTAGTAAATAAATCAAATGAAACTGCAAATATGAGAATTTGTCTGAACCCAGAGATAATTAGAAAAACAATTCATTTCAAAACAGACAGATTATCCCTGACTGGTACAGCTAATAGGAGGCAAGTGACAATTTCCTATAAGTTAAATTAACTCCTGAGATCATGATCTTTTTAAAAATGTGGGTTTGGTGATATGCATGTTCCCCCTCTTTCCTTCTTAATTAAGACCCGTACTGTTGTAAATCTCCCTCACAAAATACATCATAATAACTTTTCTTAAAAATAAAATAAAATAAAAAGACTAAGCCTCCCCTGGTGCATTATTCTTGGAGCGGTCACGCACCCCTTGCTTTCCCCACAGGTCTCATCACCAGCAGGTAAAGGCACCCCCATCCGGAGGCCTCCCAGCCTGGCTCCAATGAGGAGCTGGAGGCCAAGGGCAGCGCCCTGGCGGGGACCAGAGGAGCCCGCAGCTGCCTGGAGCTGGGCGTCAAACCGCTCCACCCGCTGGGGCCCAGAAGGAAGAGCCGCTGCTGCCCTCCTGGAGGCCTGGCGCCCCGCAGAGACAGAGGCCCCCAGGGCAGCGAGGCCGCCAAGACGGGCTGGGCCCTGACCCCTGACGGGTAGGCCGCCTCGGAGGCCTCCTCCCCATCTCCCCAGAAGGCCGCGGACGGGACCCGGCCATGTGCTGGCCCAGCAGCGAGACCAGGAGAAACAGGAAGAAGCGCTTTTCCTTCCGAAGTCTTGCCTGGGGAGCGGCTTCTCCTTCAGCAAGAGCAGGGAGGCTGAGGCCGTGGGAGAGCGGCGGGAGGCCGCCGGCGAGCCTGGAGCCTCCCCTGAAGGCCTGGATGACCGGGCCTCCAGGGGCGCCACTCCAGCCTCTGCAGAGATGGGCGCTGCCTCGAGGGAGCAGGCATTGGGCTGGGCGGGGAGGAGGCCTCGTGGGAGGAAGGGGTGGCGCGGGAGGAGGGGCTGCGGGGGCGACCCACAGGAGGCCCAGCTCCAGGTCAGCCTGGTCAGCCTGCAAAGCCCCCAAGCGGGGGGCCAGGCCAAGTGCAGTCCGGAAGCCCCTGGCAGAGGCAGCAAGGAAAAGGGCCCAATTGTTGAGATAATCCAAGAGTTTTCTCCAAGTTTGTTGCAGGGGTGCCAGATACTGGTTTTGGAAGACTTGTCTACAACCAGGGATCCAGGGATTGATTTCAAAGATGTCTTTTTTTTTCTTTTTTTCTCTTTTGTAAGCAACAAATTTGGTAACCCTCCCTTCCCCACAGATCCCATCCTAAATCACTGTTACCCCATTCCAACCGGTCCAGTGGAGCTTAAACACCTTCCTCGCCTGTAGTTCTCTTTTGTCTTTATTTTTTTTCATCAGTATTAATGGTTTTTGCATACTTTGCATCTTTATTCAAAAATATAAACTTTGTCAACTTATGGACATACCCATATATGAAGGAGTTGGGTGGGCCCAAAGTGATAGGATTATTTCTTAACACAAGTTTTACCTAGTTGTACTGCTTTCTGTATTTCACTATAGTATTAAAAAAAAATGTCTTTGGGACTCCTGGGTGGCTAAGTTGGTTAAATTTCTGCCCTAGGCTCAGCTCATGATCCCAGGGTCCTGATAGCCCTGCATCTGGCTTCCTGGTTGGTGCGGTGCCTGCTTACCCCTCTCCTGCTCCCTTTGCTTGTGCTTTCTGCCAAATACATAAATATGATATTTTTAAAAAAAAGTTAACTTAAAAATACATAAGAATAAAATAAGATGTTCATAACAGCAATGGTCACAATCACGAAACTGTGGAAAGATCCAAGAGGCCCTTCAACAGATGCATGGATAAAGATATGGTCCATATGTATAATGGACTTCTACATCTTTATCAGAAAATTGGAATACTCAACTCTTATGAATAATTTTTGACTTGTAGTCCACTTTCTCTCATATTACTACAACTTCATATTTTCTGACTATCCTTTGCATGGGTTATCTTTTATTCATATCCTTTTATTTTTCACAGTATTCAAACTTCATCAATGTACACTGAATGTCTTATAGTGTGTGTATATATATCTATATCTATATCATCTATATCTATTCCATTCTGACAACGTATGGTGTAACTAGGATATTTAGCCGACTTACACTTAAGGTAATTTCTGATAAATATGGAATATATTTTGCTATTTTGCCATTTGCTTTCTGTGCGTCATATAATTTGTTTCTTAACTTCCCCAGTATTTTGTGTGTGTGTGTGTGCAGTTGATTTTATTTTGTAATGGCATGATCAAATTCCCTTTCTTTTCCTTCTTATATAAAAGGGAAATGTGTTTATGACCTTGGAGTAGAAATGGTCTTATTAAGTAAAGCACAGAGAATGAATAAAACAGCAGCACCTGGGTGGCTCAGTCACTAAGCGTCTGCCTTCAGCTCAGGTCATGATCCCATAGTCCTGGGATTGAGGCCCTCATAACACTCCCTGCTCAGTGGGAAGCCTGCTTCTGCCTATCCCACTCCCCCTGCTTGTGTCCCTCTCTCAGGGTCTCTCTGCCAAATAAATAAAATCTTAAAATGGTGAACAAAATATATACCATATTGGTAATCATTATATTTATAATATATTGTATTTTTAATTTAAATTAAATTTAATTAAGATATAGTGTAGTATTTGTTTCAGAGGTAGTGTTTTATAAAATACATAGTGGAGATGGGGTAACTGGGTGATGGACCTTAAAGAGGGTGTGTGATGTGATGAGCACAGGGTGATATACTCAACTGATGAATCTTGGAACACTACATCAAAAACTAATGAGGTACCAAACGTTGGCTAATTGAACATGATAATAACAAAATAAGAATTAAGAAAAGATATGTTCTTTAAAGTTATAATGGGGATTACATATAACATACTACAGATTTAAAATTTGAATTTTAGGGGTGCCTGGGTGGCTCAGTGGGTTAAAGCCTCTGCCTTCTGCTCAGGTCATGATCCCGGGGTCCTGGGATCGAGCCCCACATCGAGCTCTCTGCTCCGCGGGGAGCCTTCTTCCTCCTCGCTCTCTGCCTGCCTAGTTGTGATTTCTCTCTGTCAAATAAATAAAATATAAAAAAAATTAATTTTAATTGATACTTAAATTTTGTTTCAATTATTTATTTGAATTCTAGTTAGTTAACATATTGGGCAATTTTGGTTTCAGGAGTAAATTTACTGATTCATCTCTTATATATAACAGCTAATGCTGACCACAAGTGCCCTTCTTAATTCCTATCACTCATTGAGCCCAACCCCAACCCACTTCTCCATTAACCCTCAGTTGATTAACTATATTTAAGAATCTTTTATGCTTTGCTTCCATCTCTCTCTTTCTTACCTTCCCCTATATGCATCTGGTTTTTCTTAAATTTAATCACATCTATAAACTCTATTAGTATACCTAATTTCTCCTCACTTTAGGTATTAATTTCTTCCTCACAAACTAATTCCTCATTTTTCATGTACAGACTAATAATAATCTCATATGTATGTCTTCTAATCTCTTTAGGAAATTTAAATTAAGTTTACAAATCCATATTACGTCATTTTATTTCAACCTGAAATGAAGTGTTCCTTTCACACTTCCTGTAAGAAAGGCCTCGTAATAAAAACCTTTCACTGATTGTATGTATGTCTTAGTTTCTTTCTTTTCTTTTCTTTTGAAGGATAACTTTACAGTCACAATATTTTCAGTTAACAGTTTTTATTCTGCCATCACTTTGAATATATTTTTCCCTGTGCTCAGTTCTCAATTTCTGCTGAGAACTCAGAAGATAATTTTACTGATGTTCTCTTTTACATGACACGTTGCATTTTTCTTGCTGCTTGCAATATCTTATTTCATATTTTGATACTTTGTGTCTTTTTGTGGATCTTTCTAAAGGTATCCAACTTGGATTTTGTTAAGTTTTTTTGAATTGTATAATTATATCTATCATCAATTTTGAAATTTAGCCAGTTTTTTCATATAGATGATCTCTCTGCCTCTTTCACTTTAATATTCTTCTGGGATTCCTATAACACATATATTGTTCTACTTCATGATGATCCAGTCATACCATTGGCTATCTTCACATCTTTTTGTCTTTTTGCTCTTTTGCTTTTATAAGTTTTTGCTCATCAGAATCTACAAATATGGGCCTGCCTTCATTTTCATTAGTGATTTTTTTTCTGACTGTTCAAATGTCCCATTGAATCTCCCTAGTAACTTTTTTACTGTAGGTTTTGTAGTTTTCAACTTTAGAATTTCTGATTGCTTTCTTTTTGTTGTTGTTTTATTTTGTTTTGTTTTAGAATTCATAGCTCTTTGGCGATATTCTCATTTTATTTACCTGATATTTGAAACAAAATTCCTTTAGTTATTTTTCTGTGTGTTTTTTTTTATTTACTCATTTGCTTGTAATCATTTTTTTTCTTGATCTAGCAGTTCTCATCTTTGTGTTTCCTAAAGGACAGTTTCTATCAATACAGGTTGTTTCAACATAAGGACTAGGTTTTCCTACTTCTTTGTGATCCTTGTGATTTTGTTGTTGTTGTTGCTACTGGCCAAAAAATAGGCATTGGAAATAAAAAAAAATTGCCTTCTCTCCCATTTTTTGCAGACTTATGTCCATTATCATAGAGCCATGCAAGTAGTTTTATTGCCTTCAAACTCCTCTGTGCTCTGCCAATTTATTTCTCCCCAACACATGATCCTGAGAGCTACTGAACTTCCAGTGTCTTCATAGTTCTGCTCATTCCAGAATATGTTGTAGCTGGAATTAGACAGTATATAGGGTTTTCAGATTGGCTTCCTTCACTTAAAAATATGTGTATGAAGTTCCTCCATGCCTTAACATGGACTGATAAGCTAACATCTTGTTAGCTTCCAAGTTTTGCAATTATAAATAAAACTATGATAAATATCTATGTAATGATTTTTTAAAAATATTTTATTTTTCAGAGAGAGGGAGAGCACAAGCAGGGAGAGATGCTGTTGGAGGGAGAAGCAGGTTCTCCATTGTGCAAGAAGCTGGATTGGATTCCAGGATTCTGGGACCATTACTGGATCAAAAGTCAGATACCTAACTTCTGAGCCACCCAGGCATCCTGAAGTGTAGTTTTTACGTGGATATGTTTTCATGTGTTGTGGACTGCTGGATTGCATGGTTAAGATAAGTTTATTTTATTAAAAAACTGTCAAACTATCTTCCAAAGTGGTTGTGTCATTTTGCAATCCTGTCAGTAAAAATATCACTTCTGCTTTGCCACATCATCATCAGCATTTAGTCTTGTTGTTGCCTGGACTTTGACCACTCAATAGATATGTAGTAATATCTTATTTATGTTTTAATTTGCATAAAACAGATGACATGTAATGTGAAACATTGTATGTTATGTTTATTTGCCATCTATCTTCTTTAGTGATGGGTCTTTGGGACTCCTCTGTTTTCTTTTTTTTTTAAGATTTTATTTATTTATTTGACACACAGAGAGAGAGAGAGAGATCACAAGTAGGCAGAGAGGCAGGCAGAGAGAGAAGGGGAAGCAGGCTCCCTGCTGAGTAGAGAGCCCGATGCAGGACTCGATCCCAGAACCCCGAGATCAGGACCTGAGCTGAAGGCAGAGGCTTAACCTGCTGAGCCACCCAGGTACCCCCTCTGTTTTCTTAATCAAGTTATTTTCTCCATTGCTGATTCCAAGTGTTTTCTGTATATTTACAAAAAAAATTATCACATATATGTTTTAGGAAGTGATTCTTTCAAAATTCTCTGAATCTGGGGTTTCCTGTTTGTTTTTAATTCTTTCTTTCATAGAACATAAGATTTATTTTTAGTAAATCTTTATTTTTATTTTATTTTTTATTTATTTTTAGTAAATGCAGTATATTGATTTTTTAAAAATAAATTATGCCTTGTGATCTATGCTATCTCAATCAGTGTAGTACATGGCACTTGATTTCAGGGTTTTAAGTTTGAGCCCCATTTTGGGTGTAGAGATTTCTTGAAAAAAATAAGTTATGTGTTGGCATTGTATCTAATGATCATTTTCACACTTGACATCATCTAGGTTTCTCCTGTGTTATTGTCTACAAACATTGTAGTTTTACAGTTAGTTCTACAATGCTTTTTCAGTTTATGTGTTTTTCTAGATTTTTTATTTGCAACAGGACACTGTTATTCCAGCATCATTTTTAAAAGACAGTATTTGCTTCATCATGTTGTCTTTGTTTTTGACAAAATCCAGTTAACTATACTTATGTTGGGTTTCTTCTAGTCTTCTTTTTTTCCGTTGATATCTTCATCTAGTCTCACACCAAACTACCAGTCATGATTTCTCCAACTTTGTATAAATTCTTCAATTTGGACATCATCCGTCTTTCTACTTTCTTCCTTTTCAATATAATGTTGGCTATTCTAGGCTTATTTTTTCCTCTCACATAAAGTTTATAATCAATTTGTCAATGTCCACAAATAACTTGATATAATTTTGATTTGGATTTCATTAAATCTATAAATCTAAATTAGCAAAATTAGTACGTTCACAACTTTAAATCTTCCTATCCATGAAACTGGATCATCTAAACATTTATTTAGTTCTAACTGCATTCATCAGAATTTTGTGGCATATTCCTTAGAGGTATGATACATATTTTATTTTATTTTATTTGTTCCTAACAATGTTTTTCTCTTTCTTTCCCTCTTTTCTTCTCTTTCATTCTTCTTTCTTTCCTGGTGCTAAAGTAAATGATATTGTTTTTAATATTTCCTATAACACTTGTCATTGATGCCATATGGCATAGGGCAAGGTTGCAGTTTCTATATTAAAATTTTGCCTTGCAAATTTGCTAAATTTCTTATTATTTCATGAGAGCTTTTGTCTACTCTTAGATTTTCTACCCAATAAATAGATCATGTATGAAGAAAAGTGTTTTTAATTTTTCCTTCTCAATTTATATATATTCCATTTCTTTTGCTTTTCTAATTGAATTTCCTAACACTTTCTGCACAATGTTGAAAAGGACTAATGAGAGGGAACATACTTGTATTGTTCCTGATCTTCGTGTGAAAGTTTCTAGTTTCCCACTATTAACTATAAATTTCACAGTAGGTTTCTTGTAGATATTTTTTGTCATGATGAACTGTTACCTCTATTTCTAGTATATTAAGAGGTTTAATTGTGATTGGGTGTCATATATTGTACAATGCTCTTTAAGTATTTATTTATATGAGAGGTGATTATTTTCTTATTTATTCTTTTGATATAATAAACTGCATTAAGTGATTTTGAATGTTCAATCTCACATAATTGCAATATATCTACTTAATTGTGATATATAATTCTTTTATACATTATGTAATCAATTTGTAGCATTTTGAGGATGTTTGTAACTATGTTCATAAGAGAATCTGATCTGTCTTTTTTATATCATTGTTGTAATTATAATAGGGTAATGATGATACCACCGAAGGAATCAGAAGTATTCCAATTGCTTTTATGCCCTGAAAGTCATTGTAGGTAATTAATTTAATCTGTTCTTTCAATGTTTAATTAAATTCACCAGTGAACCCACCTGGGCCTGTAGTTTCTGTTTTGGAAGGTTATTAATGATTATTCAATTTATTCAATAGATAAAGTCCTATTCATTTTGTCTCTTTCTTCTTAATGAGTTTTAGCAAACTGTGTCTTTCAAAAATTTCTCAATTTCCACTAAGTTATCAAACCTGTCACCTTTGAGTTATTTATAGTATTCCTTTTCTAGTCATTTAATTTCAGTGGGATCAGTATTCATGTTCCCCTCTTTCATTTGTGATATTAATCAATTGTGTCTTCTCACTCTCTTATTATTTCATTAGCCTGATTAGAGTTTTATCAATTTCATTAATTATTTTATAAGGATTTATTTAAATTCCACTTAGTTAAGATACAGCATAATATTAGTTTCAGGTGTATAATACAGTGATTCAATACTTTTATATATCACCTAGTGCTCATCACCAAAAAAGTGCATTTTTTTTATTAATTAATTTATTTTTATTTGCTTATTTACAGCATAACAGTGTTCATTGTTTTGGCATCACACCCAGTGCTCCATGCAGTACGTGCCCTCCCTATTACCCACCACCTGGTTCCTCAACCTCCTACCCACCCCACCCCCTCCCGCCGCCCCTTCATAACCCTCTGGTTGTTTTTCAGAGTCCATAGTCTCTCATGGTTCATCTATTTTTTAATCAAATCACCTAATTTTTAATTATTTTTTTTCCTTTTCTTGATTTTTCTCTATTAATTTAACTGATTTGCTCTAGTATTTATTATTCCTATCATTTCTTTTTCTTTTTTGTTACATTATCTCTAATTTAGTTTTTGTTGAATTGTATTTATTGATCTAGTATTTATAATTCCTTAGAAATGAATGTAAATTATTGATATTAGACTTTTCTTTCTTAATATATGCATTCAACATAACACATTTCCATGTAAGCTGTATGTCTCCGCATTCAATAAAATTCACTAAGTTTTTTTTTTCTTTTTTATGTGTTGCAACAGTTGAGGGGAAACTGGGTGGCTCACTTAGAAGAACATGTGGCTTTTGACATTGGGGTCATGAGTTCAATCCCTTATCTGGTTGTAGAGATTATAAGTAATAAACTTAAAAAAATACAATTTTCTTGAGATTTATGTGTTTGCCTGTGTTATTTAAATGTATGTTGTTTAATCCTTACATGTTGAAATGTTTACTTTAGGTTTTAACATTGATTTCTTTTTTTACCTTTTCATTTATTTTTTTTTTAATTTCTTTTCAGTGAATTCATTGTTTATGCACCACACCCAGTACTCCCTTTCTAGTTGCATTGCACTATATTCTGAGAACAGACATTATATGACTTCTATTAACATTTGTAAAGGTGTATTTCACAGCTCAGAATGTGACCTATTTTGGTGTATAATCCATATAAGTATGAAATAATATATGAGTTGATGATATTGGAATACGTCTATACATGTTCATTATGCAAATTTTTTAAATTATTATTCCATATATTTATTTAAATTCTAGTTAGGTAATATATATGGTGAAATTGATTTCAGGTGTAGAATTTAATGATTTATCACTTACACATATCACCCAGAGCTCATCGCAGCACATATATTCCTTAATACACATTACCCACATAACACATCCCCCTCAAACTTCCTCCATCAACCCTCAGTCTCTTTTTCTACATTTTGGAGTTCCTTATGGCTTGCTTCCCTTTAGTTGTTGTTGGTGGTGTTTAATATCCCTATTTTTATCTGTCTTGTTTTTAAATTCCATATATGAGTGACATCATATGGTATTTGTTTTTCTGTGACTACAACATTTCATTATCATAACAAACACTTGCTGTGTCAATGTCATGGGAAATGGCAAGATTTCATTCCTTTGGGTGGGTATGTAATATGTGTGTGTGTGTGTGTGTGTGTGTGTTTATATTACACATACATATGTCTTTTTCTATAATTTCACTACTGTTGATAATGCTACTATAAACATTGAGATGTATATACTCCTATGAACCAGTAATTTTCTGTCCTTCAGGTAAATACCTAGCACTGTGATTGCTGTGTCATTGGGTAGTTCAATTTTTTTTCCATTTTATTTATTTTTTCAGTGCAACAGTATTCATTCTTTTTGCACAACACCCAGTGCTCCATGAAAAACGTGCCCCCCCCCACCACCCACCACCCGTTCCCCCAACCTCCCACCCCTGACCCTTCAAAACCCTCAGGTTGCCCCAACCTCCCACCCCTGACCCTTCAAACCCCTCAGGTTGTTTTTCAGAGTACATAGTCTCTTATGGTTCGCCTCCCCTCCCCAATGTCCATAGCCCGCTCCCCCTCTCCCAATCCCACCTCCCCCAGCAACCCCCAGTTTGTTTTGTGAGATTAAGAGTCATTTATGGTTTGTCTCCCTCCCAATCCCATCTTGTTTCATTTACTCTTCTCCTATCCCCCTACCCCCCCATGTTGCTTCTCCATGTCCTCATATCAGGGAGATCATATGATAGTTGTCTTTCTCCGATTGACTTATTTCACTAAGCATGATACGCTCTAGTTCCATCCACGTCGTCGCAAATGGCATGATTTCATTTCTTTTGATGGCTGCATAGTATTCCATTGTGTATATATACCACATCTTCTTTATCCATTCATCTGTTGATGGACATCTAGGTTCTTTCCATAGTCTGGCTATTGTAGACATTGCTGCTATAAACATTCGGGTACACGTGCCCCTTCGGATCACTACGTTTGTATCTTTAGGGTAAATACCCAGTAGTGCAATTGCTGGGTCATAGGGTAGTTCTATTTTCAACATTTTGAGGAACCTCCATGCTGTTTTCCAGAGTGGTTGCACCAGCTTGCATTCCCACCAACAGTGGAGGAGGGTTCCCCTTTCTCCACATCCTCGCCAGCATCTGTCATTTCCTGACTTGTTAATTTTAGCCATTCTGACTGGTGTGAGGTGATATCTCATTGTGGTTTTGATTTGTATTTCCCTGATGCCGAGTGACGTGGAGCACTTTTTCATGTGTCTCTTGGCCATCTGGATGTCTTCTTTGCAGAAATGTCTGTTCAGTGCTGGGAAAATTGGACAGCCACATGCAGAAAAATGAAATTGGACCACTTCCTTACACCACACACGAAAATAGACTCCAAATGGATGAAGGACCTCAATGTGAGAAAGGAATCCATCAAAATCCTTGAGGAGAATGCAGGCAGCAACCTCTTCGACCTCAGCCATAGCAATATCTTCCTAGGAACAACGGCAAAGGCAAGGGAAGCAAGGGCAAAAATGAACTATTGGGATTTCATCAAGATCAAAAGCTTTTGCACAGCAAAGGAAACAGTTAACAAAACCAAAAGACAACTGACAGAATGGGAGAAGATATTTGCAAATGACATATCAGATAAAGGGCTAGTATCCAAAATCTATAAGGAACTTAACAAACTCAACACCCAAAGAACAAACAATCCAATCAAGAAATGGGTAGTTCAATTTTTAACTGCGGTCAAACCTCCATACACTTTTCCAGAGTCACTGTACAAGTTTGCATAACCACAAAACATGACAGAGGCTTCTTGTAGCTCCACACCATCACTGAATTTCATCATTTTCTGTTCTGTTAATTTTAGCATTTTGATAGTTGTGAGGTTGTATCTTATCCTGGTGTTTATTTGCATTTACATGATGCTGAATGATGTTGAGAATATTTTCCTCTGGCTGTTAGTCTTCTGTATGTCTTCCTTGGGAAAAACAAACAAACAAACAAACAAACAAACAAATGTCTGTTCATATCTTCTGCCCATTTCTTAAATGGAATATTAAATTTTGGCATGCTGAGTTTGATTCATTCTTTATGGAATTTGAGAATTATTTTGACTATCAGAGTCTTTTGTAGTTCTTTAGAAAGTTTAGGATCTAGTTCTGCTCAAAGTGCTGGTGGTTTTTTATATCGACTGCATTAAATGGGTAGATTGGTTTTGGTAGCATAGACATTTTAACAATATTTATTCTTCCCATCCATCAGCATGAAGTGTTTTTCCATTTCTTTGTGTATATTCCAAAAGTTCTTTATGTGTTCTATAGTTTTCCATGTAGAGACATTTACCTCTTTCATCAGGTTTATTCTTAGGTATCTTGTGTCTGGTTCCATTGTGAATGAGACTGACTTCATGATTTCCCTTTCTGCTGCTTCATTGTTGGAAATGCAACAGATGTCTGTATGCTGATTTTATATCCTGCAGCACTGAGTCTTTTATGTTTTCTCCATAGAGTATCATATCATCTGCATACACTGAAGTTTGGACTTGGTCCTTGTCAATTTGGATGTTTTATTTTAATTTTTTTTTCTTTTCTTTTGTTGCCTGGCTGCTAAGTCTGGGACTTCCAGTACTAAGTTAAATAACATTTATGACAGAGTCTTATTCCTAACTGTAACGGTGAAGCAGTTTTTCTGCTTTGAAGATTAAATTGACTGTGGGTCTTTACATATGCCTTTTATCATGTTGGTTTATATTCTTTCTATAACAACGTTGTTGAGGGGTTTTTATTTAATTTATATTTTTATTAACTATAATGTATTATTTGTTTCAGGAGTATAGGTCTTTGATATATCAGTCTTACACAATTCACAGCACTCTCCATAGCATACACCTTCCACACTGTCCATCATGCAGTCACCTCACACCTCGCTCTTCTAAGACACTCACTCTTATCATATTGGTTTCAATCAGTTTCTTTATGTGACTTATTGCTTATATATCTGGATGTTTACATGTTTGTAGCAAAAATATGTACAGTTGTCAGATCTTCTTGTTGGAGAGACTCCTTAATCAGGAAATAGTGTCCTCATTCATCTTTCATTACAATCCTGGGTTTAAAATCTAGTTATTCTGATATAAATATGTTACTCTGATTTTCCTTCACATTCATTATCATGGTAGATTTTCTCTATCCAGTCACTTTCAATCTGGTGGTATCTTTATATCTAAAATGAGTCTCTTATAAGAAGTATATAGATCTTTTTTTTAAATCCATTCTGATACCAGTGCCTTTTTATTATAACATTTATTCCATTTACATTCAGAGGAATATTTGATAAGAATTTCATGTCACCAAAGAGCCCGTGGGTGGCTCAGTCAGTTAAGTGTCTGACTTTAGTTCAGGTCATGATTTCAGGGTCCTGAGATTGAGCCCCACATTGGACTCTCTGTTCTGCACAGAGTCTGCTTCTTCCTTTCTCTATCCCCTCCCCTTCTTCCTGCTCTCTCTGTCTCAAATAAATTAATTAAATTTAAAAATAAAAGAAATTAGTGCCATTTCATTGCCTCTAATTTAGTGTTTCTGGGGATTTTCTCTGTTCCTTTTCTAGTCTTTGATGTTCTTGGTCTTCCCCTCTCAAAGAGTCCCCCATATTATTTCTTACAGGACTGGAGTACTCATGAACTTCTTTAATTTTGTTTTCTGGGACTTTTTTGTCAGTCCTATTTTACATGACAGCGTTGCCGGATAAAGTATTCTTGGATGAATAGTGTTACTATTCTGCATTTTGAATATATCATGTCACTTTCTTCTGGCCTATCATATTTCTGTGGACATCTCTTCTATAGTCCTGGTTTGGTTGTCCTTGTAGAATTTTTGTTTGTTTGTTTCCACTTGCTACATTCAGGATTCCTTCCTTATTTGTGCCACATCGATTTTGATGTTTATGTCTTCCTAAATTTGAGAATGTTTCCAGCTACCCTTTGATCAAATAAACCTTCTGTCCCTTTCTTCATATTCTTGGATTCCTTTGAAATGAATGTTACTGTGTTTTGTGAATTGCCTGAGTTTCCTAAGTCCACATTGGTGAGCCAATACTTTACTTTCCCTCTTCTTTTCAGCTTCCTTATTTTCCATAATGTTATCTTCATGTCAACGATTCATTCCTGTTTCATCCATCCTCAGTGTCATTACATACAGTTGGTTTTGTGTCTTAATTATAAAATTCTTTTTCATTTTAGCATGACTGGTACTTAATTCATTGGTCTCTTCAGTAAGGCATTGTTTAGATCTTATTAGCATTATTTAAGCCCAGCTAGTATCCTTAAAATTGTTGATTTAGGGGCACTGGGTGGCTCAGTGGGTAAAGCCTCTGCCTTCAGCTTAGGTCATGATCTCAGGGACCTGGGATCAGGCCCCGCTTTGGGCTCCCTGCTTAACAGGGAAGTCTGCCTCTCCCTCTCCATCTGCCTCTTCAGCTACTCATGATCTCTCTCACAGTCTTTCTATCAAATAAATAAATAAAATCCTTAAAACATTTACCATAAGTAAGTGGGATTTATTCCTGTGTTGTAATGATTGTTTAGTATTCACAAATCCATCAATTTGATACACCACATAATAAAAGAAAGGATAAGGACTGTATGATCATTTGATTAAATGAAAACAATATATTTGGAAAAAGGACAGCATCCAGTTATGATAAAAAGCCTCAATAAAGTAAATTTAAAGGGAACAAACCTCAATAAAGTCCATATAAGTTTATTTTTATTTATTTGACTGTCAGACATTACAAGTAAGCAGAGAATCAGGCAGAAAGAAAGGAAAGCAGGCTCCCCACTGAGCAGAGAGCCCAATGCAGGACTTGATCCCAGGACCCCAAGATCCTGACCTGAGCCAAAGGCAGCGGCTTAACCCTCTGAGCCACCCAGGTGCCCCACCTTATAAAATCATTTATATCAGGTGATTATAGAGCAATGTTTTACTACAGCAATTGCATTCTGAGATTCAGCTAAGAACACAAATTCTCAAAATTTCTTCACTAGAAACCAAAGTGAACACACTTTCTCTTCAAGAAAAGGATAAATAGGAGACAGGAGGGCAGAGGAGAAGGGATTCTAAGTTTTTCTCATTTCTTGAATAGAGTTAGATACCTATCGAATCATTCTGAAACCTGATAAATCAAGTAGAGATCTGAGAAAAGAAATGCTGCAGGGCTACAGGTAGGAAAGTGACCTCCTTTTGGAAGGTAGAAGGTGCAGAGACTTGAAAATGGTGTGATACAGCTAATGACACAGGGGATGGAAAGAAGTCCTCCTAGAGATACTATTGCAAAGTAGTAAAGTAGTGGTAGTAGTAAAGTAGTATTTCAAAGTACTAAAAGTAGTGGAGCATAAAATCAGAACAATTTTCTAATTTTAATTTTTATATATGTTTTATTATTTTTTGCTTTTATTATATTTTAATTCTTACTTTTTTTAACATGTTGGGATTTAGTTTCTCTAAACAAGCAGATGAGGACACAAAGATATCTAGTTTCTTGTTTTGGTTGTTGTTTTTCTTGTGTTTTTTTCTTCCTTATTCTTTTCTCATCTTGAAAAAAAAATAATGAGGAGAAATTTATCACAAGAGTAAGGAAGTGGTTCTCATAGCCACAGATTTTATCATACAGTTACAAGTAAGAAGTCTGAACTAGAATTTAAAGCTAAGATTATAAAGATACTAGCTTTGTTTGAAAAACAAATACATAGAAGGTACTAGAAAATCCATCACTATAGACATACAAGGACTACAATATAGACATGCTGAAAGTAAAAATGCTATCACTGAGGTGCAGTCCCAAGTGGAGACCATATAAGTGAGGATGAACGAAATAGAAGAGGAATTTAGTGATATAGAAGACAAAGTTATGGAAAATAATGAAGCTGATCAGAGGAAAGATAGACGACTCTTAGATAATGAAGGTAGACTTAGGGAATTCAGCATGCCATTAGTGAAAGAATATCTGTATTGTAGGAGTCTCAGAAGAAGAGTAGAAAAGAAGCAGCAGGTTTAGTTGAACAAATTATAGTTGAGAACTTACCTAAATCAAAAAAGGAAACAGGTATTCAGGTACAAGAGGCACAGAGAACTCCCCCCAAATCAACAGAAATAAGTCAACACCACGACATACTAGAGTGAAAATTCAAAGTGAAATTTCAAAGATAAAGAGAACATCCTAAAATCACCCTGAGACAAGATGTACTTACCTACACATGTAGGCACATAAGGCTGGCAGCTGACCTGTCCACAGAGACCTGGCAGGCCAGAAAAGACTGGCATATTTAATATGCTAAGTTGGGTAAATATGTAGCCAAGAATACTATATCCAGCTAGGCTGTCATTCAGACCAAATAAATAAATAAAGGAATTCATGAACACTAACCCAGCCTTGCAAGAAATATTAAAGGGACACATAAAGCAAAAAGAGATCCCAAAAGTAACAAAACCCATAAAGGAACAGAGATAATCCACAGATATGGCAACCTTATATGTAATAAAAATGGCACTAAATTTATATTTTAATAATTCTCTAAATGTAAATGGATAAAATGTTCCAATTAAAAGACAAAGGATAACATAATTGATTAAAAAATTTTAAAAAAGACTCATCAGTACACTGCCTACAGGAGATTCATTTCAGACAGAAAGACACCTCCAGATTTCAAATGAAGGTGTAGAGAATGTTTTATCATACTAATGGACATCAAAAGAAAGTCGGAGTAACCATCCTTTTGCCAGAGAAAATAAATATTAGACCAAAGATGACAATAAGAGATGAAGAAGGCCAGTATATGATTATAAAGGGTTCTATATAACAGGAAGATCTAACAAATGTAAGTATTTATGCCCATAATATAGGAGTAGTCAAATGTATAAATTAATTAATAATAAACTTAAAGGATTTCATTGAAAATACTACAATAATGGTGGGCTTTAACACCTTAATCATAGCAATGGACAAATCATCTAAGCAGAAGATAACCAAGGAAACAAGGGCTTTGACACACTGGACCAGCTGGACTTAACAGATAGTCAGAGCATTTCATCCTAAAGCACTCAGAAATACATTCTTCTTCTGTGCACATGGAAAGTTTTCCAGAACGGATTACATACTGGATCATACATCAGACCTCAACTTTCTTTTTTCCATTTTATTTATTTTTTCAGTGTAACAGTATTCATTGTTTTTGCACAACACCCAGTGCTCCATGCAAAACGTGCCCTCCCCATTACCCATCACCTGTTCCCCCAACCTCCCACCCCTGACCCTTCAAAACTCTCAGGTTGTTTTTCAGAGTCCATAGTCTCTTATGGTTCGCCTCCCCTTCCAAAAAAAAATTTTTTTTTAATAAACATATAATGTATTTTTATCCCCAGGGGTACAGGTCTGTGAATTGTCAGGTTTACACACTTCACAGCACTCATGATAGCACATACCCTCCCCAATGTCCATATCCCCCTCCCCCTCTCCCAATCACACCTCCCCCCAGCAACCCCCAGTTTGTTTTGTGAGATTAAGAGTCATTTATGGTTTCTCTCCCTCCCAATCCCATCTTGTTTCATTTATCCTTCTCCTATCCCCCTAACCCCCCATGTTGCTTCTCCACGTCCTCATATCAGGGAGATCATATGATAGTTGTCTTTCTCTGATTGACTTATTTCACTAAGTATGATACGCTCTAGTTCTATCCACGTCGTCGCAAATGGCAAGATTTCATTTCTTTTGATGGCTGCATAATATTCCATTGTGTATATATACCACATCTTCTTTATCCATTCATCTGTTGATAGACATCTAGGTTCTTTCCATAGTTTGGCTATTGTAGACATTGCTGCTATAAACATTCGGGTACACGTGCCCCTTCGGATCACTATGTTTGTATCTTTAGGGTAAATACCCAGTAGTGCAATTGCTGGGTCATAGGGTAGTTCTATTTTCAACATTTTGAGGAACCTCCATGCTGTTTTCCAGAGTGGTTGCACCAGCTTGCATTCCCACCAACAGTGGAGGAGGGTTCCCCTTTCTCCACATCCTCGCCAGCATCTGTCATTTCCTGACTTGTTAATTTTAGCCATTCTGACTGGTGTGAGGTGATATCTCATTGTGGTTTTGATTTGTATTTCCCTGATGCCGAGTGACGTGGAGCACTTTTTCATGTGTCTGTTGGCCATCTGGATGTCTTCTTTGCAGAAATATCTATTCATGTCCTCTGCCCATTTCTTGATTAGATTGTTTGTTCTTTGGGTGTTGAGTTTGCTATGTTCCTTATAGATTTTGGATACTAGCCCTTTATCTGATATGTCGTTTGCAAATATCTTCTCCCATTCTGTCAGTTGTCTCTTGGTTTTGTTAACTGTTTCCTTTGCTGTGCAAAAGATTTTGATCTTGATGAAATCCCAATAGTTCATTTTTGCCCTTGCTTCCCTTGCCTTTGCCGTTGTTCCTAGGAAGATGTTGCTACAGCTGAGGTCGAAGAGGTTGCTGCCTGCATTCTCCTCAAGGATTTTGATGGATTCCTTTCTCACATTGAGGTCCTTCATCCATTTGGAGTCTATTTTCTTGTGTGGTGGAAGGAAGTGGTCCAATTTCATTTTTCTGCATGTGGCTGTCCAACTTTCCCAGCACCATTTATTGAAGAGGCTGTCTTTTTTCCATTGGACATTCTCTCCTGCTTTGTCGAAGATTAGTTGACCATAGAGTTGAGGGTCGATTTCTGGGCTCTCTGTTCTGTTCCACTGATCTATGTGTCTGTTTTTGTGCCAGTACCATGCTGTCTTGATGATGACAGCTTTGTAATAGAGCTTGAAGTCCGGAATTGTGATGCCACCAACTTTGGCTTTGTTTTTCAATATTCCTTTGGCTATTCGAGGTCTTTTCTGGTTCCATATAAATTTTAGGATCATTTGTTCCATTTTTTTTGAAAAAAATGAATAGGATTTTGATAGGGATTGCATTAAATGTGTAGATTGCTTTAGGTAGCATAGACATTTTCACAATATTTATTCTTCCAATCCAGGAGCATGGAACATTTTTCCATTTTTTGGTGTCTTCCTCAATTTCTTTCATGAGTACTTTATAATTTTCTGTGTATAGATTCTTAGCCTCTTTGGTTAGGTTTATTCCTAGGTATCTTATAGTTTTGGGTGCAATTGTAAATGGGATTGACTCCTTAATTTCTCTTTCTTCAGTCTTGTTGTTGGTGTACAGAAATGCAACTGATTTCTGTGCATTGATTTTATATCCTGACACTTTACTGAATTCCTGTAGAAGTTCTAGCAGTTTTGGAGTGGAGTCTTTTGGGTTTTCCACATATAGTATCATATCATCTGCGAAGAGTGATAGTTTGACTTCTTCTTTACCAATTTGGATGCCTTTAATTTCTTTTTGTTGTCTGATTGCTGAGGCTAGGACTTCTAGTACTATGTTGAACAGCAGTGGTGATAATGGACATCCCTGCCGTGTTCCTGACCTTAGCGGAAAAGCTTTCAGTTTTTCTCCATTGAGAATGATATTTGCGGTGGGTTTTTCATAGATGGCTTTGATAATATTGAGGTATGTGCCCTCTATCCCTACACTTTGAAGAGTTTTGATCAGGAAGGGATGCTGCACTTTGTCAAATGCTTTTTCAGCATCTATTGAGAGTATCATATGGTTCTTGTTCTTTCTTTTATTAATGTGTTGTATCACATTGATTGATTTGTGGATGTTGAACCAACCCTGCAGCCCTGGAATAAATCCCACTTGATCGTGGTGAATAATCCTTTTAATGTACTGTTGAATCCTATTGGCTAGTATTTTGGCGAGAATTTTTGCGTCTGTGTTCATCAAGGATATTGGTCTGTAGTTCTCTTTTTTGGTGGGATCCTTGTCTGGTTTTGGGATCAAGGTGATGCTGGCCTCATAAAATGAGTTTGGAAGTTTTCCTTCCATTTCTATTTTTTGGAACAGTTTCAGGAGAATAGAAATTATTTCTTCTTTAAATGTTTGGTAGAATTCCCCTGGGAAGCCGTCTGGCCCTGGGCTTTTGTTTGTTTGGAGATTTTTGATGACTGTTTCGATCTCCTTACTGGTTATGGGCCTGTTCAGGTTTTCTATTTCTTCCTGGTTCAGTTGTGGTAGTTTATATGTCTCTAGGAATGCATCCATTTCTTCCAGATTGTCCAATTTGTTGGCGTAGATTTGCTCATAGTATGTTCTTATAATTGTCTGTATTTCTTTGGTGTTAGTTGTGATCTCTCCTCTTTCATTCATGATTTTATTGATTTGGGTCCTTTCTCTTTTCTTTTTGATGAGTCTGGCCAGGGGTCTATCAATCTTGTTGATTCTTTCAAAGAACCAGCTCCTAGTTTCATTGATTTTTTTCTATTGTTTTTTTTTGGTTTCTATTTCATTGATTTCTGCTCTGATCTTTATGATTTCTCTTCTCCTGCTGGGTTTAGGGTTTCTTTCTTGTTCTTTCTCCAGCTCCTTTACGTGTAGGGTTAGGTTGTGTACTTGAGACCTTTCTTGTTTCTTGAGAAAGTCTTGTACCACTATATATTTTCCTCTCAGGACTGCCTTTGCTGTGTCCCACAGATTTTGAACTGTTGTGTTTTCATTATCATTTGTTTCCATGAATTTTTTCAATTCTTCTTTAATTTCCTGGTTAACCCATTCATTCTTTAGAAGGATGCTGTTTAGTTTCCATGTATTTGGGTTCTTTCCAGCTTTCCTCTTGTGATTGAGTTCTAGCTTCAGAGCATTGTGGTCTGAAAATATGCAGGGAATGATCCTAATCTTTCGATACCGGTTGAGACCTGATTTGTGACCCAGGATGTGATCTATTCTGGAGAAGGTTCCATGTGCACTAGAGAAGAATGTGTATTCTGTTGCTTTGGGATGCAATGTTCTGAATATATCTGTGATGTCCATCTGGTCCAGTGTGTCATTTAAGGCCTTTATTTCCTTGTTGATCTTTGGCTTGGATGATCTGTCCATTTCAGTGAGGGGAGTGTTCAAGTCCCCTACTATTATTTTATTAATATTGATGTGTTTCTTTGATTTTGTTATTAATTAGTTGATATAGTTGGCTGCTCCCACGTTAGGGGCATTGGATGATCTATCCATTTCAGTGAGGGGAGTGTTAAAGTCCCCTACTATTATTGTATTATTATTGATGTGTTTCTTTGATTTTGTTATTAATTGGTTGATATAGTTGGCTGCTCCCACGTTAGGGGCATAGATATTTAAAATTGTTAGATCTTCTTGTTGGACAGACCCTTTGAGTAGGATATAGTGTCCTTCCTCATCTCTTATTATAGTCTTTGGCTTAAAATCTAATTGATCTGATATAAGGATTGCCACCCCAGCTTTCTTCTGATGCCCATTAGCATGGTAAATTGTTTTCCACCCCCTCACTTTAAATCTGGAAGTGTCTTCGCATCTAAAATGAGTTTCTTGTAGGCAACATACTGATGGGTTTTGTTTTTTTATCCATTCTGATACCCTGTGTCTTTTGATTGGGGCATTTAGCCCATTAACATTCAGGGTAACTATTGAGAGATATGAATTTAGTGCCATTATTAGTCTGTAAGGTGACTGTTACTGTATATTGTCTCTGTACCTTTCTGATCTACTACTTTTAGGCTCTCTCTTTGCTTAGAGGAACCCTTTCAATATTTCCTGTAGAGCTGGTTTGGTGTTTGCAAATTCTTTCAGTTTTTGTTTGTCCTGGAAGCTTTTGATCTCTCCTTCTATTTTGAATGATAGCCTAGCTGGATAGAGTATTCTTGGCTGCATGTTTTTCTCGTTGAGTGCTCTGAATATATCATGCCAGCTCTTTCTGGCCTGCCAGGTCTCTGTGGATAAGTCTGCTGCCAATCTAATATTTTTACCCTTGTATGTTACAGCCTTCTTTTCTCGGGCTGCTTTCAGGATTTTCTCTTGGTCACTAAGACTTGTAAACTTTACTATTAGGTGACGGGGTGTGGACCTATTCTTGTTGACTTTGAGGGGGGTTCTCTGTATCTCCTGGATTTTGATGCTTGTTCCCTTTGCCATATTAGGGAAATTCTCTCCAATAATTCTCTCCAGTAGACCTTCTGCTCCCCTCTCTGTTTCTTCTTCTTCTGGAATCCCAATTATTCTAATGTTGTTTCGTCTTATGGTGTCACTTATCTCTCGAATTCTCCCCTCATGGTCCAGTAGCTCTTTGTCCCTCTTTTGTTCGGCTTCTTTATTCTCTGTCGTTTGGTCTTCTATATCACTAATTCTTTCTTCTGCCTCATTTATCCTAGCAGTGAGAGTCTCCATTTTTGATTGCACCTCATTAATAGCTTTTTTGATTTCAAGTTGGTTAGATTTTAGTTCTTTAATTTCTCCAGAAAGGGCTTTAATATCTCCAGAGAGCGTTTCTCTAATATCTTCCATGCCTTTTTCGAGCCCAGCTAGAATGTTCAGAATCGTCATTCTGAACTCTTGATCTGACATATTACCAACGTCTGTGTTGATTAGGTCCCTAGCCTTTGGTACTGTCTCTTGTTCTTTTGTTTGTGGTGATTTTTTCCGCCTTGTCATTTTGTCCAGATAAGAGGATATGAAGGAGCAAATAAACTACTAAAAGGGTGGCAAAGACTCCAGAAAAATGCGCTGTAACCAAATCTGAAGAGACCCCTAATTGTGGGGGGAGAAAGGTGATAAAAACAGGTTCTTTCAGAAAGTGGTTGATATTCTCTTTCTAGAGTTGCTGTTCTTCTCTTCGCTCTCCCGTTGGATTTGTAGGTGTTTGCAATGTTTAGATAAGCTATCGAGCTGATCTCCTGCTACCTGATGTAGTCTCAGCCTGCTACTTCTCTGCCATCTTGACTCTCCAGACCTCAACTTTTTAAAAAAGATTGAGATCATGCCGTACATATTTTCAGACCACAATTCTATGAAACTTGAAATCTAACATATGAAAACATAGAAGGACCACAAATGCATGGAGGTTAAAAGGAATCCTATTTCAGAATGAATAGGTCAACCAGAAAATTAAAGAAGAACTTTAAAAATTCATGGAAGCAAACGAAACTGAATACACGACAGTTGTGAACCACTGGGAAGCAGCAATGGCAGTTCTAAGAGGTAAGTATATAGCAATACAAGCCCTCCCCCACCAAGAGAGAAGAAAAGTATCAAATGCACAACCTAATCTTATACATAAACATACTGGAGATAAAAAGGACATAAACCATAAATCCAGTGGGAGATAAGAAATAATAAAGATTAGAGCAGAGGGGCACCTGGATGGCTCAGTGGATTAAAGCCTCTGCCTTCAGCTCAGGTCATGATCCCAGGGTCTTGGTACTGAGTCCTACATCGGGCTCTCTGCTCAGCAGAGAGTCTGCTTCCCTTCCTCTCTCTCTGCCTGGCTCTCTGCCTACATGTGATCTCTGTCAAATAAATAAATAAAACCTAAAAAAAAGATTAGAGCAGAAAGCAAAGAAACAGAAATTAAATAAAAGAACAGAGAAATGTGACTAGGAACTGCTTCTTTGAAAGAATTAATAAGATTGCTAAACCTCTAATCAGGTTTACCAAAAATAAGAGAAAGGACCCATATAAATAAAAGCATAAATGAGAGAGGAGAAAACACAGCAAAACCCAAGAAATGCAAACAATCATATGGAAATATTATGAGTAAATACATGCCAAAAAGATGGGCAAGCTGAAATAAATGGATACAGTCCTTGAAACATAATCTACCAAAATTCAATGAGGAAGAAACAGAAAACCTAAACAGACCCAAAACCAGCAAAAAGGGGAAAAAAACTGAATTACCAAAAATTTCCCAAAAAGTATCCAGAGACAAATGGCTTCACGGGGGAATTCTGCCAAGTAATAAAATAAGAATTAATGCCCATATTTCTGAAAGTATAAAAAAATAGAAAAAAGAAAACAGCAAACTCCTTCTATGAGACCAGCATTGCCTTGAGGCCAAAACCACAGAAGAATGCCCCCTGAAAAGAATTACAGACCAGTATCCCTGATGAACAAGGATGCATATAGTCTCACCAAGATACTAGCCAACAGGATCCAATGGTACATTTAAAGGATTATTCAATATGACCATGAGGGATTTATTCCTGCACTGAAAAGTGACTCAACCTCAGCAAGTCAATCAATGGGATAGACCACGTTAAAAAATGGACAAAAAATAAAATAAAAAACAAACACAAGAACCATATGACATTCTCCATAGATGCAGAAATGCTTTGTGAAGCATTTCACAAAATACTGCTGCTTCTTTGAAAAAACTCTCTACCATGTAGAAAGAGAGGGAATATAACTCAACATCATAAAGACCATATAGGAAAGACCCACAATAGATATAATCCTCAACAGAGAAAGACTGATTTTCCCCTACGTTCAGGAACACACCAGGTTTGTCCACTCTCACCACCGATGTCCAAATGTTCATGGAAATGTGTGGTTCCTCTCATAGCAGATCTCCTGTGCTTCTGCCTTTTGCCTCCCTATCCCTGGAAAACAATCCTACAACCATGCAGTAGCAAGTAGTTTATATCAACACAGAGCAGAAAACTGGCATCTAGACACTCTCTTCTCAGGCAGGTTTCCTGCTCCTAAAGTTCGGTGGAAAGATAGGTTTTTTTTGGTTTGTTTGTTTTTTGTTTGTATGTTTGTTTTGCTGTTTTGTTTTTGTTTGTTTGTTTTTAACTTTCTGAAGTCTGGGAACTCTGCCATACTCAGCACCACCCATTTTCATGTCACCCCAGGGATCCTGAGACCAATCTTGCCACTCAGGATTGACAAGGATTCCACCTGGCTTCCCTACCTGAGCATTTTTAAGCCAGGGACACCCCCACAGTAGCAGACTTCTAAATGTTACCATTTTCTGATCTGCTGCTAAGAAGACTTTGTGGTAGCTTCCCCAGGCAGGTTCCCACCCCTAAGCTATATAACACCAGATTCAAATCTGAATACCACCTCCCTTCCAAATGGTGGGTCCTTTTCTACTTGTAGACCTGCAGCATTTGTTTTCTCAGATCTCTGATTCAATTATTGTGTGTTCTGAATGATCTGATAAATATTGACTTGTATTTGAGGGAGGAGACAAACTTAAGTTCTCCTCCCACTGCTTTGTGTTGGAAGCTAGACATGAAGACAGTGAACCTGCTGACAGGCTGGATTTTGTTCTCCCCGTCTATGAGAGCTGAATATTGTTTTGGCAAAAGGTAATGACTTGGGACACAGCATCATCCTTTCTTGGTTTAAGTTTATTTTGGGAAGACATAGCAAACATAATAGCTACCATTTTCTACATTTATATTTAAGCTTTAATGGAGGAGTGGAAAGTAGCGTTTACTTGAATGTCATATTATGAACTTACCCATGAAGTGTGACAGTTCATGGGGTTTAATGGTCCATGTCTTCATAAATACTGGCGATAGCATTTCAGGGAATGGTGACGCTGAGTGACACATTTTGCTTTATACTGGTCGAGTCTTTCAGCCTCACCATGAACTTCACTATAAATACATCCCAAAGATGAATTTTTCATCCTGAAGAAAGTTAACCTGTTTTCCATTCGATGATGTCAGAAGGGTCACTGAAAAAGCCCTTGGTTATTGGCCAGCTGAGCTACCTGGTGACTGGCCACCTGAATGAGAACAATTTGTGAGTGCCTGGGTGATTCACCAGAGCATGGTGGTGACATCACAAGAAGGCATTGTGATGCCCTAGGGTGAGGCCAGCAAGACAGGATAGGCTGTGCCGCTGATGGGGAGGCCAACTGAGCCGCCTCCTCGAAGTCTCCCCAGAAGGCTCACCTTCTTGGGGCTCACCCAGCAGTAAGACCCCAAGAAATTGGAAGGAGTGCTTTCCTTCCAGAAGTCTTTCTAGGGGAGCAGCTTCTCCTTCAGGCAGAGCAGGAAGACCGCGGGAAAGCGGGGTGGTGGGGGGGGTGCCACTGGCGAGGCCAGAGCTTCTGAGGACCTCCAGGGGCACCGCTCCAGCCTCCACAGAGATGGGCACTGCCTCTGGGAGCAGGTGGCAGCAGGTCGGGGAGGCCGTGGTGTGGACCTGACTTCCAGAGGCGCTGCTCCATCTGCTTCAGAGATGGGCCTGGCCTGGGGGAGCTGGCGTTGGTGCTGGGCATGGAGTGGGCTGTGCAGAAAGAGGGGCTGTGGGGGCGACCCACAGGAGGCCCAGCCCCAAAAGGCGGGGAGAGTCAGGTGATCCTGGTCAGCCTGCACAGACCCCACACAGGAGGCCCAGCCAAGTGCAGTCCAGAAGCCCCCTGGTGGATGCAGAAAGGAAAAGGGCCCAATTGTTGAGATAATCCAAGAACTTGTCTCAAGTTTGTTGCAGGGGTGCCAGATACCGGTTTTGGAGAACTTGTCTACAATCAGGGGTTGATTTCAAGGATGTCTTTTTTTTTCTTTTTTCTTTTTTAATCGACAAATTTGGTTCCCCCTCCTTCCCCACAGATCCCATCCTAAATCACACTGTTACCCCATTCCAACAGGTCCAGCAGATCATAAACACCTTCCTCTGCCGTGATTCTCTTTTGTTTTTAAATTTTGAATCATTATTAATTTTTTGCATACTTTGCATCTTTGTTCTAAAATATAAACTTTGTCAATCTATGGGCATGCCTATATATGAAGGAGATTGGTGTGCCCAAAGTGATAGGATGATTTCTTAACAGAAAATTTACCTAGTTGTACTACTTTCTGTACTTAGCTAGGATATTTTTTAAAAAATGTCCTTGGGGCCCTGGGTGGCTAAGTTGGTTAAACTTCTGCCTTAGGCTCAGCTCATGATCCCAGGGTCCTGATAGTTAGCCCTGCATCTGGCTTCCTGGTTGGTGTGGTGCCTGCTTACCCCTCTCCTTCTCCCTTTGCTTGTGCTTTCTGTGACACAAAGACAATTTTTTTAAGTTAATTTAAAAAAATAAGTAAAAATAAGAAAATGAAATAGAATTTTCTTTGCCTGTCACTAATTTTCCAGTGCAGTAATAGTGACAGTAATAGTAATAGAGCAAAGTTGGATACTTTATTAAAACCAATGAGTGTACTGAAACTTTTCGGGAACAAAGTCCCTGAGAAATGCAAGGATGACATGTGTATGGATAAAAAATGTATGATGGTTACTCTGCTGATTTTAGTGGCAATGGTGAAGATGGTTAAAAAATATCACAGCTACTGTGCATGGGTCACTCATGCCACTCAGATTTGACACATCCAGTATAAACTATCCCATTTAGTCTTGTCATTTTTTTTTTGCTTTTTCTTCTAATTTATTTAGGTATAATTGACAAAAATTTCATATATCTAAGGGACACAGTTTCATTTAAGTATTACGCTTCCTAATAACTACAAAGTGCATATCCACCAATTCACTTAGCTTGTGTATGTGGTGTGTGTGTGTGTGTGTGTGTATGTGTGCGTGTGTGTGTGTAAGAATACTACCAACTGGGGAGATCTCCAGTAACAGGAAATTTCCAATATACCGTGTTGTTAACTATATATAAATTGCTGTAAATATAACTTATTCAACATGTATACTGGAAACTTAGCATTTGACCCACATCTTCCCAATTTTCCCTGCCTTTAGTCACTGACAATTGCCATTCTACTCTTCTAAAGATTGACTTTTAGATTTCATTTACAATTGTAATTATAAAGTGTTTGTCTTTCTATGTCTGGCTTATTTCACTTCTCTCAATGTCCTCCTGGTTCATCCATGATACTTTTATTTCATTTTTCCATTCATTTGTCAATGAATATGTCAAATTAATTTCCACATTTTAGCTATTGTAAGTCACACTGCAATAATGATTACACGAGTAAAGTATAGCTTCAAATTTGATTTCATATCATTTTATTTCCTTTGCATAGATATTCAGAAGTGGGATTGTTGGAATTTAAGATAGTTTTACTTTCAACTGTTTGAAAAACTTCTATACTATTTTCCATAATGGCTGTACTAATTTATATTCCCATCAATAGTGCTCAAGTGTTGTTTTTTATCCGCATCCACTCCAACAGACATCATTTTGTTCAATTATTGATAATAATCATTCCAAGAAGTGTGAAATCATATCTCATGATTCTAATCTGCTCTCCTGATGAGTTAAAGGCTCAAAGAGTTGGATTCACTAATCCATGTTTACATTTCTAGTAAGTGACAGCTAGCATTAGATCTAAAATTGGCTCCAAAAATCTGCAGCATGTTTTACAAAAAAGCAAAAATAAACTTCTCTTCAGTCTGAATCTAAAGACAAAGTATATACTGATAAATCAGATATCTCTCCATGTATCTCTCTACCTACTTACCTATTTATCAGTACTGATTCTCTGATGTGATATTTCATGACGATATATATACAGAAACACACAGATATAGGCACATACGAATACTATACATTTTAGATCTCTGTGTACAATGAAATCCTTAGGATCAAAAGCTTTATAACCATCTAAACAAATAAAAAATACACATTGGTTAACTATTTTAAATGAGTCTTAATCCCTAAGTCATGAAAGCTTTCTGAACTCTGTGCTGTTTATCTTTTTTTTTTTTCACTTTTTAAAATTTCTTTTCAGTGTAACAGTTCATTGCTTTTGCACCAAACCCAGTGCTCCATGCAAGACATGCCCTTCCTATTACCAAACATCTGGTTCCCCAACCTCCCACCAACCGCCCCTTCAAAACCCTCAGGTTGTTTTTCAGAGTCCATAGTCTCTCATGGTTCATCTCTCCTTCCAATTTCCCTCAACTCCCTTCTCCTCTCCATCTCCCCATGTCCTCCATGTTATTTGTTCTGCTTCATAAATAAGTTGTCTTCTTTAACAGACACTGTTGTGGAAACATTAGAAGGCATGAAAAATTTCATGTATAACTCATTGCAGAGATACTGTAGGGAAATGTGCTTGGCTGGACTCCAGAGGATTGTCCTCTTGGCAACCTGATACATTCTAGGGAAGTCATTTCATAATATGTTAAAATCTAGATAATGGATAGCAATACAAAATCATTATCTATGGCCATGCAGATACAAGTATGAACAAATTTTTCAAAGAACTGAGGTATGCTTTGTGCAGCCAGTAGGTTCATGGTAGTCCTGTGGAAAAAGGTCTGCTAGGTCTTTTAGAGATCTCTTCCCCCATAGGTGGGTAAAGAAGTTTATTTTGATAAAATTCACACAAAAGTATGACAGAGTTCTTGAAAAGAGAAGAAAAAAAAACAATTTTTTTTTTAATTTTTTATTTCTTTGACAGAGAGAAATCACAACTAGGCAGAGAGGCACGCAGAGAGAGAGGAGGAAGCAGGCTCCCCGCCAAGCAGAGAGCCCGATGCGGGGCTCGATCCCAGGACCCTGGGACCATGACCTGAGCTGAAGGCAGAGGCTTTAACCCACTGAGCCACCCAGGCGCCCCGAAAAAAAAACAAATTTATATGAAAATTGGTGATTTTTGTTTTTTACATTCAGATGCTTATTAAAGTTTAGTCTGAGATTTCTTATAAAAATTTTAGGGAAAATGATAGAAATTTCTTTGTTAAAGGCGCATTCTGGTTGCAACTATGCAATAATCAGACAAAATGGATTGTGACTAGACTTATTTAGTGATCTGAATGATCTTTTTTTGAGATTCGTTTGCTTCTGAAGAAAATTCTACATTGTCTGGTATCTAGAGAACATATTTCTAGATTTGCCAATGGATCATATATAGTTTTAACTAAATTACTTCTCATCACATGGGATCCACATTTAATCTTTATGATAATGATCCTATATTTGAAAAATCACTTTATTCTGTAAATATGTGAATCAATAAGGTGAGAGGTTTTCCAAGTCTTATTTGTAATGGAATAAGAACATTGGAAGCCTAGGAAAAAGAATATCTGTAATATTGATAATGCTTATTAAATTATATTAAGCTAAATTCAAAATGGTAATATGCAAATTAAGTATAACTTACATTATATTGAGGACTTTTCTCATTATGATGTAGGAATAAACTGAATATATACATTTACAAAGCAAATTATAGGGGAGAAAATAAAGAGGACGTTGATTTTGTAAGCAAAACCATGTAGAGCAACTTTGGTATTGGGTCAGGACATGAATCAGAGTTCATTGAGAGGATCTGGAAGTGATGTGTGTATTCTCTACACTATTGATCAAAGCTGTATTATTGCAGGGAACAAGAGAAAACAAGATTAAGACTGAAATAGATAGGAAACAAGAAATATCTTGAAATGACAATATAGAAGAAACAAAGCAATTTACTGAGGCATAAATAACTTGTATAAATTCTTGACTCTGTTTCATCTCTGGTACATTTTTAATTAATAGGTTTAATAATTTTCTTTTAATTTCTATTTAGTTTTAGCATTAAAAATGACCAATTTTATTTCATAATTGTTGCCTAAAATATTTAGTGCTATGATAGGATTCTTTTAAAATACAAATTAAATATATAAATACCTGAATCTATTTACTATCTGTGTTAAGACAGGAAATCCAATGAATTCCCTTAAATTTCTGAAACTTGATTTATCATCAGCAACTCTCCGTATTCATATTGATGGTAGTCTCAACCTCAGGAGACTTTGGTCAGGAATAAATAAAATAAATTCCTGGCATCAGTCTCACATATGGTAGGTTCCACCCTGGGGAAATGGTCAATAGAAGTGTATAGTCCTATCCTCTCTGCCATGTATGGACCTTCTTCAGATTCAACCCTTCGTTCTCCAACTGACTAAGAAACCATCTCTTTCCCTTTTACTGCACTCCCTATTGACAGTAATGTTGATGCCAGACCCAAAAGTTTGAGTGCAGTTTAAATGATTGAAGCAGGTGCAAATCTTTTACAAAGTGAATAGACTGGCTTCCATAATGCCATTGGGTAAAATTAAAATAAGGGAGAAATAATCTAATTATTTTACATGAAAATATAATTCTTCATATTAGAGTTTGGAACCAGATATTCAATATCTAAAGTGGCTTCCATGTCAGGTGCAGTAGCTCTTTAACTATAAACACAACCAGCTTTCCCAGTTTTTCCTCTGCGAGTTGACAGTGACCACCCAATAATTGAAAATCAACTGCTTCACATAGACCCAGAACCCTGATGTAGGTATTTCAAAGTAGATTAGGAGATGAACATCTGCAATAATTTGAGTACATGTAAATTACTAAGTGAAATAACTTTTTTATGACTTTACTATATTATTCCAAGAATGCATGGACACTGCATCAACAGACCATAGGATAAATTGATGGTCCCACAACCTATGCCTCTTGACACCAGAGGCAGATACTTCAAACCCATTTACAATTTTTACCAGTGCTTCATTTTTTTAAAAGATTTGATTTATTTGACAGACAGAGATCACAAGTACGCAGAGAGGCAGGCAGAGAGAGGAGGAGGAAGCAGGCCCCCTGCTGAGCAGAGAACCTGATGCAGGGCTCCAACCCAGGACCCTGAGATCATGACCTGAGCCAAAGGCAGAGGCTTTAACCCACTGAGCCACCCAGGGCCCTCCTTCCTCAGTTTTTTAAAATAATACACTCATCTCTCATCTTGATTCCTAAATCCTAATTACCATGCCATGATTTATAACTCAACCAATGCCAAGTTAAACGTGTCTAGAAATCGCAATGCACAGATTTGTGGCCTCAGGACCACAGAGGGGCACAGACATAGGTGCTGATATGAAGGTGGTGTGTAGAGTATTGGAGAGAGGCCCAGGACAGGAGGAATGAGCAGGGGCTTGCTATGGGCAGGGGCAGGGAACAGGACAGAGAAGTCAAGGAAGAGCAGGAAGAGCAGTGACTGAACTGCCATCTCTCTCCACACTGCAGCCTGTGCTGTTGCCAAGCTTCTATAACTGCCCCAGGACATCACAATGCCTTCTTCCTGTGATGTCACCACCATGCAAAGTAATCACTATGCCCTGGCCAATCATCAGGGATTTCTCAGATTAGCCTCATTCTGGTGACCAATCACCAGACAGGTCAGCTGACCAGTTATTGTTGGCTTTCTCAGTGACACCCCTGACTGATATTATCACCTGGAAACCATGTTTTAAAGGAAAACAAGTAAACTGTCCTTCAAGAGGAAAAGTTAATATTTGAGCTGTATTTATACTGAAAGTCATGGTGAGGCTGAAAGTCTCAACCAATGCAAAGCTAAATGTGTCACTTAGAGGCACCGTTAATTAAAACACTTACCTGGTTATTAATGAAGACATTGGCCATTAGACCACATGAAGGTCACAGTTGTGGGTAACTCAGACCATGTGGCAATAGAGCAAATCCTACTCTCAACTCATCCATCACGGCTTAAATATAAGTGTAGAAAATAACAGGCATTATGTTTGTTTCATAGTAATAAAAGGGAGAGATCATGACCAATGTAAAAAAAAAACAGGGAATTCTTAGAACATATTATCAGCAACTATACAGCAATGAGTTAGGCCATTTGGAAGAAATAGATGCATTCATGGAAACTTGCAATCTACCAAGTCCAAAACAGGAAAAAATAGATAATCTGAGCAGACCCAAAACCAGCCCAAAAATTGAAGCAGGTATCACAAAGCTCAAAACAACAACAACAACAACAACAAAACTAGATTCCAGGGAGAGATAGCTTCCCAGGGGGATTCTACCAAACATTGAAAGAATAAATCATACCTCTTCTACTGAAGCTGTTTCAAAAGAAAGAAAGAAAAAGAATTGGATGGATAATGTCCAAACTCATTTTATGAGGCGACCATTAGCTTGATCCAAAAAACAGACACCCTACTGGAAAGGAGAATTACAGACCAATAACCTTGATGAACAGGAATGCCAAAATACTCAGCAAGATACTAGCCAATAAGATCCCATGGAATGTTAAAAGAGCTATTCATGATGAAGGGAGATCAATTCCTGAGATGCAAGGAAGGTTCAACATAGATGAGTGCATCGATGTGATATTAACAAAAGAATGACAAGAACCATATCATCCTCTCAACTGATGCAGAAAAATCATTTGGCAAAATACAACATCCTTTCCAGATGAAAACTCCTCAAAATATAGGGTTAGAAGGCACATGTTTCATCAAAGCCATCTCTGAACAACCCACAGCAAATGTCATTCTCAATGGGAAAAATCTGAGAGCTTTTCCCTTTGGGTCAGGAACATGACAGGGATTCCCATTCTCACCACGTTTGTTCAACAGAGCATTAGAAGTCCTAACCTCAGCATTTGTACAACCAAAAGATAATGGATTCAAACTGGCAAAGAAGTCAAACTCTCTCTTTGCATATGACAATATACTTTATGAGAAAATCCCAAAAGACTCCACCCCTTAATTACTTGAACTGTAGCAGCAATTCAGCAACATGAAGGACTCAAAACGAATGAACAGAAATCAGTTGCTTTTCTATATACTAACCATCTGAATGGAGAAAGAGTAAGGTTTCAGTTCCATTTACTATAGCATTCAAAACCATAAGATACCTATGAATAAGCCTAATCTAGGAGGTCAAGGATCTGTACCATAGAAACTACAGAAGACTTATGAAGGAAACCGAGGAAGACACAAAGAGATGGAAAAACCTCTATGCTCATATATTGGAAGAAAAACATTGTGAAAACATCTAAGCTGCCCAGATCAATCTACACATTCAATGCAATCCCTATCAAAATAACCTTGATATTCTTCCCAGAGCTAAAACAAGCAATCCTAAAATTTGAATGTAGCCAGAAAAACCCCTAATTGCCCGGGGATTGTTGAAAAAGAATACCAAAGCTTGGGGCATCACAATTTCTGTTTGCAAGCAAGTTTACAAAGCTGTGATCATCGAGACAGCATGGTAGTGACACAAAAACAGACGTATCACTCAATGGAATAGAACAGAGAGCCCAGAAAAAAACCCCTTGACTCTAAGGCCAACTGATCTTTAATAAAACAGGGAAGAATATCCAATGGAAAAAAAGGCAATGTCTTTGATAAATGATGCTGGGAAAATTGGACAGTCACATGCAGAAGGACAACACTGGCCCATTCTCTTATACCACATGTAACAAAAAATCCAAAATGGATGAAATACCCAAGTGGGAGAGAGGAATCCTTCAGAATCCTAGAGGAGAACCCCAGGCAGCAACCTCTTCAACCTCAGCCACAGTAACTTCCTGCAACACAGGTCTCTAAAGGCAAGGGAATCAAAAGAAAAATGAACTGCTGTTTCTCAAGATAAAAAGCTTCTGCACAGCCAAGGGAACAATCAACATAACTTCTGACTGGGAGAAGATTTTTGCAAATGATATATTCAATAAGGAATTAATAGCCACAATAAAGAAAGAAGTTATACATGAGAGACATAATATTCAAAATCTGAATAAATATATTTGTTTACCCACTGAATAAACTTGAACTCAACTATTAAAACAGCTACACAAATTATCAGAACTTGTTTCTAAATTTTGTCCTAGAGATATGATGAGCAATTGCTATTTTAATGTTACTCATATCTCAGTGAATGAGACATGAGAATTGTATTCACTTCTCACACTGAGTGAGTTTATGAGTGAATACACTCATAAAACATCAAGTATTCTCCTTATTCTCCAAAGATATCCCCAGATCATGAGTCTTTATGGAGTTATCTAAAATGGCAAGAGCAGGGATGAGAGCAAAGTATACACAGTGGTTTGAAAAATACTCTATTCAGAAAAATGACTTCATTGATAGGATGATGGGAAGACCGATATCAGCTTGAGAAACCAGTACGTTTGTAACTATGCATGATAACAAAGGATACATGTCTTATGCGTATTTTTATTGTTACTTATCATTTAAATGCTTAAGATAATTTTGATTAGAATTAATAAAGAAACTATTTAATAAAATATTAGAATTAACAATTGATAGATTTTTTAAAGATTTTTTTTTTTAGTTGACAGAGAGAGATCACAAATAGGCAGAGAGACAGGCATAGAGAGAGGGAGAAGCAGGCTCTCCGCTGAGCAGAGAGCCCAATTCAGGGCTCTATCTCAGGACCCTGAGATTATGACCCAAGCTGAAGGCAGAGGCCTAACCCACTGAGCCACCCAGGGACCCCAACAATGGATAGATTTAAACATTTAATTAACAATGGTTGGGGCAACTGGGTGGCTCAGTGGTTTAAGCCGCTGCCTTCGGCTCGGGTCATGATCTCAGGGTCCTGGGATCGAGTCCCGCATCGGGCTCTCTGCTCAGCAAGGAACCTGCTTCCCTCTCACTCTCTCTGCCTGCCTCTCTGCCTACTTGTGATCTCTGTCTTTCAAATAAATAAAAAAAAAAAATCTTTAATTAACAATGGCCATTCAAAGGAAAATCTTATTTTGCTAAAGTCTATTAAAATATCCATATTTTACAGATTTTATATATTTTATATTTTCATATAGATATATAATTAAATGTTAAAAAGTAAATAAAAAAAAGTAAATAAATTTTTACATACTTGTGTGTTTAAAAAAAATGAAGCTCTCTTTAAGCCTTAGACATACCATTATAGAATTCTTGAAAGAATTGTTGTTGTACCTTGTATTCTACTGTAAAATGGTAGTAAATATAGTGGAATTGATGTTTTAATCAATGGCTGACATCTACCATCATCAATGCACTTCTTTTCTCTATTTATGGTAAATTAAGGTCTACACTTAATACTATATTCACGTAAATACGGTCACTAAATAATTATAATTCTCTGACAAAATACACAGCACATGTATGAATGGTAATGGACCTGCAAATGTGAGAATTTGTCCAAACCAAGGTCTTTTTAGTAAAATAATTGAATTTGAAAGAGGCATATTATCACTGACTGGTACAGCTAAGATGAGATAAGTGAAAAGTTCCTGTGGTTTAAATTAACTCCTAAGACTATGATCTTTTAGAAAATGTGGGTATTGGTTTTTCTGTGTGTTTTTTCCCCCTTTCCTTCTTAATCAAGACTGTAGTGTTGTAAATCTGCCTCACAAAATACATCCTAAGAATGTTTATTAAAAAAACAAAAACAAAAACAAAACAAAAGAACAACAACAACAACAACAAAAAACCCACTAAGCCTCCCCCTGTTATTTCCAGTGTCCCATTATTCCTGGCACTGTCATGCACCCCTTCCATTTCCCCACCAGTCCCATCACCCGCAGGTAAAGGCGCCACCTCTCCCACTCCCGGCCTAGCCAGGCTCCAAAGGATGAGCTGCAGGCAAAGGGCAGTGCTGGAGCCCAGACCTGGAGGAGCCCATGGCTGCTGGGAGCAGGGCGGGGTCCCACCCGTGGCCCAGAAGGAAGAGCTTCCATGGTTACCCCTGAAGTCAGGTTACCTCGCCAAGAAAGAGGCGCCCTGGGAGGGGGGAGGCCGCCAAGACGGGCTAGGCTGCACCCTCTGACAGGGAGGCCGCCTTGGTCCCCTGCTGGATGTCTCCCCCAAAGGCCAGGGACCAGCCCTGCACTAACCCAGCAGCGAGAGACCCCCAGAAATAAGAAGAAGCACTTTTCCTTTCAGAAGTCTTTCTGGTGGAGGGGCTTCTCCTTCAGGAAGAGCAGCGAGGCCACAGGAGAGCGGGAGAGGCCTCGGGGGCCAGGAGACCCTCCACTGAAGGCCAGAAGGACCAGGCCTCCAGGGGCAGGGGCACAGCTTCAGCTGCCACAGAGATGGGGCTGGCCTCTGGGTGGAGCAGGTGGCAGGCCAGGCGGGAGGGGGCAGCAGGGTAGGAGGGGGCAGCTGGGGCAACCCACTGGAGCCCAACATCAGGAAGGGAGCAGACTGGTCAGCTTGGTCAGCCTGCCCAGCCACTGCACTGGCGACCCAACGGAGTACAGTCCAGAAACCCCCCAGTACCGTCAGCAGAGGAAAGGACCGGAGTGTTGAGATAATCCAGGAAATTTTCTCCCCCTTTGTTTGTTGCAGGGGTGCCAGCTACTGGTTTTGGAGAACTTGTCTACAACCAGGGATCGATTTTAAAGCTTTGTTTTGTTTTGGTTTGGTTTGGTTTGTTTTTTTTTTTTTACTTTTTATTAAGTGGAGAATTTGTTTGCCCTCCTTCCCTACAGATTCCCTCATAAAGCTCTCTGTTACCACCATTCCAACAAGTCAAGGAAAGTTTAAACATCTTCCTCTGCCTTGGTTCTCCTCTGTTTTTGTTTTTGTTTGCATCAGTTTAAAGTTTTTTACATACTTTGCATCTTTATTCAAAAATGTAAACTTTTTCTATGTGCAGGCCCATATATGAAGGAAATGGGTGGGCCCAAAGGGATAGGATTATTTTTTTAACACAAATTTTACTGCTTTCTGTATTTAACTATGGTATTAAAAAAATTGTCTTTGGGGCGCCTGGGTGGCTAAGTGAGTTAAACTTCTGCCTTAGGCTCTGCTCATGATCCCAGGCCCCTGATAGTGAGCCCTGCATCTGGCTCCCTGGTTGGAGGGGTGCCTGCTTATCCCTCTCCTGCTCCCTTTGCTTGTGCTTTCTTTCAAATAAATAAATACAATCTTTTTTTAAAGTTAACTTAAAAAATAAGTAATAATAAAAACATAAAATAAAAATTTATTTGCCTATCACTAAGTCTCCAGTGGAGGAATAGTTACATCTGTGATAGCAAAGTAGGATGCTTTGTGAAAATCAATGAGTGTTTTGAAACTTTTTGGGAACAATGTCCCTGAGAAATCCAAAGATGATATGTGTTTGGATAAAAATGTATGATGGTAACTATGTTGATTTTAGTGGCAATAGTGAAGATAGTAAAAAAGGTCACATTTAGTGTGCGTGGGTCACTCATGCCACTCAGATTTGACATATCCAGTATAAATTATATAATTCAGTCTTGTCATTTTTTTGTTTTTTTTTTCTTCAGATTTGTTTAGGAATAATTGACATATATATATATATATATATATATACACACACATACATATGGTGCACAGCTTTATTTAAGATACACTTTCCAATAATCACTACAAAGCGCATATCCACCAATTCACTTAGCGTGTGTGTGTGTGTGTGTGTGTGTGTGTGTATGAATACTACCAACTGGTGAGATACATAGTAACAGAAAATTTCCAATATACAATTTTGTTAAGTACACATAAATTTCTCTAAATAGAACTTATTCAACATGTACACTGGAAACTTAGCATTTCACCCACATCTTCCCATTTCTCCCTGCCTTCAGTCACTGACAATGGCCATTCTACTCTTTACTTTTAAAGATGGACTACTAGATTTCATATACAATTGTAATTATTGTAAGTGTCTGTCTTTCTGTGTTTGGCTTATTTCACTTCTCTTAACATCCTCCAGGTTCATAAATGTTGCTCTTATTTCATTTTTCCATTTATTTGTCAATGAACATGTAAAATTAATTTCCATATTTTATCCATTATGAGTCACACCGCAATAATGATTACAAGAGTAAAGTATAGCTTCAAATTTGATTTCATATCATTTTACTTCCTTTGGGTATATAGCCAGAGGTGGGACTATGGGAGTTTTACTTTTAACTTTTTGAAGAACTTCTATACAAATTTCCATAAAGGCTGTAGTAATATAAAGTCCAATCAATAGTGCTCAAGTGTTGTGTTTTCGCCACATTCTCTCCAAAACTCATTATTTTTTCAATTATTAATTACAGGCATTCTAGGAAGTGTGAGATCATATCTCATGATTTTGATCTGCTATACTGATGAGGTAAAGGTCAGAGAGTTGGATTCACTAATCCGTGTTTACATTTCTAGTAAGTGACAGCTAGCATTAGATTTAGCATTGGCTCCAAAAATCTGCAGCTTGTTTTGCAATAAAGCAAAATAAACTTCTTTTCGATCTGAATCCAAAGTCAAAGTATATACTGGTGAATCAGATATAACTCCATACATCTGTCTACCTAACTACCTATTTTTCAGTGCTGATTTGCTATTGTGATATTTCATGAAGGTATATATAGAAGCAGATGTATGCACATACAAATACTGTGCATTTTAGATCTCTGTGTACAATAAAATTCTTAAGATTACAAGCTCTATATCTATCTAAACAAATGAAAATACACATTACTTAAATATTTAAGAAGCACATTAATTCCTAAGTCACTAAAGCATTTTGAACTCTGTACTGTTTGTCCATTTTAATAGAAACTGTTGTGAAAATATTAGAAGGCATGAAAAAGTCCATATATGAAATTGCAGAGATACTGTAGGGACCTGTGCTGGGCTAGATTCCAGTGGATTCTCCTCTCAGTAATCTGATTCATTCTAGGAAAGTCATTTCACGATACTGTAAAATCTGGATAACTAATAGCAATGCAAAATAATTATCTATGGACATACACATACAAGTATGAACATATTTTCCAAACAACCAAGGTGGACTTCATGCAGCCAGTACTTTTAAGGAAGTCCTGGGGAAAAAGATCTGATGGGTCTTTTAGAGAACTCTTCCCCTATAGGTCCATAAAGAACCTTAATTTGGTAAAGTTCACATAAAAGTATGACAGGGTTCTTGAAATGAGAAGAAGCAATCCAAATTTATACGAAAACTGCTGGCGATTTTTTTTTTTTTTTACATTCAGATGATTATAAAAGATTAGTCTGAGAATTCTTAAAACATTTTGGGCAAAAACTAGAAATTTCTTTGTTAAATGCACATTCTTTTTCCAACTATGCAATAATTGACAAAAATGATTGCGACCAGACTTATTTAGTGATCCCAATGATCCTTCTTTGAGATTTGTCTGCTTCAGAAGAAAATTCCTCATTGTCTGGTATCTAGAGGACACATTTCCAGATCTGACACTGGATCACTATACAGTTTTAACTAAATTACGTCTCATCACCTGGAATCCACATTTAATCTTTATCATAATGATCTTATATTTGAAAAATCGCTTTATTCTGTAAATATGTGCATCAATAAAGTGAGAGGTTTTTCAAATTTTATTTGCAATCGAATACAAACATGGAAAACAAGGAAAATACCATATGTAATATAGATAATGCTTATTAAATATTCTTAAACTAAGAATTACTATGGTAATACGCAAATTATTTATAAATACCATTATTTTTTTTTAAAGATTTTATTTATTTATTTGACAGAGAGAGATCACAAGTAGGCAGAGAGTCAGGCAGAGAGAGAGGAGGAAGCAGGCTCCCCGCAGAGCAGAGAGCCTGATGCGGGGCTCGATCCCAGGACCCTGAGATCATGACCCGAGCCAAAGGCAGCGGCTTAATCCACTGAGCCACCCAGACGCCCCAATATAAATACCATTATTTAGAGGAACTTTCTCATTATGATGGAGGAATAAACTGAATATATACATTTACAAAGCAATTTACAGAGGAGGTAATAAAGAGAAGGTTGATCTTTGTAAGCAAAACCACCTAGGGCAACTTTGATATGGGAGCAGGACATGGGTCAGAGTTCACTGAGAGGATCTGGAAGTGATGTGCATATTTTCTACACTGTTGATTAAAGTTTTATGGTTGCCAAGAACAAGAGAAAATATGATTCAGACTGAAAATGAGAGGAAACAAGAAATTTCTTGAAATGACAATATAGAAGCACTAAATGGAGGAATAAACTGAATATATACATTTACAAAGCAATTTACAGAGGAGGTAATAAAGAGAAGTTTGATCTTTGTAAGCAAAACCACCTAGGGCAACTTTGATATGGGAGCAGGACATGGGTCAGAGTTCACTGAGAGGATCTGGAAGTGATGTGCGTATTTTCTACACTATTGATTAAAGTTTTATGGTTGCCAAGAACAAGAGAAAATATGATTCAGACTGAAAATGAGAGGAAACAAGAAATTTCTTGAAATGACAATATAGAAGCACTAAACCAAGCTACTTAGGCTTAAATAACGTGTATGTATTCTTCATGCTGTTTCATCAATAGTGCATTTTTAATTAATAGCTTTTAAATTTTCTTTTAATTTCTATTTAGTACTGAGTAGTTAAAAATAAGCATTTGTTATTTCCTAATTGTTGCCTAAAATATTTAGTGTTATGATAGTATTCTTTTTAAATAGAAATTTCATAGCCCGCTCCCCCACTCCCAGGGGTGGGAGGTTGGGGGAACAGGTGGTGGGTGATGGGGAGGGCACGTTTTGCATGGAGCACTGGGTGTTGTGCAAAAAGAATGAATACTGTTACGCTGAAAAAAAAAATAAATAAAAATAACTTAAAAAAAATAGAAATTTCACATATAAATATCTGCATCTATTTACCACCTATGTTAATACAAGAAATCCAAAGAATTCCCTTTAAATCTCTGAAATCTGCCTTTGCCGATGTTCCTAGGAAGATGTTGCTGTGGCTGAGGTCGAAGAGGTTGCTGCCTGCGTTCTCCTCAAGGATTTTGATGGATTCCTTTCTCACATTGAGGTCCTTCATCCATTTTGAGTCTATTTTTTTTGTGTGGGGTAAGGAAGTGGTCCAATTTCATTTTTCTGCATGTGGCTGTCCAATTTCCCCAGCACCATTTATTGAAGAGGCTGTCTTTTTTCCATTGGACATTCTTTCCTGCTTTGTCGAAGATTAGTTGACCACAGAGTTGAGGGTCGATTTCTGGGCTCTCTGTTCTGTTCCACTGATCTATGTGTCTGTTTTTGTGCCAGTACCATGCTGTCTTGATGATGACAGCTTTGTAATAGAGCTTGAAGTCCGGAATTGTGATGCCACCAACTTTGGCTTTCTTTTTCAATATTCCTTTGCTATTCGATGTCTTTTCTGGTTCCATATAAATTTTAGGATCATTTGTTCCATTTCTTTGAAAAAAATGGATGGTATTTTGATAGGGATTGCATTAAATGTGTAGATGGCTTTAGGTAGCATAGACATTTTCACAATATTTATTCTTCCAATCCAGGAGCATGGAACATTTTTCCATTTCTTTGTGTCTTCCTCAATTTCTTTCATGAGTACTTTATAATTTTCTGTGTATAGATTCTTAGCCTCTTTGGTTAGGTTTATTCCTAGGTATCTTATAGTTTTGGGTGCAATTGTAAATGGGATTGACTCCTTAATTTCTCTTTCTTCAGTCTTGTTGTTGGTGTACAGAAATGCAACTGATTTCTGTGCATTGATTTTATATCCTGACACTTTACTGAATTCCTGTACAAGTTCTAGCAGTTTTGGAGTGGAGTCTTTTCGGTTTTCCACATATAGTATCATGTCATCTGCGAGGAGTGATAGTTTGACTTCTTCTTTGCCAATTTGGATGCCTTTAATTTCTTTTTGTTGTCTGATTGCTGAGGCTAGGACTTCCAGTACTATGTTGAATAGCAGTGGTGATAATGGACATCCCTGCTGTGTTCCTGACCTTAGTGGAAAAGCTTTCAGTTTTTCTCCATTGAGAATGATATTTGCAGTGGGTTTTTCATAGATGGCTTTGATAATATTGAGGTATGTGCCCTCTATCCCTACACTTTGAAGAGTTTTGATCAGGAAGGGATGCTGCACTTTGTCAAATGCTTTTTCAGCATCTATTGAGAGTATCATATGGTTCTTGTTCTTTCTTTTATTAATGTGTTGTATCACATTGATTGATTTGTGGATGTTGAACCAACCCTGCAGCCCTGGAATAAATCCCACTTGATCGTGGTGAATAATCCTTTTAATGTACTTTTGAATCCTATTGGTTAGTATTTTGGTGAGAATTTTTGCATCTGTGTTCATCAAGGATATTGGTCTGTAGTTCTCTTTTTTGGTGGGATCCTTGTCTGGTTTTGCGATCAAGGTGATGCTGGCCTCATAAAATGAGTTTGGAAGTTTTCCTTCCATTTCTATTTTTTGGAACAGTTTCAGGAGAATAGAAATTAGTTCTTCTTTAAACAAGAAATTTCTTGAAATGACAATATAGAAGCACTAAACCAAGCTACTTAGGCTTAAATAACGTGTATGTATTCTTCACACTCTTTCATCAATAGTGCATTTTTAATTAATAGCTTTTAAATTTTCTTTTAATTTCTATTTAGTACTGAGTAGTTAAAAATAACCATTTGTTATTTCCTAATTGTTGCCTAAAATATTTAGTGTTATGATAGTATTCTTTTTAAATAGAAATTTCACATATAAATATCTGCATCTATTTACCACCTATGTTAATACAAGAAATCCAAAGAATTCCCTTTAAATCTCTGAAACTTGATTTATCAACAGCAACTATCTGCATTCATATTGATGTAGTCTCAACCCCGAGAGACTTTGGTCAGGATTAAATAAAATTAACTCCTGGCACCAATCTTGACATGGTCAATGGAAGCGTATAGTCCTATTTTCTCTGCCATGTATGAACCTCCTTCAGGTTCAAGCTTTAGTTCTCCAACTCATTAAGAAACCATCTCTTTCCCTTTTTCTCCACTGTCTATTGTCAGTAATGCCGATGCTAGACCCAAAAGTTCTAGTGAAGTTTAAAAGATTGAAGCAGGTGCAAATCTTTTGCAAAGTAAATAGAATGGTTTTCTTTACATTGTTGAGTAAAATTAAAGTAATGAGGAAATAATCTAAGTATTTTAATATAAAAATATAATTCTACAGATCAGAATTTATAAACAGATATTCAATATCTAATGCGGCATCCATGTCAAATTCAATATCTATTTAACTTATGAACACAACCAGCTCTCCCAGTTTTTCCTCTACAAGTTGACCATGACCACCCAATAACTGAAAATCAGTTGCTTCACATAGACCCAGAACCATGATGTAGGTATTTCAAGGTAGTTTAGGAAATGAACATCTGCAATAATTTGAGTACGTGGAAATTACTAACTGAAATAACTTTTTTATCACTTTAGCATATTATCCCAAGAATGTATGGAATGGCATCAACAAACCACAGGATAAAATTATGATCCCATAACCTGTGCCTCTTGACACCCAGGGAAAATACTTCAAATTCATTTATAATTTTCCCCAATACTTTCTCAGTTTTTAAAACAATATGCTCATCTCTAATACTTGATTTCTAAATATCCAAAATACCAGGCCATGATTTGTAACTCAGGCCACTGTGAACGATGAGTCATCCCATTCCTACATCATTGTTTTTGCCTCCCCTTCCCATTCTGTCAACGTGGCTACATACCATGTTATGTTTGAGGATATGCATCTAGAGCTTTATTCCATCTCCTAGAATTTATTGTTCACATATAAAATATATAACAGTATTTGAAACGTGATGTTATTTTATATGCATAGCTGTATAGATTTCTTCTCATATTATCATAATTTCTCTCAAGGGGAATTTAGAATACCAGTCTACCTCATTTTGAGGATTATCAAGAAATTGTTTTCAAGACAATATTGAGTATTTTCTTTTTTTAAAGATTTTTATGTATTTATTTGACAGAGATCACAAGTAGGCAGAGACAGGCAGAGAGAGAGGAGGAAGCAGGCTCCCTGCTGAGCAGAGAGCCTGATGCTGGGCTCCATCCAAGGACCCTGAGACCATGACCTGAGCTGAAGGCTGAGGCTTAATCCACTGAACCACCCAAGCACCCCAATATTGAGTATTTTCAAGAAAATACCATTTAATGATTATTTATGCTAATTTTCTGTGTTCTTTATATCATCATTCAATATTGTAAATCATATATTGGTTTAGAAAAAAGTTCTTTTATACAGATGTAGTGAAAAGAAGAGCCATCTGTACCCCAATGTTTATTGCAGCAATGACACGGTCGTCAAACTGTGGAAAGAACCAAGATGCCCTTCAACAGATAAATGGATAAGGAAGATGTGGTCCATATACATGATGGAGTATTATGCCTCCATCAGAAAGGATGAATACCCAACTTTTGTAGCAACATGGACAGGACTGGAAGAGATTATGCTGAGTGAAATAAATCAAGCAGAGAGAGTCAAGTATCATATGGTTTCACTTATTTTTGGAGCATAACAAAAAACATGAAGGACATGGGAAGATGGAGAGGAGAAGGAAGTTGAGGGAAATTGGAAGGGGAGGTGAACCATGAGAGACTATGGACTCTGAAAAAGAACCTGAGGGTTTTGAAGGGGTGGGGGTTGGGTTGTTGGGAGAACCAGGTGGGGGGTAATAGGGAGGGCACATATTGCATGGAACACTGGGTGTGGTGCAAAAACAATAAATATTGTTATGCTGAAAAAAAATTTAAAAAATTTGAAAAAATAAAAAAAAAACCGCAAAAAACAAAAACAACACCAAATAACAGAATAGGGAGCCTGATGTATGTCTTTATTGTTCATGAAACTATATTTGTAATGTTTCTTGACCTATAGAAAAATAAAACAACTTTCCAGAAATGATTAGATTATAGATGGTGTACTTCAAAAGATACAGAAAATAACATGTAAAGTGACCTTTAGCCCAATTTTAAGACTCCCATTCACTTTGAAAGAAATAAGCAAACCAGGCATATATAGATGGTTATATTTTTTTTTCTGTAATTTCTTTCTTCCCATTTGACAATTGTTAAATTGTGTTAATTTTAAATAAACATGATTCTTTCATAGATACAAAAAAAGAAAGAAAAAAGGTCTTTTTGTAATATTAAATTAAAAATAAATAAATATTGTGTCAAAAAAAATGAATGTCATACACATTTACAGAAATGCCCATAAGTATATGTTGGGTCATCTTTTATTATTCCTCTCACTCTATTTTCTCTCCTAAGTGTCAAATTTTGTGTTTTACTGTGCTTTCTGGTCGATTTTCATCAATTTATCTTTTCAAACTTTCATTACATTTATTACATTAATTATTATCATTTATTTTTAAAAAGGTTATTATTTGACCCTTCATTTTAAATAACACATGACATTTTTAGTATGGATTTAACAAATTCTCATTTTCGTTGTAAAAGGGTCTTGCATTTATCTTTTTTTAAATTTAATTTTATTTTTTCTGTGTTCCAAGATTCATTGTTTATGCACCACACCCAGTGCTCCATGCAATACATACCTCCTTAATATTCACAACCAGGCATTTATGTAGGTCATTTTTAATTCAGTATAACTATATGGGTGTGTGTCTATCTTTCCTTCAAAGAATTCCTCAATATTCTGATGGCTTTGATCCTAGAAAAGTATGAGAGAGTGAAGTACTACAATCCTTTGTAGGCACAGCATGCTGGGCTTTACTCACTGATAGTATTCCTTCTGGAGAAGATTCTCTCCACTCCTTCCTACTTAGAATATTCTCAAAATGCCATTTCTCCTACTCTTTTTAAGTGTCTGTTCCTTAAAATGTCTTCACCCAATGTGTTCTTCACCTTTCTATCTCTGATTCCACCCTCTACTCTGTTTCCCACTTCATTTAAAGTTATGTAGATTTACTTCTGTATTATGTTAGTTGATTTCTATGACAGAGATTGATACATATAGGAGCTAAACTCACACTTATCAAAAAATTGAAAGTGTTTTAAATACACAAAATCAAAAGGTCAAACAGAATAAGAAGAGGTGTCATAAAGCAATGCTAACTGTTATATAATTGTGACAAGCAGAAGAATAATACAGATATTTTCAGAGAGCATAAGCAGAACCAAGGAGCTAAAATAAAATTTTAGAGAAAACTGTCAGGAAAGGAGTTTCTTTAAAGCATTTGACTATAGAGTGAGGAGGACCAAATCGGCTTCTTATAAGGTATAGTTGTCAACAACTCTTCATTGTAGACTTCTGGGGGAAAATGAAGTAGATAATATGTCTTGGCACCAAAACAAACAAATGAACAAACCAAAAGGATATATATCTACACCGTGTCCTGATAGACTACTATAATTTCAGAAATCTTAGGGCTTACTTAGAGAAAAAAATCACTGCCTGTGTGTCATAAAATATATTTATGTACGGGTCTATAATTTATGCATTTACACTGCCTTACAATGCATATATAACAAGTACTAAGACTGCCATTGATAATAACTAAACTTATACAGAAAAATAAAATATGGGTATCTTAATAAAGTCACAGAAATATATTATCCTTATAAAGTTACACATTTCTATGAAATATTTTGGAGTTTGATATTTGTATGACATCAAGATTTTTAACTATGAGGAGATTTTTTTCAAGATATGTGCTAATTTTTTTAAGAGAGGCAATGTGTCCTGAATAAGTCAGAGTGGAACTAAAATAATGAATTAATAAGAGATTGTTTTTTCTGTACTTATTATGTGTCTCCCTTTAGGGGAAACTAAATTAATGACACACAGAAAATATTAACCAAACATCAACTGATTTATTCTTATTGGGGTTATTCTCACCATGAAGAATTATCCTGTTTTTCTTCATTCTCAGTTTTCTCCTTTTCCTAATGGCTATGTTTGGTAACATGTCCATGATCATCCTGGACACCCATCTCCACACACCCATGTATTTTCTACTTAGTCAACTCCCTCATGGACCTGAACTATATCTCCAGGAATGTCCCCAAGATGGTTTCTGATTATCTCTCTGGAAACAAATGTGCAACTCAGAGTTTCTTTTTCATTAATTTATCTGATGCAGATGGATTTTTATTGACGTCTGTGGCCTATGATCATTATGCAGCAAATTTGCTTTCCTCTCCACTATGCTGTTTGTATGAGCAAAAGAGTTTGTGTGGTGACCATAAGAGGATCTTTGATCTTGTGCTCAATCAACTCCTATGCCCACACTGCATATGACTTCCAAATCCCTTAGAATAGATCCAAAGCCATCAACCATTTCTTTTGTGATGTTCCAGTCATGTTGACTCTGGCCTGCATGGATCCTTGTTTACACTTACTCATGCCCAAGATCCTTCCAAACTCCAGAGAGGTTAAGGTCCCTGCTGTCTCCTACACTATCCTGATACCAGTAGTCAACCCCATCATTTACAGCCTGAGAAACAAGATGATGGGGACCATAATAAGAGTAATTCAGAGGATCTGCTCTGTAGAAATGTAACAAAGTTCCCACTAGTCCTGCTTCTTAGAAGTCCATTAATTTCACCTTGTGAACTCTTTAAGAACAATGCCATTCCATCCTATTTCAGGATTTAAGACAGATTCCATTAATTCAGAAAAATAAATAATAGGGATTTGACAAAATAATTATATAGTACCAGTCACTCTATTTTTGTGGTAATTTTTCTTTTTTTTTTCTTATAAGTAATTTATAAAATGTAAGTTGATGTCTAAAAGCCACAGACATTCTCAATAGTTTGCATACATAAGCAATACTGTATATTTGACCACAGTACCCAAAATATGGAAGGAGTCCAGTTGTCCATCAACAGCTAAATAACTAAAGAAGAAAAGGTGTTTATACCATTATATAAATCTATACAGATGTATAAATATATATATGTATAAATAGATATATAAATTATATCTATACATGTGTATAGATATTTATATAGATAGATAGACAATCTATAGATATATAATATATGTCATATATAGAGATATGTATAGATATATAGATATGTAATACATATTAGACATCAGATATAGGTATATAATATAATATTGCTAAGCCATAAATACAATGAATTCTTGCCATTTGCAGTGACATGAATGAATCTAGAGAGTATTATGACAAGTGAAATAAACCACAGAAAGACAAACACCATTAAGTTTTTACTCGTATGTGAATTCAAAAAAGAAAGGAGCAAAGGGGAAAAAAGAGAGAGAGGCAAACCAATAAACAGACCCATAACTCCAAAGAAGGAGGAGATGATCACCTAGGGGAGGGTGTTGGGAAGGTATTAAATAGGGGATAGGGATTAACAAGTACACTTGTGATGATTACCAGGTGTTGTATGGAAGTGTTGAATCACCATATTATATATCTTCAACTAGCATTATGTTGTGTATTATCTAACTGGAATTAAAATAAAATCTTAAAAAAATGTCAGGTGGTGGGTAATAGGGAGGGCACGTACTGCATGGAGCACTGGGTGTGGTGCAAAAACTATGAACACTGGTATGCTGAAAATAAACAAATAAAAAAAACATGTTAAGTGGTGACAAATGACAAAACCTTAGCTACAATGGACAATTTGTTTAGCAAGCATAGAATGTTTCCAAAATAACCCCCTTCAATGACACTGAAGTATATAATGCAGTTCATTTTGCATTTAATTGCTGCAAATGGTTCTCACTGTTCATGCTTGGAAACAGGGGTTTAAGAAAAAAGTTCTAGATCAATGACCAATCCTACTATTGATCAATTAATAAAGAAATATGGCTTAACTTTCCTTTGAAAAATGAACATATATAGCCATAAAAATCACACACACACACACAAACATAAAACATATGAACATAAAATACAAAACACTGAATCATATTGAAATGAATTAATTTAGCACTCTTAAAAGTGGAGCATTCCTGGATTATAGCCAATCCCTATCATAGCTATGGTTTTGTGAGTTTCCATTTCCACCTATAGTAGACGGACATGTTATAGATCTGTGGTGGTTCTGTTCTATTTTGATGACCTTCAGAAAGGGGTTATTCTCTGTTCTTCATGCCACCAGTGGTTCCTATCCTAATAATAACCATCCTTATTTGTCTGGACAACATCAACATTGCTGCTTAGAGTTTGTTAATTCAGTAGAATTATAAATAGAAAATAACTAGTAGCCATCAGAATTCTAAAGCCCATTGCTCTTAATATACCAATGGTCACCTTATGATACTCACCAATGTGGCTAAGTCATTGTCATCTGCAGCCATACACATAAAAGGGATTTAGTACAACAGCATTTCCAACATTTTTTTAATATAAGTCTACCAATGATTGGTTTCCCTGGGTGACTCAGTGGGTAAAGCATCCAACTCTTGATTTCATCTCAGGTCTTGTGAGATGTGACTGCAATATTGAGCTCCAAGGTTTGTGTGGTATGAGATTAAGATACTCCCTCTCCCTCTTCCCTTCTCCCTAGTCCCCTCAAAGTAAATAAATAAATAAATAAAACTAACATGTGTACATATTTTTATATTCTTTATATAATAAAGAAAACCTGTATCATTTTAAAGGGATGCCAGCTTTGCATATAACCCTATGTTGATTTCAGTGCTAGCAAGCCATAGATGTCAATTTCAGTAATTCAGGATGAGGTTACCCAGCCTGGTCACCGGTTTTATTGGAACATCTCCTTTATTTAGACCTAGCCCAGGAAAACACTGTTCCCATTTTCATAAATGTAAGCCAAATATATTCAATAAAAATATTATAACAATTTCATATATAAAAGGATGAAAAGGTCATATAAATTACTCTATATGGCTTTCTGCCCAGAAATTTGAGTTAGAGTCTTATTAATAGTGATTTTTCTAAGGACCCGCTGAAACCAGAAATGCCCTTCACTCTTTCCACGCTGAGAACACTTTTAAATTTAGATCCCTGAGAATGAGAAGTTTTCATGATGATCACCAGTAGGAAAGACTGGGGTTACAGGGCAGTAACTGAAGCACTTGCTCTTCACGAGAAATGCAGCCTGTACTCAGAGAAGAACAGAAATGGGAGTTCTCATCCACCCACTGGGTCCCACTTGAGTTTCCTACATTTGGGATGGACAGGTATGCCAAGGGGTCCCTTGAATGTGCTGTTGTCACAGAAACACACCACAAGTCTGTAAAGTTTTGAGCATAAACATGTGAAAAGGGGATGGTACTAAGTGCACCTTTTCCTTAGATGTGTTTTAATGTCTCCTCTATGCAGATACCTCTTGCTTCCCTTCCTTTTTCCCTTTGCCCCATATCACTGTTCCTATCTGATTGGAGCATCTGACACAGATTGTGTTTGTGCTGGTTTTATATTTTCGTGTGGTCATGGAACCTAACTGAAAAACTGCTTTAACAAAGTGTTTTGTATTTCTCACTCAGATGGTAACATCAAAATAAGTTTCTACCAAAGACACAGTGTAACCTAATAAACAAAACTAAGTCATTTCCTAGTTTATGTTATTCAATAGCAAACCAAAAGATCATTTTGGAAGTGATAATTGCTAACCATATTTAATTATTGAATTTCTTCCTGGAAACAACACATTGATATTTTGTACCTTCCAGGTATTCTTTGCAGACTTGAATTTATACAAAAACCACCTCCAAGAAATTAATATTAATTAAAAAAATAAAATATATTGCCTTCAATTACCAGCTATTTGTAATTGTAAACCAAAGTAAGTGACTTCATAAGTGGTTCTGTAATGTGGGAACCAAGTTTTGTGAAAGTCGAGCATGAATCAGGAAGCCTGGGAGATTCAGGAGAGCAGGAGCTCAACGGCTGCTGCTTCCCAATCAATATCCAGTAGGTAGAGCAGGTCAGTAGATACTAGTTCTCCCAGCTGGGAAAGAATGTGTATGCATCATATATATGTATTTTATGTATTTATTTTTCTTTATTGAACTTGTCCCCAAAGATGTGCAAGGAGCAAAGTCAAGAGCCAGAGAAGGTCACCACAGGGGGGTTGCAGAACCAGAAGGAAGCAGGACAGAGAGGAGTGCAGAGAGAGAAAAGCAGTTGGAAGGTCGCCCCTCAGCTCGGACAGCAGTGTGGGAGTGGGAAAGGGTCTGGCAGGAAGCTGACAAGACTCCTGGGATTCCTTCCCATAGAACAAATAGAGAGAGAGAACACTTAGAAAAAGAGCAACAGCCATGTCCCTCCCATATGCAAGCTCAACAGTCCTGCTGGCAAGTAGCAAAGTAAGTCCAGCTGAGCAAGAGCTCTGGAGCGGGAGGAGAGCAGCAGGTGCCACAGGGACACGAGCCCTGGGAGAGTCATGGAGGCCCCTGAGAACCCATTATAGGGGACCCTAAGCCCCCCAGAAGGGACCATGACCAGTGGCTCCCCAGGATGGGCCTCTGAGCTGCCGTGGCCAGGTCTCACACTGCTAGGCCTGTGGCCTTGAGTGGCTTTGCTGGAGTGAGGAGGACAACGTGGCTGGTGACATGAATGTGCACTGGACTAAGCATTCACGAATGATGTCAGAGACTGGGACACTGCTGGACAAGGGTTCTGGACATAGCCTTAAGGGGCCCCCAGGGCAAGGGGATGGTGGGAATGGGGTCATCACCCATTCCTTCTCTCTCTTTCCTACTGGTGCACCAGGTTCACTATGCCTTTGCTGCCCAAATTGTTGCCTCCTTAGGTATGGTGGGTGTCCCCTGCTGATAGGAGTCCAGTCAGCCCAGGTACAGGTCAGGGATCAGGTAGGAACTCTGAGGGGTCTCAAATGAACCTCAGGAAAGAATGGCTTGCAGTGGACATTTGGATTTGTTTCATATCAGGGCAGGTATCTCCCATCTTCCTCTTCTCCCCATGGAGACAAACTTCATGCACAGCAGGACAGGGATCCTACCTACTCCCAGGAGCAATTCATTATCCCACCCACCAGTTTCTCCATGATCCAACCCCCAAGTTCTTATCAGTGCCCAAACCTGATCAGAGGAAAAGCTCAAAGGGAAAGTGGATTTCCCTAGTAACTGAGGGCTTAAAATAGCTCACACCCCACACCAGAATCTGCACCAGGGATGCACTAGCAAAAACATCAAATCCTGTCCTCTGTGGAGATGGGATAAGCAAGAAGAGAAAGCAACTCAGTACACCTGGGCCAGCACCACAGTTACCTGTCTGATTGGTGCAAGCATTTTCTAGGGGTGGGAGAACTATCTTAGGGTTGTCCTCTATCTTTTACAGCCCCTAGTCACTGATTAAAGTTCATGGAATGTGCTTTCCCTCATCTATGCCTTTATCGACTTGAAGACATTATAATTCTATATATAACTTCAGGTGAAAAAATGAATAAATCGAAGGTCTGGTCATTATTACTGCTGAGACTACTGCCTGTCATAACCAGATGCAGTCAGTCTGGTGAGTGGAGGAGACAGAGCCACTTCCATGCGCAGGACTCATACTTCAGAGTTTTTTGGTCGCCGATAGGTTTGCCACTATCTTCTGGTTGGAGCTATTGTAGAAAGTGCTGGGGACAAGCTCCAGTTTCAGTCCTTATCTGAAATAAGTGGAGCGGGGCATCTGCTGGAGTTTTCTAGATCCCGATCTTAACTTAAAAAAAGGGTAAAGTGGCAAACAGGGTGTAGTGATTGGAGTCTGTTCCTGGGTCTTGGTAATAGAGACTATGAATACGTTGGACCCTTCACCAGATGCTAAAAATGCAAACTTCACTTGGTCCTCCTGGAACCCTATAATCAGGAGAAAGGGTTGAAAGTGGAAAGATCTCTGTGGCATCCAAATGGATTGGATTCTGCTGTACTAAGTGGAATGTAATTTATCAGTAGAAAAGATGAGCTTAAAATGCTATTAAATGTATATACAACACCATTGTTCTCCATTCCTGTGATTATGGACATCAGAGTTCTTTACATACTTAGATAATTGTGGACATTTCTCCTATAAACATTGGGGAAACAAGTGCCCCTTTGAATCACTATCCTTCTATCCTTTGGATAAATACATATTAGAGCAGTTGATGGGCCATAGGGTAGTTATATTTTTTATCTTTTACTTTATTTATTTGATAAAGACACCATGAGTGGGAAGAGGATGAAGCATAGTCACTGCTGAGCATGAAATCCATGGCATTGTTCAATCTGGGATCATGACCTGAGCCAAAGGCAGGTTTTTTAACTAACTGAGTCACTGAGTACTTGTTAGGATTACTTCTTGGGAGCCCTGAGTAGTTCTATTTTTGACATTTAGAGGAATCTCCATACCATTTCCAGAGTGTCTGTACCAACTGGCATTCAGACCAACACTGTAAGAAGGTTCTCCTTTCTCTTAATCCTCACCATCATGTGTTGTTTCCAATCTTACTAATTTTAGCCAATCTGACCAGTGTGAGGTGCTATTTCATTGAGGTTTGATCTGTATTTCCGTGATGCTGAGTGATGTTGAACATTTTCTCATGTGTCTGTTGGCTATTTGTTCATACACAATAGAATATTACTATACCATAAAAAAGAATGACACATTGCCATTAGCAACAACATGGATGAAAGTAGAGGTGTTGTTAGGTGAAATAAGTCCATAAGGGAAAGTGAAATATCTTATTATTTCACTCATATGGTATTTTGAAACACTATTTAGAAAAAAAAAAGGGGGGGAGGAAACCTAGGGGAAGGAAAGGAAAAAATAATACAAAAGGAAGTCACAGAGGAAGGCAAACCATAAGAGACTCTTAACATTAGGGAAGAAACGGAGGGTTGCTGGGGGGGGAGAGGTCATTGGGGAAAAGGTAACTGTGTGATGGGCATTAAGGAGGGAGCTTGATATAATGAGCACTGGGTGTTATTTGCAAATTTTGATTCACTGAATTCTACCTCTGAAAGTCATAATACGTTATATTAGAAATTAAATAAATTAAATTTACAAAAAAAGCTCTGCTATTGTGTTTTCTTTCACATTTAAGGTACATTGGGGAGCTTATGTTGCTAATAATTATTGAGGGTTGTGATGTTAACTAGATGTTGCTAGAAAATATTGCTATACCTTGACAATGAGCTCTCAATCTGTTTTCTAAGGAAGGATACTGGTGAGAAGGTGATCTTGTCAAGATACAATGAAGGAAAATTGAAGAATTGCCTTAATTTTCACCTTAAGGAGAAATAAGTGTATTTTTAAGTTCATGGAATGAATCCAAGGTGAGCCTTACCACCTATGTATTTCATTGCAATACTTGTGTGAATTATGGTTTAAGTTACACTTAAATTTATCTTTACTTTTCCTAAGAAAATTGTCGATTGTGTAACAAATGATCTACTATGTATGCTCATACCTTCCTAGACCAACCACTAAAAACATGAGGTATCACTGCTTTCAGGACATAAAGCATGCAAAGCAAACCAACAGAATTATGTGACAAGGAACTAATAAGTGGGATTGGAGACTATGACAATCTTTGCTAAAATGCCAGCAGGTGAAGGAGTCAGTGCTCAGGGGTTTGTGGACTGACCAGAAGAGGACACAGAGTTGGTTGCAGGCTGAGTCTTGAGGAGTGGACATTGAACAGATCCCCTGGGAGAATTAAGAACAGGCAGGGGAGCCTAGGACAGAGGAGGGAGCTTCATGCCTCTCAGGGAAGGATATGATTCATTTAGAGTGAAGGAAGATTATTTACAGTGTCTGGATTAAGACATGCAGTTATACATACTCTCTCACCAGGCCTTAATGTACTGTTGAATTCTATTGGCTAGTATTTTGGTGAGAATTTTTGCATCTGTGTTCATCAAGGATATTGATCTGTAGTTCTCTTTTTTGGTGGGATCCTTGTCTGGTTTTGGGATCAAGGTGATGCTGACCTCATAAAATGAGTTTGGAAGTTTTCCTTCCATTTCTATTTTTTGGGACAGTTTCAGGAGAATAGGAATTAGTTTTTCTTTAACTGTTTGGTATAATTCCCCTGGAAAGCCATCTGGCCCTGGGCTTTTGTTTGTTTGGAGATTTTTGATGACTCTTTCAATCTCCTTACTGGTTATGGGTCTGTTCAGGTTTTCTATTTCTTCCTGGTTCAGTTGTGGTAGTTTACATGTCTCTAGGAATGCATCCATTTCTTCCAGATTGTCAAATTTGTTGACATAGAGTTGCTCATAGTATGTTCTTATAATTGTCTGTATTTTTTGGTGTTAGTTGTGATCTCTCCTCTATCATTCATGAATTTATTTATTTGGGTCCTTTCTCTTTTCTTTTGGATAAGTCTGGCCAGGGGTTTTTCAATCTTATTAATTCTTTCAAAGAACCAGCTCCTAGTTTTGTTGATTTGTTCTTTTTTTTTTTTTCAGTTCTATTTCATTGGTTTCTGCTCTGATCTTTATGACTTCTCTTCTCCTGCTGGGTTAGGGTTTATTTCTTGTTCTTTCTCCAGCTCCTTTAGCTGTAGGGTTAGGTTGTGTATTTGGGACCTTTCTTGAGAAAGGCTTGTACCACTATATATTTTCCTCTCAGGACTCCCTTTGCTGTGTCCCGCAGATTTTGAACCATTGTGTTTTCAATATCATTTGTTTCCATGAATTTTTTCAATTCTTCTTTAATTTCCTGGTTGACCCATTCATTCTTTAGAAGGATGCTTTTTAGTCTCCATGTGTTTGGGTTCTTTCCAAATTTCCTCTTGTGATTGAGTTCTAGCTTCAGAACATTGTGGTTCGAAAATATGCAGGGAATGATCCCAGTCTTTTGATACTGGTTGAGACCTTTTTTATGACCCAGGATGTGATCTATTTTGGAGAAGGTTCCATGTGCACTAGAGAAGAATGTGTATTCTGTTGCTTTGGGATGAAATGTTCTGAATATATCTGTGATGTCCATCTGGTCCAGTGTGTCATTTAAGTCTTTATTTCCTTGTTGGTCTTTTGCTTGGATGATCTGTCCATTTAAGTGAGGGGAGTGTTCAAGTCCCCTACTATTATTGTATTATTATTGATGTGTTTCTTTGATTTTCTTATTAATTGGTTTATAGAGGTGGCTGCTCCCACGTGAGAGGCATAGATATTTATAATTGTTAGATTTTCTTGTTGGACAGACCCTTTGAGTATCATATAGTGTCCTTCCTCTTCTCTTATTATAGTCTTTGGCTTAAAATCTAATTGATCTGATATAAAGATTTCCACCCCAGCTTTCTTCTGATGTCCATTAGCATGGTAAATTGTTTTCCACCCCCTCACATTAAATCTGGAGGTGTCTTCGGGTCTAAAATGAGTTTCTTGTAGGCAACATATAGATGGGTTTTGTTTTTTTATCCATTCTGATACCCTGTGTCTTTTGATTGGGGCATTTAGCCCATTAACATTCAGGGTAACTATTGACAGATATGAATTTAGTGCCATTGTATTGCCTGTAAGGTGACTATAACTGTATATTGTTTCTGTTCGTTTCTGATCTACTACTTTTAGGCTCTCTCTTTGCTTAGAGCACCCCTTTCAATATTTCCTGTAGAGCTGGTCTGGTGTTTGCAAATTCTCTCAGTTTTTGTTTGTCCTGAAAGCTTTTTATCTCTCCTTCTATTTTCAATGATAGCCTAGCTGGATATAGTATTCTTGGCTGTATGTTTTTCTCATTTAGTGCTCTGAACATATCATGCCAGCTCTTTCTGGCCTGCCAGGTCTCTGTGGGTAAGTCTGCTGCCAATCTAATATTTTTACCATTGTATGTTATAGACTTCTTTTCCCAGGCTGCATTCAGAATTTTCTCTTTGTCACTAAGACTTGTAAATTTTACTATTAGGTGACGGGGTGTGCACCTATTCTTGTTGACTTTGAGGGGGGTTCTCTGTACCCCTGGATTCTGATGCTTGTTCCCTTTGCCATATTTGGGAAATTCTCTCTAATAATTCTCTCCAATAGATTTTCTGCTCCCCTCTCTCTTTCTTCTTCTTCTGGAATCCCAGTTATTCTAATGTTGTTTCGTTTTATGGTGTCACTTATCTCTTGAATTCTCCCCTCGTGGTCCAGTTGCTGTTTGTCCCTCTTTTGCTCAGCATCTTTATTCTCTGTCATTTGGTCTTCTATATAACTAATTCTTTCTTCTGCCTCATTTATCCTAACAGTGAGAGCCTCCATTTTTTATTGCATCTCATTGATAAATTTTTTGATTTCAATTTGGTTAGATTTTACTTCTTTCATTTCTCCAGAAAGGCATTTTATATCTCCACAGAGGGTTTCTCTACTATCTTCCATGCCTTTTTTTGAGCCTGGCTAGAACCTTGAGAAATGTCATTCTGAACTCTAGATCTGACATATTACCAATGTCTGTATTGATTAGGTCCCAAGCCTTCGGTACTGCCTCTTGTTCTTTTTTTTGTGGTGAATTTTTCCACCTTGTCATTTTGTCCAGATAAGAGTATATGAAGGAGCAAGTAAAATAGTAAAAGGGTAGCAAAGACTCCAGGAAAATGCACTTTAACCAAATCAGAAGCGATCCCAAATCGTGGGCTGGAGAAAGGGGATAAAAAGAGGTTCAGAAATAAAGAAAGGAAAAATTAAAAAAAGAAAACAAACGAATAAAAAATATAAAAAAGAAAACATATATATATATATTTATATAATATATTAGATAAACTAATTAAAACGTTAAAAAAGAGAAGGGTAAAAGTTAAAAAAATTTAGTAGAAGAAGAAAAAAATTGAAAAAAAAATTAACCACAAGACTAAAGAATCATGGGGAGAAAGCCATGAGTTCCGTGCTTTGCATTCTCCTCCTCTGGAATTCCACTGCTGTCCTTGGTATTGCACCTACTCTCCTTGGTGAACTTGGTCCTGGCTGGATTTCTTGTTGATCTTCAGGGGGAGGGGCCTGTTGTAGTGATTCTCAAGTGTCTTTTCCCAAGGTGGAATTGAACCGCACTTACCAGAGGCCGGGCTAAATAATCCGCTTGGGTTCGCTTTGGGAGCTGTTGTTCCCTGAACGCTTTCTGTAGAGTTCCAGAGGATGGGATTGAAAATGGCATCCTCCCATCTCCGGCCTGGAGGGGGCAAGAGCCCAGGGCCCCACTCCTCAGTGCACCCCCAGAGAACAGTGCCTAATCACTCCCATATCCCCAGCCTCCAGCCGCACTCCATGCTCAAGCAACCTGTGACCAGTTCAAGGTAACCCCGAGCTGAGAGCTCACTCCTCGCCTCTGTCTCTGTGGCTGGCTTCCCTGTTTTAATACCTGCAAGCTCTGCAACACTCCAACACCCCTGATCCTTCTGTGACCCTGCGGGACCTGAGGCCACATTGACCCTGCGTGGGCTTCACCCTGATTTAGCCTCTGGAGCAATGTCCCTCAGTGGAACAGACTTTTAAAAGTCCCAATTTTGTGCTCCATTGCTCTGCCATTTGCCGGGAGCCAGACCCTCACCCCGCTGTCTATCTTCCTGTCGCTTTGGATTCACTTCGCCAGTCCTACCTTTCAGAAAGTGGTTTATTTTCTATTTCTAGAATTGCTATTCTTCTTCTCTTCGATCTCCTGTTGGATTTTTACTTGTTTGAAATGTTTGATCTCCTGCTACCTGATGTAGTCTCAGCCTGCTAATTCTCTGCCATCCTGACTGGATCCTGGTATTTTAATTTAAGAACACACACTTGCAAAGAAAGAGTGAGTAATAACTTTTGGATATTTTCTTCTGGTGTTTAATTCCTTGTCATGCTGGTGCTCATACTCAGGACTGGTTCTTTATGTCAGGCAGTGGTGGAAAACTGACACTTTGTATCAGAGGACACTTGCTCTTTATCTTATATTTTTTCCTGATTCGGCTGCTTTGCTTAGATCTTTTCCTTCAGCAGCATAATGGTCTGCCCTCTAAATCTGGCATTCACTCTGCAAAAGACATGATGTTCTCTTTTGTGGGCAGAAGTTCAGCTTCCAAGGAACTCATAAGAGACGTTAAAAAATGCAAAACTATCAATAATGTTAAATTAAAGGTAAGACGTGCAACACTATGCTGGAAGGCCAAAGAACTCTCCATGGGGTGTTGGTGAGTAATCTTAAAGAGTGGTCAAGATTTCATCCAAAGAGATGCACAGTGGATATGTGAGGACTGCAGAACACTAACTGGTGGAGACAGAAATGCCTGATGACTGTGGAAGAGTTCAATTTGAATAATGCCAAGGGAATGTGAGGAGTAGTTATGGGAGAGTAGATCAGAAAATTAAGGCAGGTGTACATTGTTTTCCTGGAGCAAGTCTTTCTTAACTGAGCTTCCATAAGACAATAAAGCCTTACATAAATTAAATTGAGCAATTATTTTCTCAACTCTCTGAAAATTACTGCATAGCTACCATCAATTTAGAGGCATAGGAGAGAAGTTAATTCATTACATATAATGGGTGCCTGGGGCGGTTAGATTTAATTTAATTCCTTCTGAGAACCTCAAGTGAGAAAGTCTAGTCTAGATTCTAGGTAATGAGGAGCCGTGGAAAACATGTGATTTTAAGTGTGACGTGATAAAGCTATGTTTGGGGTAAATTTAACTGTCCATCAGCAGAGTTTAGGACGATTTGAGGAATGTGAAACTAAAGATTACTGGAGCTTTTGTAACATGAAAAATTATGAAGGAAATCAAAATGGTAACTGAAAGAAGGTGGTGAAAACACAAGATTTATTAATTCACTGATTTCTTTTAAATATACATGAGGTACCTACTAAAAATCAGGTATTGTGGCTACTACGATGGGCAAAAAAATAGATGTAGCTATTACTGCCTATTGTTGAGTCAGATATTGAGTAAAAGAAGCACAAACCCATATAAGTTCTTAATAAAGATAATTGATATGATGGGAGGTTTCTCGGTGCATGTCACAGTAACATAAAGTTGGCTACAGCAAGATTAATGTATTTGGAGGAACAGATATGCCTATGATAGAATGAGGCTTTTTTATATATAGTGAGTTTGGAATTTGTTGTATCATTAGTGAGAAACTAGTGGAATTCAAAATCAAGCTCCAATTATGATAGCAATCTCCTATCTCCTTTTCCTGATCACAGGATTGTTATTTTAGTGATGGTGGGGTTTTATGTGATTCATTATAAATTATAACCTTGAGACCAATGATCCTTAAAAGCCACTGTTTCATTCTTCCATTCGGATACTTACTAAAGGATACTTTTGCAAAAAGTGTAATGACTCTTGCATAAGGTTATAAACACAAACACAAATGAGATTTTCCCTCCTTGTAAGTTATAGATGCATAATCACTGCATTTTATATACTGTGTGTTCTGTTGTTGAAAAACTGGCTCTACTAAAGCATATCCATAGATTTTTTGAGCCGACAGAGAAACAAAACTGTTGGAACTCAAATAAAAAGTAAGTGAACAGAAGTTAAAATAAAGAAACATAATTTTTAAAATTTAAATGTTTTTGAACCTCAACTCTATGGTCAACTAATCTTCGACAAAGCAGGAAAGAATGTCCAATGGAAAAAAGACAGCCTCTTCAATAAACGGTGCTGGGAAAATTGGACAGCCACATGCAGAAAAATGAAATTGGACCACTTCCTTACACCACACACGAAAATAGACTCCAAATGGATGAAGGACCTCAATGTGAGAAAGGAATCCATCAAAATCCTTGAGGAGAACACAGGCAGCAACCTCTTCGACCTCAGCCACAGTAACATCTTCCTAGGAACATCGGTAAAGGCAAGGGAAGCAAGGGCAAAAATGAACTATTGGGATTTCATCAAGATCAAAAGCTTTTGCACAGAAAGGAAACAGTTAACAAAACCAAGAGACAACTGACAGAATGGGAGAAGATATTTGCAAACGACATATCAGATAAAGGGCTAGTATCCAAACTCTATAATGAACTTAGCAAACTCAACACCCAAAGAATAAACAATCCAATCAAGAAATGGGCAGAGGACATGAGCAGACATTTCTGCAAAGAAGACATCCAGATGGCCAACAGACACATGAAAAAGTGCTCCACGTCACTCGGCATCAGGGAAATACAAATCAAAACCACAATGAGATATCACCTCACACCAGTCAGAATGGCTAAAATGAACAAGTCAGGAAATGACAGATGCTGGCGAGGATGTGGAGAAAGGGGAACCCTCTTCCACTGTTGGTGGGAATGCAAACTGGTGCAACCACTCTGGAAAACAGCATGGAGGTTCCTCAAAATGTTGAAAATAGAACTACCCTATGACCCAGCAATTGCACTACTGGGTATTTACCCTAAAGATACAAACGTAGTGATCTGAAGGGGCACGTGCACCCGAATGTTTATAGCAGCAATGTCTACAATAGCGAAACTATGGAAAGAACCTAGATGTCCATCAACAGATGAATGGGTAAAGAAGATGTGGTATATATACACAATGGAATACTATGCAGCCATCAAAAGAAATGAAATCTTGCCATTTGCGACGACGTGGATGGAACTAGAGCGTATCATGCTTAGTGAAATAAGTCAATCGGAGAAAGACAACTATCATATGATCTCCCTGATATGAGGACATGGAGAAGCAACATGGGGGCTTAGGGGGATAGGAGAAGAATAAATGAAACAAGATGGGATTGGGAGGGAGACAAACCATAAATGACTCTTAATCTCACAAAATAAACTGGGGGTTGCTGGGGGGAAGTGGGATTGGGAGAGGGGGAGGGGGCTATGGACATTGGGGAGGGTAAGTGCTATCGTGAGTGCTGTGAAGTGTGTAAACCTGGCGATTCACAGACCTGTACCCCTGGGGATAAAAATACATTATATGTTTATTAAAAAAAAAAAATTGGAAGGGGAGGTGAACCATAAGAGACTATGAACTCTGGAAAACAACCTGAGTGTTTTGAAGGGTCAGGGGTGGGAGGTTGGGGAACAGGTGGTGGGTAATGGGGAGGGCACGTTTTGCATGGAGCACTGGGTGTTGTGCAAAAACAATGAATACTGTTACGCTGAAAAAATAAATAAAATGGGGGAAAAAAAGTTGTGGTATATATAAACAATGGAATACTATGCAGCCATCAAAAGAAATGAAATCTTGCCATTTGCGATGACATGGATGGAACTAGAGGGTATCATGCTTAGTGAAATAAGTCAATCAGAGAAAGACAACTATCATATGATCTCCCTGATATGAGGACATGGAGATGCAACATGGGGGGGTTAGGGGAATAGGAGAAGAATAAATGAAACAAGATGGGATTGGGAGGGAGACAAACCATAAATGACTCTTAATCTCCCAAAATAAATTGAGGGTTGCTGGGGGGAGGTGGGGTTGGGAGAGGGGGAGGGGTTTATGGACATTGGGGAAGGTATGTGCAATCGTGAGTGCTGTGAAGTGTGCAAACCTGGTGATTCACAGACCTGTACACTAGGGGATAAAAATACATTATATGTTTATTAAAAAAAAAAAAGAAAGGATGAATACCCAACTTTTGTAGCAACATGGACGGGACTGGAAGAGATTATGCTGAGTGAAATAAGTCAAGCAGAGAGAGTCAAATATCATATGGTTTCACTTATTTGTGGAGCATAATAAATGACATGGAGGACATTGGGAGATGGAGAGGAGAAGGAAGTTGAGGGAAATTGGAAGGGGAGGCGAACCATAAGAGACTATGGACTCTGAAAAACATCCTGAGGGCTTTGAAGGGGTGGGGGTGGGAAGTTGGGGGAACCAGGTGGTGGGTAATAAGGAGGACACATATTGCATGGAGCACTGGGTTTTGTGCAAAACAATGAATATTGTTACCCTGAAAAAATAAATAAATAAATTTTAAAAATTTAAATGTTTTTTATAGATCTGCCATTGAAGATATTGTCAGGAGCGTTAATTGTTCTCCAATACCTTTAGGTCCTAGAAGAACATTTCCAATAAAATTTAGAACCAAGATAAAGGTCTCAGTAAGGAGTTTTTGGCTTATTAGTATTGAAATTAAGAATTATTCTAACTTCAAAGAAGGAGCGATTTTGATAGTAAAGCATAATTAGTAGACTTGCTTCCTTGAATTAGAAGTCCTAATTTTGTTCTAGTTTATTGATTATACTCTATCCATGTCCCATTCAGTTTGCTACTTCACATAGAGAACTTTTATGTATTTTTTTATTGTGTTTTAATTAATTAATTAATTAATTAATCAATGAGAGGGAGAGTGTAAGATGAGGGGAGAGGGAGAGAGAATATAAGCAGGTCTAGTGTGGAGCCTGGCATGGGGCTCAATCTCACAACGTTGAAATTATGAGTCAGATGCTGAAATCAAGAGTCATATGCTTAATAGACTGAGCTACCCAGGTGTCCCCACGTAGAAAATTTCTAAGTTAACAAGTCATTATGAATATTCTGATTTCCCATTTCTTAGCATCTAATTACTAGAGTCTCATGATACTCAGTTCTGACACAGCATGAGTTAAGAAAAGATGATAGCCTTGACTTGCCTTTACTGAGAGGACACAGCATGAACAAGCTCTATGATAATGAAACTCATTATGAAGAACAATGAGCATTCTATTCTCATTCTTGCTGTTTGTATTTTCTACTAAAACACAAGTGTCTTGTGTCTTGTGGGAAGAATCAACAAAGCAGACTTGGAATTTTTGAAAATGTGAAAGAAAAGATACTATGGAGCATTATGCCTCCATCAGAAAGGATGAATACCCAACTTTTGTAGCAACATGGATGGGACTGGAAGATATTATGCTGACTGAAATCAGCATATTATATATGATATTATGCTTGACTGAAAGTCAAGCAGAGAGAGTCAAGTATCCTATGGTTTCACTTATTTGTGGAGCATAACAAATAACATGGAGGACATGGGGAGATGGAGAGGAGAAGGGAGGTCAGGGAAATTGGAAGGGGAAGTGAACCATGAGAGACTTTGGACACTGAAAAACCACCTGACGGTTTTGAAGGGGCGGGGGTTGGGAGGTTGGGGAACCAGGTGGTGGGTATTGGGGAGGGCATGTATTGCATGGAGCACTGTGTGTGGTGCAAAAGCAATGAATTCTGTTACTCTGAAAAGAAATTTTAAAAATGTAGGTAAATTCATTTCTTGAGATGGGGAATAAACCATAATTTTAGCTTTTATGGTTGTGTTATGAATGTCCACAAAAGTCTAGACTAACACAAAGGGATTTAGAGAAACAAATGAGTGAGCTGCTTTTAGGAAATCCAATTGAGGGGCGCCTGGGTGGCTCAGAGGGTTAAGCCTCTGCCTTCAGCTCAAGTCATGATCTCAGGGTCCTGGGATCGAGCCCTGCACTGGGCTCTCTACAGAAAGCCCACTTCCCCCTCTTTCTCTCTGCCTGCCTTCTTGACTACTTGTGATCTCTCTCTCTCTCTCTGTCAAATAAATAAAAATATTTTTTTAAAAAGGAAATCCTATTGAAAGTGCTAAAAGTTCTGAAGAAAGTGTAAACAGAAGTCTATAAAAGATTAAGTTTCAAATGGGACTATGAGATTTAATGAGATCCAAACACCAATATATGGTAACTAGTAGCCAGCTATATTTGTCGTTCACATTTTCTCTGAGACTATAATCTTTTCGTTTAGGAACATTGTGTTATACCAGTCTTGCCTTTATGTTATACCTTCTGTCTGAGCTGCCTCCCTGACTAGATGCTGGGAGAGAGTAAGACATAGAATCAGAATCTCAGGAAGAGAAAGACACTAGTACCTCATCTGGTTCTGTACCTTCCATTAAAGAAAATCCTTGAGTTCTAGAATCACTCATTACATTCTTAGGTGAATCCAAGTTTTCTTTTTACTGAGTTAGAAATCAGGTTGGTGACTGTCAGCAAGATTCCTAATTCTACCCAACATAGCCATCATAGGACATGTCTAATCTTCCTTCTGCCAAACATTTCTTTAAATAAAAGTGAAAATACCATAAAACTGAAATAAACTATAATCAGTTGTTACCTCGATGAGATGACATTATTAGGTATCACCCCATAGCTGTACAGTCATGACCTAATAATAATAAAAGTAACCACCATGTATTGAGTCAGTGAGCAACCACAAAATCCTGGACTAGGGATTTTACTTAGATTTTTTTTCCCCTAATGTGTACATGAAACCAACAATGTGAAGCATTTGTGCAACCAACAGGGGAATTACTGTTATTCTCTAAGTTTGCCAGTTGACAGAGGTGCTGTCACTTACTTTAGGGGCCCAACCTGACCCAGGTTCAGGTCTGACCATAAATCCTGGTTCCTTTACTATCTATGCTCCTTTATACAAATTGCAAGCACATGCCTTATTATTAACTGTATTATTCCTGGTAAAGTGCATTATGTAAATTCTGGGTCCTTTTAAAACAGTTGATCTTTGGGTTGTAGAAATAATCCAAATGATCCTCGCTTAGATAGTATAATTTTGGGGAAACTGTTTTAAATCAAGATCAAGAGGCAGATCACTAGAAGAGGCAGTTTTGTTAAGTCTCATCTCGCATGGGACAGAGTGGGAAGTTGTCTTGTCAGCAGTCAAGAAAGGATACATCAAGGCATCTTCATACTTCCCAAATCTTTAGTTGAGTCCAAGGAACATTTTATTGTAAGTTTTTGTGACTGTTTATTTCAGTGATTAAGAAGTATAATTAATAAATAAATGACAGAGATTTAGCACAAAGTTCATGTATAATATGCATGGTATATACAATATATTTATATGATATAGAGATATATATGACTTATCCAAGATATACTTATGTTTAGGTTTATATATATAATACTTTTTCATCACAAAGAAAAAAGTACAAATTCATAGTGGTAAATAGAAATGTTTACAGAAAAAAGTAGAAGTGTTTAAAAATAAATGTAATAATCACCTTTGCAGTATTCCCTTACACTCCCCCAGGTCTCTTGATAATTTGAGGAATATGCAAGTATTCTTTTCTTTGTCCTCACATGTTTTTCTTTTTTCTATTTTTTATTCTTTCATTTTTATTTTTTTAGACTTTTTAAAAATGATTTTGTTTATTCATGAGTGACAGAGGAGGGAATTAACATCCAAAGTATAGGATAACTTGTTTAAATAAGAGGTGCCTTTTAAATTTACAGAGATTGATTATTTTTCAAAAACAGTTTTGCAATTCATACTTGCAAATCAATGGTGGACATGCCTTTTCTCCTCAAAATCACGGGATACCATAAAGTTTTTAAACTTTGGCTAATCTGTTGAGTGAAAAACTGTATGTCATTTAGGATGCAAATATTTTTAAAAATTTTATTTATTTATTTGACAGAGAGTGACACAGTGAGAGAGGGCACACAAGCAGGGGCAGAGGAAGGGGGAGAATCAGGCTCCCCACCAAGCTATGACCCTCAGGCAGGGCTTGATCCCAGGACTCTGGAATCATGACTTGAGCCAAAGGCAGACACTTAACAATTAAAGCACCCAGGTGCCCTCATGATGCATAATTTGGATGTCTAGTGATGCTGAAAATCTTTCTCTGTTTAAACATATGTTTATATGTTGAATTATAAAACTATATAATGTAATTATAAGGACCATTATATGTCCTTTGTGGCTTGTCTGTTAATATCCTTCACTAAATTTTCTATTGCTTTTTATTTTTTAGTTTACTCTTATTAATTAGAAGAACTTGTATATATTAAAAATATTATTTTGGGGGGCAACTAGATGGCTCATTCAGTTAAGTGCTGTGTCATGATGTCATGGTTGTGGGATCAAGCCCATTGTGGGGCACACAGTTCAGTGGTGAGTCTGTTTGAGATTCTTTCTCTCCATCTCTCTCTGCCCCTCCTCATATCTAAAATCAATACATATAATCTTTAAAAATTACTACCTTTTTGTTGGTCATATTCATTCAGAATAAATACTTTTCCCAATCTATTATCTTTTACATTTTTCATAAAAGTTTTGGCAAATGATTATTTTCTGTCATAAAATAGGGTTAGCTTAGGAAGATCCCTTCAGTATGTGTGATGGTTAATTTTATGTGTCATCATGACAAGGCTAAAGGATGTCCAGACACTAGTACAATATTATTTCTGCATGAGGTTTTGAGGATTTCTCCAGAAGACATTTCTGGTAGGAGGAGTAAAGAAGATTACAGGTGGTCATCATCCAATCTGTTGAGGGCCTGAACAGAACAAAAAGGCAGGGGAAGGGCAACTTCTTTCTGTGCTTGAACTGAGACATCCATCTTCTCCTGCTCTTGGACTCCCTTGGGCATTCAGATTCAGCCCAGGGCTTAGAACATCAGCCTGAATCTTTGGCCTTTGGACTCGGACTGAATTATACCACCACCTTTCCTGATTTTCCAGCTTACAGATGCAGATTGTGGGCCTCCTTGCCTCCATAACTGCCTGAACATATTCCTATAACAAATCTCTTATAGATATTACTGTCTATACTTCTGGCTCTAGTTTTGTGGGGGAATACTGACTAATACAGTCTGTTACAAATTTTTTCTCTAAAACAATTGTCATACTTTTTTATTGTGAAGTTTATTTTTATACTTTGAGACCAGGGCTAAGTTTCCTTTAATATCATTAGCACAAAGGTTAGCTTTATAGGACAAACTGAAATTCTTTCCATATTTTCCTATGACCTAGAAAGAAAGGGTAAAATATTTAAAATTTGGTAGAATCAGCTATAAAACCCACTGGAGTGAGGTCATTTGAAAGGTAGATTTTTAATTAATGGCCCATTCTGTGATTGTGTGTCCATGAAGATTATTCATCTCCTGGATCAAATTTCATAGTTATCCTCAAGATTTCATTTGGTGTCTCACAGTTGCTCTTATATCTTAAATCCTTCTGATACCTTGTTTTTTATAAACCCAACTTTATGTACCTTCAGTTTATCTCTTTTTTAAAGTCATATGACAGATGATCTGTGCATTCCTAAACCTACTCATGGTTGTATATCCCTTTAATTATATCCCTTGACATACACATTCTCTTCTACTGTGGCAAATTAGCAGGTGATGGAATGCCTGGCAGTTTCTTGCAGCTCTGAGTAAGCTGTAGACTCTAACCATTCTTTTATGGTTGGGGAGGATCCCACTCTGCTTTTTTTTTCTAAGGGGTTGCTACTGAAAGACCCGCGGATCCCCATACCCAAGAATTCAACACTGCCACAGGATGCAAACAGCAAGAGGATCTTTATTGTAACGCGGGCGCCTGCGGGTGGTCAGCAGCTCCTGCTAGCTGAGCACACCAGGCTGGGGTGGTGCAGGGTTTTTATAGACAGGTACAAACAAGTTTTGGGTGGGGCGGAGCTGATTGGCTGACAGTTTGAACATTTGAAAAAGGCATACTTGGTGTTAGCGGATTGGCTTTGGAGGACCCACGCGCGCGAAGACGAAGGCGGGAAGGGGGGGTAGAGCGGGGGAGCGGGAAGCGGACTTACAGAAGCAGATGCTTAGTTACAGGAACCTGATTGGTCTATTTAAATTAAGCATAGTCAGGCGTTGGGTTCAAGACAAAGACATAGCTGTTTGTTCTGGCGTGGCGGCCTTGTTTCAGCACTCTGGAAAAAGCTCTCAGCAAGGAGGAAGGGAGTCTTTCATTCCCCCCTTTTTCTTTATCATGGATAGAATCTTATATCCATTTGTCCTGTACTTATATTATGTCAGTTTGGGATTCGGCTTGTTTGAGCAGTTGATATTGCTGTGTCAGTACCATTGTCTGGATTACTGACAAGTGGTCTTTGATGAACTGAACAAGCTTATTTAGGATGTAAGGGCCAATTGATAAAATCAGTAATAGAATAATAAGGGGTCCCAAAAGGGTGGATAATAAAGTGGCGAACCAAGGTGACCGATTGTACCAGCCTTCAAACCAGCCTTGCTGGGATTCAAAATCTCTTCTTCTCTGGGCCAATCTTTCTCTGAGTTTATCCATTGTCTCCCTAACTACCCCTGTTTTATCAGCATAAAAACAGCATTCCTCTTTGAGGGCTGCACATAACCCTCCTTCTTTTAGGAATAACAAGTCTAACCCCCTTCTGTTTTGTAGAACAACCTCGGAAAGGGAGGTTAAGGATTTTTCTAAGGCAGTGATTGACTTCTCTATAGCCTCCAAATCAGCGGTCATGGCAACTTGTAATTGCATAAGCTGGGTGCTTTGAAGTAGGGCAGAAGTTCCTGTCCCAATTCCTGCCGCTATTCCCCCGACTCCTAACAATAGGGCTATGGTTAGGGTTATGGGTTCTCTCCGATATCGGAATCTCTCTGATCTGGCAGGACCGGGTTAGGTCCTATGGCTGCAGAGGGGGATTTAATTGAGAGTTTTATAGTAAATATGAGTCCTTCGTCATAATTTTCCTTATAGAGTCTAAGGCCCCAGCTATATCCTTTTGTCCAGTGGACTGCTTTCTTTCCAGACTCTGTGAAGGTAATCTTAAGGGGGTGACATCATGCATTTTTACAATGTTTTCCATCATTTTCCCTTCCCCAAAATGTTCCCAGCTGATGGGAACAATTAGCTATTACAGTGATAAAATCCCAATTTGAGGTGGGTTTCCAATAGACATCACCTGTAGTTTCACATCCCCAGGCCGCACAGTAGAAGTCATTAGGGCCTCCACATTTATAGGCCCGTCCTCTAGTATTACTATTCTTTGGCGCGGGGCAGACATAAAAGGGGAATACCCTAAGTTTGTAACGTCGTGGTCCGTCTCCACATCCCCGGTTAGGGGGCGACATTCCATTGCTTGTAGGGGATGTTGGTGGCTTATGGGGATCATCGTGTTGACCTATGTCCCAAGATCCCATAGCCAGTTTACAGAGATCCGGATACAGGGTAGGCAACCATGTATTAGGGGCGTGTTGGGCCGTACTGGACCAGATAACTTCCCCCGTTTGAGAGAGAACCTGCCAGGTTAATTGCTTGGGGAGATGTGGGCTGGTGCCATTTATAGGGGAAAGGAAAGAGAATAAGCAAAAGAGTAAGATCAACGGCGAATGAGTCTTATCTTTAGTGGGTTTGGGGAGCGTTGGACGGTCCATTCCGAGTTCTGAGGGTGTCCTGTTTGTTCTTCCGGGTGTGCCGTTTTCACATGGGAGGCGTGGATCCAGGCTGCAATCCCGTCAACTTTTAGCGCCGTGGGCATTGTCAGGAGTACCGTGTGGGGTCCTTTCCAACGGGGTTCAAGGTTTGTGGCTCGATGTCTGCGGACCCAAACGATGTCTCCGATTTTGTAGGGATGAGGCCGCAATGAGGCGTTAAGATTTTCCTCGTAGGCGGCTGCCAGGGGTTTCCAGACCTCTTGTTGCACCAGCTGCAAGGCTTGCAGATGGGCCTGTATGGAGGGGGAGGGGGAATGAGCAGAGATATCTGGCGCAAAGAACGTGACAGCGGGGGGCGGAGCACCATAGAGAATTTCGAAGGGGGTTAATCCATGGGGGCCTGGAGTATTTCTGGCCCAATAGAATGCTAGAGGTAGGAGCAATACCCAATCTTTAGAGCCAGTTTCAAGCAGTAATTTAGTTAGAGTCTCCTTAATGGTCCTATTCATTCTTTCTACCTGTCCTGAACTCTGGGGTCTGTAAGCACAATGTAGTCTCCAATCAATCCCCAGCAGCTTGGCCACCGACTGACTTACCTGGGAGACAAAGGCGGACCCGTTGTCGGACCCTAGTACCTCGGGCATTCCATACCTTGGAAAAATTTCTTCCAGTAGCTTCTTGGCGACTATATTGGCGGTTTCCTTTTTGGTAGGAAAGGCTTCTGCCCATCCTGAAAAGGTGTCTAGAAAAACTAAGAGGTATTTATATCCATACATGCCAGGTTTAATTTCGGTAAAGTCAATTTCCCAATGTGTGCCAGGTCGATGACCACGTACCTGGACACCTGGTCCAATAATAGTCTTCCCAGGATTGACTTGGGCGCAGGCTTTACAATTAGCGGCCGCTTGACGAAGAAGGAAGTTTTGTTTGGGGAAGTAGTTTTTTAAATTGGCCCTATCCATAAGAGATCTCATCTTGTTCGCGCTCAGATGAGTCAGCTGATGGAGGTGATTTATTAGTTCCTGCGCCATCTTTATAGGTACTATGGCCTTTCCTCGGTATTCCCATCGGTTTAGGGCTGAGTTGTAATTGGCCCCTATCTTCTGTATGAAATCCAAGTCGGCCTCCTCATAATTCCAAATGGGGGTCTCATCTGGCTCTCCTATCTCAGTGAGTATAGTAACAGTTAATAGTTGGGGCCCCAAAGCTGCCTGTTTGGCTGTCGCATCAGCTAGGCGGTTTCCTCTCGCCTCGGGGATATCCCCTTTTTGATGGCCAGGGCAGTGCATTATGCTCAGCTTCTTGGGGAGAAATAAGGCTCTTAATAGGGCCAATATTTCGGTCTTATTTTTAATCTCCTTACCGTCAGAGGTTAGTAGTCCCCTCCGCCGATAAATTTCTCCGTGAATATGGGCAGTGGCAAAAGCATATCTGCTGTCTGTATAGACATTAAGATTCTTACCTTCTGCCAGTTGGAGGGCCTGGGTTAAGGCGATCAATTCTGCCCGCTGCGCCGAGGTGCCTTCTGGTAGCGCGCTTGCCCATACAATTTGAGAGTCGGTCGTGATGGCCGCTCCTGCTCGTCGTTTTCCATCCTGCAGGTAGCTACTGCCATCAGTATACCAGGTCAGGTCTGCATCCTTCATGGGCTGGTCAGTTAGGTCGGGCCGTGTCCCATGTGTTTCAGCAAGGATCTGGTGACAGTCATGCAATGGTGCCTCCCTAGGAGTGGGCAATAAGGTTGCGGGGTTAAGAGTCACTATAGGTCCGAACTGGATCCTGTCTGAGTCCAGGAGGAGGGACTGATAATGAGTCAGGCGGGCATTAGACAGCCAGCGGTCTGGTGGTTGGCGGATTAAAGACTCCACTGTATGTGGAGCCAGGATGGTTAGGGGCTGTCCCAAAGTTAGTTTGGTTGCGTCCTTGATGAGGACCGCGATTGCTGCTATCATTTTTAGACATGGTGGCCAGCCTGCCACCATGGGGTCTAACTTTTTGGACAGGTAGGCAATAGGGCGTCTCCAAGGCCCGAGCCTTTGAGTTAGGACCCCCTTAGCAAATCCTTGTTTTTCATCAACAAAGAGGTCGAAGGGTTTTGTTATGTCTGGCAGGCCTAACGCCGGAGATGTAAGGAGTGCTTGTTTGATATGGTCAAATGCCTGCTGTTGTTGCTCAGTCCAAACAAAAGGAGTATCTTGTTTTGTTAAGGGGTACAGAGGAGCCGCTATCTCCTCAAACCCCGGAATCCATAGTCTACAGAAGCCTGCGGTCCCTAAGAATTCCTGCAATTGCCTGTGGTTTTGAGGTGCGGGAATGCCAGAGATAGTCTCTTTTCTCGCGGCTGTTAGCCATCGTTGGCCATTATATAGCTCATAACCCAGGTAAGTGACTTTAGTCTGGCAGATCTGGGCCTTCTTTGCGGATGCCCTATATCCCAGTTGGCCTAGGGTTAATAGGAGGTTCCCAGTACCTGTTCGGCAGTCCTCTTCATTGGTAGCCGCTAATAGAATGTCATCGACATATTGGAGCAGGATCAGAGAGGGATGTCTTACCCGTAAGTCGGCCAGGTCCTGGTGAAGGGCTTCGTCGAACAGCGTTGGGCTATTCTTAAACCCTTGTGGTAGCCATGTCCAGGTTAACTGACCTGATATTCCCAAGTCTGGATCCTTCCATTCAAAGGCGAAGAGGGGCTGACTCTGAGGACTTAGTCTCAAACAGAAGAAAGCATCTTTGAGATCTAGGACCGTATACCAGAAGTGGGTTGGAGGCAGGGAACTAAGTAAGTTGTAAGGGTTGGGCACCGTAGGCTGGATGTCTTCTACCCTCTTATTGACCTCCCTCAGGTCTTGGACCGGCCGGTAATCATTGGTGCCAGGTTTCTTGACAGGTAACAGAGGAGTGTTCCAGGAGGACCGGCATGGGGCCAAAATGCCCTGGTCTAGTAACCGCCTTATGTGCGGTTTGATGCCCTGGTAGGCCTCATTGGACATAGGATATTGCTTAACATTGACAGGAACGGCCGTTGCCTTTAATTGTATGTGAATGGGGGGCTACTGGATAGCTAGTCCCATTCCTCCTGTTTCCACCCAGGCATCCGGGTAAGACGCAAGCCAGGACTCTATGTTTCTCTGAGGTTGGGAGGGCTCCTCATGTAGTCTATATTTTTCTTCTAACTGTAGGGTAAGGATGTGTAAAGGAGTCCCGTTGGGGCCGGTCACAGTGGCCCCTGTGGCTCAAAATGGATTTGAGCCTTGAGCTTGGTTAATAAATCTCTCCCCAGGAGTGGGTAGGGGCAGTCAGGCACATGAAGGAATGAGTGAGAAACTTTACCTGAAGCCAGATGTACTTTTCTCTCCGTAGTCCATTTATATTGTTTTCCTCCTCTTGCTCCTTGAACCCATGCCACCCGGTCACTTAATGGTCCAGGGCTCTTGGTTAAAACGGAGTGTTGAGCCCCTGTATCTACTAAGAAGGTGACTGGTTGCCCCCCCAACGGTTAGGGATACCCGGGGTTTGGGGGGGGCTCCTGACCCTGACGGCCCTAGTCTTCGTCTAAAGCCATAAGTCTTGTGACTTGCTTAGCATTTTCCTTAGGGTGTCTGAATTTCTTTGGGCATTCTTTGGCCCAATGTCCCCTTTCTTTACAGTAGGCACATTGGTTTCGGTCTACTTGGGGCCTCCTTATGTCTCCCTCCCTGTCTGACTTTCCTGCCTCTGGTCCTTGGCTGCCTTGCACTACGGCGGCCAAGATTTTGCTAAGTTCCTTACTTCGTTTACGTTCTCGTTTCTCTTCCCTTTCTTCAGCTTCCTTCTTTAGTTTCTCCTCTTTCTCTTCCTGCAACTTCCTAAGTCGTTCCTCCTTTTCTTCCTGCAACTTCCTAAGTCGTTCCTCCTTTTCTTCCTGAGTCTCTCTTTTATTAAAAATCTTTTCTGCCTCCTTTAATAAATCTTGTAAAGAGAAATCTTGTAGGTTCTCTAAACGCTGTAGTTTATTCCTTATATCTGGTGCTGACTGCCAAATAAATGTCATTGAAACGTTTCCTCTCTGCTCATTGCTATCTGGGTCAAAAGGCGTATACCTGCGATAAGCCTCCTTAAGCCTTTCCAGGAAAGCGGTTGGAGATTCCTCTGGCCCCTGAGTTATCTGTCTTACCTGAGCCAAATTGATGGGGCAACTCCCCGCATTATGGAGACCTGCTATGAGTAACTGGCGGTAAAGATTTAGGTGGGTCCTACCTTCCGCCGTGTTGAAATCCCAGACGGGACGGGTCAAAGGGAAGGCGGCATCTATCACATTAGGGAGTTGTGTGGGCCTTCCGTCTTCCCCTAAAACGTTTTTTTCTGGCCTCCAGGAAAACCTTTTGTCTCTCCTCAGTGGTGAGGAGAGCCTGCAAGAGTTGTTGACAATCATCCCAGGTGGGTTGGTGTGTGATTAGAATGGATTCAATTAAGGCAGTTAGGGCTACGGGGTCCTGTGAAAAGGAAGGGTTATGGGACTTCCAATTATATAGGTCGGAGGCTGAAAAGGGCCAATATTGGAGCTGATTGCCTGGCCCTCCTCCTTGGTGCAGGGGAAAGAGTTTGGAAGTTCCTTCTTGTGTTGGCTCCCTGCGACCCCTAAGTCTTCCCACCATTGGGGATGGCAAGGGGTCGCGTTCTTCAAGTGGGTGCTCTGGCTCCCTTGTGGAATTTAGTGCCTGCGCAGGAGGGGGAGGAGGATAAGGGGGAGGTTCTTCAGATAGAAGGTCTATTAAGGGGGAGTCCTCCAGAGGAAGGATCTTCTGTGGTTTAGGACGCCGTGGAGAAGAGGGATCGCTGACTATAGGATATAGGTTAGAGGAAGAAGGAGGTTTGGGAGGGTCGGTGGGATCTGGGATGGGGTGAGGGACGGGGGGAGCGGAGGGTCCTGGGGGAGAAGTGGTGTATGGAAGGGTTTTGGGCTTTGGGTGAACGAAGGGAGAGACCCAAGGAGGAGGCTCATCAACCAGGCTTTCCCACACTACAACATAGGGTACTTGGTCCGGATGGTCTTGGGGTCCCTGGTTGAAGACTCGTTCTTTGACCTGTAAAATAACATGGATGTTAAAGGTTCCATCTTTGGGCCACCCAACGTTAAAGGTAGGCCATTCTGAAGTACAAAGTGTCTGCCATTTCCTTCTTCTGACTTCCACCGACAGGTTATTGGCTCGGATTTGGACGTCTCTCCAATGTCCTAAAGTGAGACTCATAAGTGTCTGTCCCATTTTGGAATCAAGGGAAATCCAAAGGGCAATGAGAAAGACACACAAAACACACAAGACACTTAACGCACACAAGACACTTAACGAGCCGGCAAAAAGAAACGCTGCGCGATTTTGGTGCAAAACCGAAAGTACAGATTCAGACGGCCGTGAGGAAATATGAGTTTCCTCTGTGGCCCACTGATGGACGTATCCCTTGGATACGTGTGGGGGCCCGAAAAAACGGGCCCCTCTAATCCCTGGGGCGTCCCCCAGGGTGGCACGGGAGAAGTCCGAGTTCGTCAACTCCTTCTCAAGCTGCCCAGAATACAGATCTACTATGCGTAGTAGTACAGTCCTATACAGGCGTATAGGCAGAACAAACGGGAGACGAGAACACGAGCACGAGACAGAAAATGAGAACACAGTTATTAAGGCTTAAATGCTGGCCAGCTTACCTCCCGGTGGGAGTCGGTTGGATCCTTGGGCAGGAGTCCGATGATCTCGGTGGGACCTCCAAATGAAAGACCCGCGGATCCCCGTACCCAAGAATTCAACACTGCCACAGGATGCAAACAGCAAGAGGATCTTTATTGTAACGCGGGCGCCTGCGGGTGGTCAGCAGCTCCTGCTAGCTGAGCACACCAGGCTGGGGTGGTGCAGGGTTTTTATAGACAGGTACAAACAAGTTTTGGGTGGGGCGGAGCTGATTGGCTGACAGTTTGAACATTTGAAAAAGGCATACTTGGTGTTAGCGGATTGGCTTTGGAGGACCCGCGCGCGTGAAGACGAAGGCGGGAAGGGGGGGGGTAGAGCGGGGGAGCGGGAAGCGGACTTACAGAAGCAGATGCTTAGTTACAGGAACCTGATTGGTCTATTTAAATTAAGCATAGTCAGGCGTTGGGTTCAAGACAAAGACATAGCTGTTTGTTCTGGCGTGGCGGCCTTGTTTCAGCACTCTGGAAAAAGCCCTCAGCAAGGAGGAAGGGGGTCTTTCACTACCATATCCCAGATGAAAGCCCTGACCCTCAGCACTGCTTCCAGCAGAGCTCACAAAGTTTTACACAGTTGAGTAGCCGTTCTAATGATCACAAGAAATAGACATGTGCTGCCTCTTATCCCAAGATCCAGTCATCTGAGACCACTCATGAAGTGTTCTCCTCAGACTGAAGGGAGACAAACCTTGTCTTTTGTTTCAAATCCCTTGGAGAAGGAAATCATGCCTTAAATTCCTTCCTCAGAAATCCCAGCAGGGTGGGAGCCTGCTTCCTCCTCTCTCTCTCTCTGCCTGCCTCTCTGCCTACTTGTAATCTCTATCTGTCAAATAAATAAATCTTAAAAAAAAAAAAAGAAAAGAAAAGAAATCCCAGCAGGACTTGTGTCCTTGGACCCTCATGATTAACCAATAACATGCTTATCTGAGTCTATCACCTTCTCTAGAAAGAGGATATTGACAATGAAGTTGGAGTAGTGCTATGTGACCAGCATGCCATTGCCCTAGAATCCTGGAGGAATGACTTCAGTGTTTAGACATATCTTTGTAAGATAAAGAAGTCTTTTATGCTGTGTTTTTTTTTTTTTTTATCCCTTTAACACACTTTGGAATTAAATGCAACCAGATTTTAAGTGTTTGCCTCTTACAAGCATGGTATAATAAGAACTGAAAAAAAAAAAAAAAGTGGATATTGTTCTTCAAGGAATTTTTTAAAGATTTTTATTTTATTTATTTGACAGTCAGAGATCACAAGTAGGCAGAGAGGCAGGCAGAGAGAGAGGGAGAAGCAGGCTCCCCACTGAGCAGAGAGCCTGATGTGGGGCTTAATTCCAGGACCCTGAGATCATGATCTGAGCCAAAGGCAGAGGTTTAACCCACAGAGTCACCCAGGTGCCCCTGCAAGGAATTTTAGAACTTCAAGGCTGACCCACTTGAATTTCAGTTTCTTCATAAGCTAAATTGTGTTTTGCTTTCCTGCTACATGTCTAATCATAATCATATGAGTATTTTTCTGCTCTTCTCCATGCAGATCGCCCCGTATGTAACATCTTTCCATCTGAAGCTCCCCATGGGTTCAATCACCCTCTTGCAGAAGTGCCTCTCAACTTTTCCTAAGCATTGCTGGTGTTGTCGCAGCTGTCATTTCCTCAGCACCATTTGTAGACTGCTATTTTGTGGGAATTCGTATGGATTCTAAGTAAGAATTGAGCTCAAAAGACCAGCATATTTAGTTTTTAAGAGAAAAGGAAGTAATCGATCACTTCCTATTCTAATTCACTCTCTTTATGCCTCCCCCCACACTTCTCCCCATTCTACCCTCACAGGAGGATATTTTTACAGCTTGGAAATGGAATCAGATTTCCCGGCTGCACAATTAAATTGCAGTCAAAAATGCAACTTACCAGAATGCGTACAATACTAATAGTGCTGTAAGAAATAAGACACTTGATTTAAAAATGGCACACTTGTCTGTATCTTTAATGTGCATTCCTAATGAGTCCTATGGGGAGGCTGATTCACAGGAAAATGCACATTAGCTCCTCCAAGTTTAATATACCACTGTATGCACTCAGGCCCTCTCTTCATTACCATTCGAATGCACTGTTTTCTTTGAGGTTTTGTGCAGGAAACAAATCCCTGTATATGGCACTCAGTTCTAGAATCTGATTGGTCTGCATTTGCCCTTTAGACAAAGGGTCAAAACAACGTGCTCTGTGGTGCATTGATTTTCAATCTCTGGCTATTTTTGAAATTGTAATGCAGCCCATTTCCTTTTCCAAGGGACTTTAGGCAGTATACAGCATAGAGGTGGGTATAGCCAGGGTATTTGTTTGTTATTCTGAGCAGTGGCAGGCTATCTTTCTCACATGGATTCCAGATAAAAGAGTTTACTTTAACGTCCAGTGAAATAAAATATTACTTGGAATCTGGTTTCATTATATTGAGTCTACATCACTATCTGGACTTTGAAGTCTGAGACAGCCAGTTGCCTGAAATAAAAACCGAGAAAACAGAAGTTTTATGTAATTCCTATCAAGAAATTCATAATTTTTGGTGTTTCTGGCATGCCGTACCCCCACAGTCCTACAAACTTCCTGGTTTAATCTGGAGCAAATGAAATCAATAACATTAAAGATTCTGTGAACATTTTAAATGATTTCTTTCATCTTTTTTTCCCTCATTTTCAAGCATAATGTAATTTTAGCCTTTCAAAGAGGCTTAAATTATTTTGAAACAAATGTCTTTCTTATGACATAGCAGGTAGTTTTTACTCTTGAGTAATGAATCACAATAGGATATGTTACTAAGGATGAAGTCATTTTAGAAAATACAAATGGTTATCATTTTGCAGATTTACAGAGTGAAACAGAAAGATAAGGCATACTTGAGGTGCACAGATAGGCAAAATGATTATTTGTTCATAAGGTGGTGTTAAGAATAAATTACTAAGGTTAAGGAGAGCCAGGGTCACTGGAGGGCACGTGGCATATTAGAAAGCATTTGATATTAGAGTTCATTTCACATGTCGATTTGTTTATAGTCTTTACAATGTATTATTTTTTGTCAAAATTTATTCTTAATTTCTATTAGTCTCATAATTCTTCTTTCCTATTCTTAGCAACATCTGTAAAACATAATAATAACATCCTTTATATATCATTGTTGTGAGGGTTAGAGATAAAATCACATAGACTCAGGACACCTGGGTGTCTCTGTCAGTTGGGCATCTGCCTTAAGCTCTGGTTGTGATCCCCCAGGTCCTGGGATTAAGTCCTGCATCAGGCTTCTTGCTGGGCGGGAAGCCTGCTTTCCCTTGCCTGGTTTTCTCCTGCTTGTCTTTGCTCTTTCTCTCTCCTTCCAAATAAATAGAATCATTAAAAATGAATTACTTAGGGGTGCCTGGGTGACTCAGTGGGTTAAAGCCTCTGCCTTCAGCTTGGGTCATGGTCCCAGGGTGATGGGATCAGGCCCTGCATTAGGCTCTCAGTTCAGCTTGGCGCCTGCTTCCTCTGCTCTCTCAAATTCTTTGTGATCTCTGTCTGTCAAATAATTAAATTAAAAAAAAAATATTACTTAGAATCTAGGTATAAATTCATAAAGTTTATAGGATTTAAAATCTCTAAAGAACTAATGGTATTTCTGTACACTAGCAATGAATAATTTGAACTCTAAGTTAAGAAAAATTCTTATCTGGAATAGTATCAAAAAGAGTAAATACTCAGGAATAAATTTTAAAAATGAAGTACAAGAAGTCTTGTATACTAAAAAGTATAAAATGTTGATGAAAGAATCTTAGGACCTAAATAAATAGAAAGATATTCCATATTCATGGCTCAGAGATTTAATATTAGGAATATGATAATACTATCCAAATTGATCTACAGATTCAACACAGCACCTTTCAGAATCCTAGCTGTGTTTGTTTGTTTGTTTGTTGCAGAAACTGACAGCCAAATCCTATAATTCATTTGGAAATGGAAGGGATCCTGATAGCCTAAACAGTCTTTTTTTTATTTATTTTTTATTTTTTAATTTGTTTATTTACAGCATAACAGTGATCATTGTTTTGGCATTACCCTCAGTGCTCCATGCAGTATGTGCCCTCCCTATTACCCACCACCTGGTTCCTCAACCTCCCACACCCCCGCCCCTTCAAAACCCTCTGGTTGTTTTTCAGAGTCCATAGTCTCTCATGGTTCATCTCCCCTTCCAGTTTCCCTCAACTCCCTCTCCTCTCCATCTCCCCATGTCCTCCATGTTCTTTGTTATGCTCCACAAATAAGTGAGACCATATGATACTTGACTCTCTCTGCTTGACTTATTTCACTCAGTATAATTTCTTCCAGTCCCGTCCATGTTGCTACAAAAGTTGGGTATTCATCCTTTCTGATGGAGGCATAATACTCCATTGTGTATATGGACCACATCTTCCTTATCCATTCATCCGTTGAAGGGAATCTTGGTTCTTTCCACAGTTTGGTGACCGTGGCCATTGCTGCAATAAACATTGGGGTACAGATGGCCCTTCTTTTCACTACATCTGTATCTTAGGGGTAAATACCCAGCAGTGCAATTGCAGGGTCATAGGGAAGCTCTATTTGTAATTTCTTGAGGAATCTCCACACTGTTCTCCAAAGTGGCTGCATTAGCTTGCATTCCCACCAACAGTGTAAGAGGGTTCCCCTTTCTCCACATCCTCTCCAACACACGTTGTTTCCTGTCTTGCTAATTTTGGCCATTCTAACTGGTGACAGGTGGTGTCTCAATGTGGTTTTAATTTGAATCTCCCTGATGGCTAGTGATGATGAACCTTTTTTCATGTGCCTGATAGCCATTTGTATGTCTTTGTTGGAGAAGTGTCTTTTCATATCTTCTGCCCATTTCTTGATATGATTATCTGTTTTATGTGTGTTGAGTTTGAGATGTTCTTTATAGAAATCAACCTTTTGTCTGTCCTGTCATTTGCAAATATCTTCTCCCATTCCGTGGGTTGCCTTTTTGTTTTGTTGACTGTTTCCTTTGCTGTGCAGAAGCTTTTGATCTTGATGAAGTCCCAAAAGTTCATTTTCACTTTTGTTTCCATGGCCTTTGGAGACATATCTTGAAAGAAGTTGCTGTGGCTGATATCGAAGAGGTTACTGCCTATGTTCTCCTCTAGGATTCTGACAGATTCCTGTCTCATGTTGGGGTCTTTTATCCATTTCGAGTTTATCTTTGTGTACAGTGTAAGATAATGGTCGAGTTTCATTCTTCTACATAACGCTGTCCAGTTTTCCCAGCACCATTTATTGAAGAGACTGTCTTTTTTCTATTGTATATTTTCCTGCTTTGTCAAAGATTATTTGAACGGGTTTTGAAGGGGCGGGGGTGGGAGGTTGGGGGAACCAGGTGTGGGTAGTAGGGAGGGCACGTATTGCATGGAGCACTGTGTGTTGTGCAAAAACAATGAATACTGTTTTGCTGAAAAAATAAATTAATTAATTAAAAATAATAAATGAAACTGATTCATCCATAGACTGATCTAGGAAGAAAAAAGAATTCAGAAATTACTGATATCCAAAATAAAAGAATAAATGAAAGAAATAACTAAAATGACAGTTCATATATATACTAAATTCATAAAAATATTATGATTAACTTTGTGGTGATTACGTTTACAACTGAGATGAAGTGTGCACATTCCTTGAAATAAACTAATTAGCAACACTAACTCAAGAAGGAGTGTTTTATTCTTGTTAAGGAATTAAAATCATATTTTAAAACCATTCCAGAAAAGAAACCCCTCAAATCTTAGATCACTTTTCTAGTGAATTCAACAAAGCATTTTAGGAGGAAATACTGGCATTCCCTCATGCCCTTCTGGAAGGAAGAGGGAACACCCCCCAGCTCAATATATGAGTCCACCATTATCCTGGTTCCAAGACCAAACATAGACAGGACAGGAAAACTGCAAACCTATCCCTAATGTGTATGGACTGAAAATACTTAATAAACCCACACATAACACTACTCTAACTGTAAGGAAACATCAGACAAACCCAAATGAAGGTCATTCTACTAAATGCCTCAAAATTGTCATGGTCATCAAAAATAGGAAAGGTCTGAACAGCTGTCATACTGTAGAGGAGCTTAAGGAAGATATAATGACTGAATCTAATATTGTACTTGGGATAAGATCTAGAGATAGAAAAAGGACATTAGGTAAAAATCTGGTAATTACAGTCTTCAGTCAATAACAATGTATTAATGCTGGTTCATTAGTTGTGACAATTGTGTTACAGTATTTTAAGATGTTTATAAGGTATACTGGTAGATGGTACTCAGAAACTCTACAAACATTTTGCAACTTTCCTGTATATCTGAATCTATTCTAAAATAAACATTTAAAAAATAAATGTTCATTTTTAAAAATTTTATTTATTTGTTTGACAGAGAGAGATCACAAGTAGGTAGAGAGGCCGGCAAAGAGAGAGGGGGAAGAAGACACACCCCTGAGCAGAGAACCCGAGATGGGGCTCAATCCCAGGATCCTGGGATCATGACCTGAGCCAAAGGGAGAGGCTTTAACCCACTGAGCCACCCAGGTGCCCCTAAAAGTTTATTTAAAAAAAAATCACTCTAGTTACTATATTAATACTAAAAAAAGGAAGCAGCAAGAACATATGATAATTCCAAAGTTGCAAGAGACGTATTTGTCAAACTTCAACACCCATACCAGACAAACCCTACAAAACTAAAAAGACAATTGCTCAATTTAATACTGGACATCTACAGAAAAACTCTATAGCCAGCTAACATTATACATTATGGTGGAAGATTATTTTCCTGTCTAAACTAAGGAACTAAAAAAGTTAAGTCTCTTCACACTGATTCTATTAAACAATATAGTGGAGGTTCTAGCTAGTACATTAAAGTAAGAAAAGAAAAGGAAAATTGAACAGGTCAGAATGGAAGAAGTAAAACTGACTTTATTCATAAAGGAAATGAATGTGTACATAGAATACTCTGAGAAATCTACATGAAACTAAAAGCGCTTTTTAAAGAAAACTAACAAGTGAATTTAGAAAGATCAAAGATTAAAGGTCAATAAAAAAGTCAGTTGTATTTCTACATATTAGCAATTATCAAATGGAACATGCAATAAAAAGTTTCAATATCAACAAAAAAACATGAACAGCTTATTAGAAAGTTCAGTAAGGAAATATGAAGTTATTGGCAAGAATAGACATATAGAGTGATGGAAGAGAATGGAGTTCAGAAGTAGACCTATACAAATATGGTGAGCTGGTTTTGGACAAAGTTTCCAGAAGGAAGACAGACCCTATTTATCCAATTGGCAAAAGAAACTCTACACAGTCATTGGTATTGCAACAACTGGATATCTGTAAGGATAAACAAGAAACTTCTACCTTTACTTTATGCCATACACAAATATGAAATCCAATCTATCATAGTCTTAGCACAAAAGAAAACATAGGATACTATATGTGGAACTTTCAAATACTCAAATATTTATTACTTAAGGCACAGACATGTAAGCTATGAAAGAGAAATCTTGTCCAATTGGACTTTATCATAACTAAAAATTTTTATTCCTCAAAAACGAGTACTAAAGAAAATGAAAAGACAGATTTAGAGGAAATATTTTCCCTATATACATCTGACAAAGGACCTATATATTCAGAATATGGAATGAACTCCTATAATTCCCTAGGTTGGCATGTAAAGAAATGCACAAATTTCACTTCACGAAGGAAATGGGCAATGATTTCATGAGATGATGTCCAATATCTTAGTCTTCAGGAAAATGGCAATGAAAACTGCACTGAGATACCACTATGTACCCAATAGAAAGCATATATATTTTTTTAAATTGTCATTCATTTACTAAGTTTTGGCCAAGATGGGGAACAACTGGAGATCTCATGCATTGTTGGTGGGTATGCAAAAATAGTATGAACACCTTAGAATGTTGTCTGACAGTTTATTTTAAAGGTACAGAAACACTTACTATATGATCCGGTAATTTAACTCTGTTGCATTTACCCAAAAGAGTGAAAACAGAAAAGACTTGGATACAAACATTCACTGCAGTTTCCTTCATAATAGCCCTAAAGTGCAAACAACTGAAATGTCTATTGACAGGTGAATGAAGAAGCTAACTGTGGTATATCCACAAATGGCTGCCTGGAAATAAAAAGGAACAAACTTCTGATGCATGTAACATGGAAGAATCTCAGACACATTCTACTGAGCCAAGGGAGACAGAGACGAAAAAGAAAAATTGGACAAAAGAAGGATATTTACACTTGATAAAAAGTAGAACTATCCTGAGCTTTATGGACATCACAATATAGGTTTCAAACTAATCAATTAACAAGAAGAAATTGATATGCCCACAACTGAAGTGGAAAACAACACACAGCTCTCTTAGTGAGGGACAGAAGAAGAGGACAAAATATTAGGAAGGGACTGATGATTCACATAACTGGTAATATCCTTTTCAAAACACGTGCCATACTTCTCAATATCTGAGTTTGCAACAAGTCACAAAGAAAGTTATAAATCATATACCATGCAATCATATTCTCTGACATAGGCCAGAAACTTAGATGGTAACATTAAAAATTACAGTAAAAAGTGAAAATAAACCCAAGAACTATAAATGCAAAATACACATTTCAACTTCCCTACTTTATACTAGAGAATACTGAGAGCTAAGTAACTAATTCCATTACACAATGTAATTTTTAGGCTCTTTAAGTTGGAGATAAATGTCACTGAATCATTTCAAAGCCATTCTATAATTTCATTTAAGTGATGGTCTCTCATCTGTCATGTGCAACTACATCGGACAGAATCTAATGGCCACAAAGAGATTATAATAGTAATAATGCAGTTTCATAAATCTAGATTCTAAAAATGTTCTTTATCATATCAGATAGGAAATTCTCAAAATTGAAATGATTATATTGAGGTAATATAAAGTACATTGGGTAAGGTCAAAAAATGTAAGATCATAGAGAAACTGAGGTTTCTGGAGGTGAGGGGGTGGGGGAGTGGAGGGGGTTAGGGGAGTTGGGCGAGCCTGGAGGTGGGTATTAAGGAGGGCACAAATTGCATGGAGCACTGGGTGTGGTGCATAAACAATGAATATACAATGAACATTGGAAACATGAAAAAATAAAATTAAATTAAAATGTTTATATATACATATACATATATACCTACACACACACACACACACACACACACACACACACACAAATACTTAACTGGGAACCTGGTAAATGGTTAGCATTCAATTTAAATTGTAACTTTCATTGTATTGCTAATACTAACACTTTATCCTATACCATTAAAATTCACCATGTTAAAAATGTGCTCAACTGGCCAATCTGTTAATGTCACCATAATTATCCAGGCTTCGAAAGCTAGAAACTTCATTCTTAATTCCTTCTTTCTTTCATCCACATCTAATTCTCACTCTCTAAATTTTCCCCTTCAACATGCAAGCTGTTCATTAACATTTGATTGAATATTTTTCAACTGTCTCCTACCTGTCTGGACCATCTCTCTTCCCATCAGTTCTTTGAGAGAACTGTCTTTCTAAAAACAAAAATTAAATCACATGATTAACTCTGATTTTCTTAGATTATAGCTCTACTATCAAGAAATCCTGAGTTCTGAGCTGACAAAGGTGATTCCCCATCTGGACTTTGTTTTGCTATCCTCATCACCTGTCATTCCTTCCTATGAACGTTGAGCATTCTAATAGTACACTATGTCACCTGTTCCCTCTGCTGAAAGTCTCCTACTTATCCATCAAACCCTAGCATAGACTATATCACCTCTAGGAGAATTTCCCTCAAGGCCTAAGGCATTTGCTTTGTTGTTGTTTTTTCTACCTGCATGATAGCACTTATAGTCTATTAAAGTAATTTATTTCTGACCTTTTTTTTTTTCTTAACTACTTGAAGGCTAGTATTGAGAAACTCTTATCTAGTAAGAGTGCTTTCCTCATGGTGGGCAGTCTTTGAATAAATAAATGACATTTTTGGGGGGAAAATGCTGAGCTGTCAGAAATAAAACATATACATTGTTACAACATCCAAAAGCTTAGTATATGTATTACTTGAACATCTAAGCACACCTGAGAGTCTGACCACTACCTAGGGGCCCCTGAGTCTGTTGGAAGCGAGGTGTGGGGTCAGGAACATCACAGTCACATGCCATCCACCAGAAAAAAGTGCCCAGCGGCTGTCCCTCAGCGTCCAGGTGCAAGGCACATCACCACAGCACCCCTCACCCCCCACCCCCGCCTACCTTCCTTAGCATGTGTTGCCACTCCCTGGCTAATGCCAGGGGCCCTGAGGACTTGGAGGGGAACGTGTTCCCAGACAGTGAGTGCCCAGGGACCTCGGAGGCACCCAAGAGGCCAAGCTCTTGGGGAGGGGTGGTGCCCAAGAATGGCAAAGCCTCAGTGCCTGTCCATGGGCCCTGAATGAAGGGGGATCCTGGCCACTGGAGGCAAGCCCTGGCAAATGGAGATGGGGAGGGAGCTTGTGGGTCTGCTCAGAGACCCTCTAGGACTCTAGATGGGAAACCAGGGATCAGGGTGTGACTTCAAGCCTTTGTCCTGTGAGGGCAGGGTAGGCAGGAAGATCAGAGAACTCACACAGCAGTCTATGAGCCTAGAGCCTTAAATACCTGTCACAGCTGGCTCAGGCAAGGCAGTGAAGATTCAGAGGGTTGGCGATTTGGGGCAGGGATTGGAGGGTGGGGCGATGGAGGCAGCAGGGGCAGGGCACGACTCAGCTTCCTCACATTCTTGGTGTCTGGGCCTCCTGCTATCTGAGACAAGCCTGTGAGAGAAGAGGAGCTGCCCCCACTGCCCCCTAGAGTCTTCTTCTGGGGGGACATTGCTTCCATGAAGAAGACTTTCCCACAAATCCCAGCCCAAGAGAAGGCTACACAGTTGTGTCCTGGGGGAGCCCGTGGGTCAGGTGAGGATACGGGGCCCTAGGCTGCTGTCCCTACCAGGTAGGGAGCCGGGCTCCTGGTGCTGAAGGCGCGCCTACCATTGCTGCCATGCACCACCCTATGCTGGACACCACAGGCTGCAAGGGATTGTGGCCATGACCACCAGAGGTCTCTGAGGACCACCCTGCTCAGACGTGCCCCCTCCACGCAGGACATTCCATGCCTGGACCTTCCCCCGTGGCCCTCCTTGGACCATGGTGCTCAGAGGGGCTTCCTAGGACTGTGACGCTGGTAGGCCTGGTTACTTTCTCGTCTTGCAGAGATATATTGGGGACAGGCAACCTACCTACCTTACCAGTTTGTGACTCTAGTAGATAGGCCCAGCCCACAGGAGTGAAGCTAGTGGGGTGGGGGGAGAAAAAATCCCTGTGAAACACTTGTGAAGTTCACAGTCCAGAAGCACAGGCACACTAAAACACAGGACTCATAGTAGAAATATAGAATGTTTTCCCTTTCCAACACCTCACCAGCACATTATTTTTATTAAAGATTTCATTTCTTTTTTTGATAGAGAGAGATCACAAGTAGGCAGAGAGGCAGGCAGAGAGAGAGGAGGAAGCAGGCTCCCACTGAGCAGAGAGTCCAGGCCACGTTTGATCCCAGAACCCTGGGATCATGACCTGAGATGAAGGCAGAGGCATTAACCCACTGAGACACCTAGGTGCCCCTCACCAGCACATTATTAAAGGCCTACTTACTGCAGTTCTTTTACTCAGTACAGCATGTCTAGCTATCAAGACGGAATTATAAAGCATTAAAAAATTGGAAACAAAACAACCTCCACCACACACACACACACACACACACACACACAACCTGGAGACACAGAGTTTGTATCACATCCAGACATGGTAGGGGCATTGAATTATCAGCCGGGGAATTTAAAACATCTATGAGTTATACAGGAACAACTCTACTGGATAAAGCAGACAATGCATGAATAGATGGACAATGTAAGCTGAAAGATGGAAATCCTAAGAAAGAACCAAAAGAAATGCTAGAGGCAAACAAAACAAAACAAACAAACAAAAAACAGAAAGGATGTCTTTGATGGGCTCATTAGTAGATTAGGCATGGCTGAGGAAAAACACTCTTAGTTAGAGGATATATTAACAGAATACCTGAAAATCTATAAGGAAAGAGAACAGTGGCTGAAGAAGAATGTAGTTTCTAAGGACTGTGGGACAACTGTAAAAGTGTAACATACACATAATGAGGATACCCATCAGAAAACCCAGTGGGAAGGAGAACAAAAATAGAATGGAACAGAAGAAATGTTTGAAACAATAATCACAGAATTGCCCCGAAATAATGTCAGACATGAAACCACAGATCCATCACCAAGGAAGATAAATACCAACAGACTATACCTAAGTGTATCCTTCTCAAATCACAGAATATAAAAGATGGAGAAAAAATAGAAAACGAAGCCAGAGGAAAAAGACACCTTACTTAAAGCAAAGCCAAGATAATTACATGTGATTTCTCAGGAACCATGCTACCCTGGAGACAGTGCAGTGGAATATTTAAGGTATTGAGAGAAAAGAAAATGCCAACTTAGAATTGTGCACCCTGAAAATATTTTATTAAAAAGTGAAGGAGAAATAAAAATTAAGACAAACAAAAATTAAGGGAATTTCTTGACAAAAGACCTGCCTTACAAGAAATGTTAAAAGAAATTCTTTAGACAGAAAGAATATAATGCAGATCAGAAACTCAGAGCTACATAGAGAAAGGAAAAAAAATTAAACAGAAGAAGTGAAGATAAAATAAAATTTTTTACTTATTTTTAACTAATCTGGCATAACAGTTTGTTAAAAAAATAATAGTAGTGACGTACACAGTTATGTATGCCTATGCATATGCCATAAGCATATATATATTCATATGTGCATATCCACACACAAATACAGTTAATATTAACATTAATGGTGAGAAACTCAGAGGTCCCACTAAGATCACATGAAAGAAAAGTATGTACCATCTCACCACACGTTTTCAACATTATACTGGAAGTTTTGCTAATGCGTTCAGGCAGAAAAGAAAAAAGGTAGAAACTAGAAACACAGTAACATTTCCATTACCATCCAAAGAAAAATGAAATACTTAGGTATATGCAGCCACTCTGGAGAACAGTGTGGAGATTCCTCAAGAAATTAAAAATAGAGCTTCCCTATGACCCTGCAATTGCACTGCTGGGTATTTATACCAAAGATACAGATGTAGTGAAAAGAAGAGCCATCTGTACCCCAATGTTCATAGCAGCAATGTCTACGGTCGCCAAACTGTGGAAAGAACCAAGATGCCCTTCAATGGATGAATGAATAAGGAAGATGTGGTACATATACACGAGGGAGTATTATGCCTCCAGCAGAAAGGATGAATACCCAACTTTTGTAGCAACATGGATGGGACTGGAAGAGATTATGCTGAGTGAAATAAGTCAAGCAGAGATAGTCAAGTATCATATGGTTTCACTTATTTGTGGAGCATAACAAAGAACATGGAGGACATGGGGAGATGGAGAGGAGAAGGGAGTTGTGGGAAACTGGAAGGGGAGATGAACCATGAGAGACTATGGATTCTGAAAAGCAACCCGAGGGTTTTGAAGGGGCGGGGGGTGGGAGGTTGGGGAACCAGGTGGAGGGTAACAGAGAAGGCATATATAGCATGGAGCACTGGGTGTGGTGCAAAAACAATGAGTACTCTTAAGCTGAAAATAAATAAAGTAATTAAAAAAAGAAAAAAGAAAAAAAAAGAAATAAAATGACATATATAGTAGAATTCTAACATTATATATACACACACACAAGATCCATATGAGGAAAACTGTAAAATTTTGATAAGTGATATTAAAGTGGAGCTAACCAAATGAAGTGATATTCCTTATTAGTTTATAGGAAGACTTAATATTGTCAAGGTGTCAATTATCCCCAAATTTATCTATGGATTCAGTACAATCCCAATCAAAATCCCAGCAAGTTATTTTATGAATTTTGATAAACTTATTCTAAAGTTTACACAGAGAGGCAAAAGAACCAGAAGACCCAACACAATACCGAAGGTGAAGAATAAAGTTGGAGGACTGATGTTACCTGATTTCAAGACTTACTGTAAAGATTCAGTAATCAAGAGACAGTAATTTTGATAAATAAAAATACATTGATGGGACAGAATACAGATCCCAGAAATAGACCCTCATGAATACAGCAAACTGATCTTTGATCAAATTGCAAAGGCAATATACTGGAGCAAAGATAGTTTCTTTAGTAACAGTGTTGGAACAACTAGACTGCCTCTGGCCCCCACCAAAGAAAAAAAATCTAGACACAGAGCTTACAACCTGAGCTGAAACCAAGAGTCAGACACTCAGCTGACCGAGCCACCCAGGCATCCCTGAAATTAATTACGTATATGGTATAAGATGGAGGAACTGAGGGTAATTTAAATATATATATAGATATAGATATAGATAGATATAGATACAGATATAGATATAGATATATAGATATCTATATCTCTATAGATACATATAGATAGATAGATATCTAGATCTATATATAGACATATCTAGATCTATCTATATATATATCCAAGTGTGTGAAAAATTTCCCTCTTTTTAACTACTTTTTAACTCTTTTTTAATATTGTCGCTTAAATCAATTAGTATGTGTATGTGACCCTATTTCTTCATTCTTTAATTGGTTACATTGATTTATGTCTCCATCTTTATGTCAACAGAACACTCTCTTGATTACTCTGCCTTTATAGGAAGTTTTAAAGTCTTATGGATAAATTTTTCATTCTGACTAATTCCAAGATTAGTGTTTCCAAAAAAACAAAAAAAAGATTTGTTTATATATGTGAGGGAAAGAGAGAGAGAGAGAGAGAATGCAAGTAGGAGGAAGAATAGCAGGGAGGAACGCTCCCATTGAGTGGGGAGTCCAACACAGGATGCAGTCCTGTGAATCATGAGATCATGATGCAAGCTGAAACCAAGATTTGGAGGCCTAAGAAACTGAGCCACCCAGGTGCCCAATTTTCAAGATTGTATTAGCTATTCAAAAGTCTTTTGAATTTCCTCAAAATTTGAGAATTAGCTTTTAATTTTCGAACAAACCAATAACCTTTCCTTTGATTTTAATTAAGACTGCATCGGACATATAGATCAATTAAGGAGTTTAGAATTGATCTTTTCATAGTCTCTATTCTTTCCAACCATGAACATGGTGTATCTTTACCTTTATTTAGTTCTTATTTAATTTTTCCTAGAACATTTAGCACTTTTTTTAAAAATTCAGGATAGCTAGGATCATAGTATTATATTAGTTTCAGGTGTACAATATAGTGAATTAACATCTTTAAAGAGTTATATATTTCTTTGACAGAGACAGAGGCAAAGAGAGTGCAGGGGGGAGGATCAAAAACAACAGTAAAAAACAATCAAAAAAAGTTCCCAACTCATTTTATAATATTAAATGACCTTTACAATCATAATAACCAAATCTGGACAAAGAGAATAAATTAAATAAAATACCAAAGAAAGAGATTGAATGAATAAAATACCAATCCACTTTCTTTCCGCTTTAGAAAATTAGAGTTCTATTTACCTTTACTTCTTCTATCTGCTAAGATCCATCTCTACTTTAGAGTTCACTAGTATTGATACAATGATTTTGCCTGCAAGATTTCTGAGTCCCCTGGTTTTAGTCCCCTGGGGAACTTGAACTCACTGGGAATGGCCGATGATTTCTTACAATCTCTATATCTCCCTCACCCATTTTATTCACTCCTTTTCAATACGGAGATAATTTTGCCTGAAAAGGAAGAAGTAAAACAGGAATTGCACTCTATTTTTTCATTTGTTATCCATTAACATTTCACCATCATTCTTAAGTTAATGTCTGAAATTATTATTATTAAAAGTAGTATTTAGTATTATTATTAATAACCCATAACTTAATAAATTCCAATGCGTGATCACATACTGGGCACGGAGTACTTATTGCAATTAAACAAAGAATTATCCTGGATATAACTTGTACCAAAACCAAAGAGGGGAGATGCTTTCACTCATTTATTCAACAACTATTTATTGATTATCTGTTCCATGTCAGGAATTATGCTAAGCACTATGGACAAAAAGTTATGTGGTCCTGACCTAGAAGAGCTCACAATTTAGGAGGTAGGAAGGGGTGGGATGCGGAGTTGGAGAAATGGGATAATCACTAGGCATTTTAAAACTAGAAAAGAAAATTGTGATTGTCAGGAGGCAGAATGAACCATAAAAAAGAGTTTATGTTCCTTCATTGTAGACCAGGGAGTACTGTACAGAGAATATATCTTAATTTTAACAAAACACCCTGGTTCCTTCTTACCTAACATGGCTCCTCAGTGAAATATTCTGGTGAGCAAAACTGAAAAACATGGATTGACTGATAGCACAGGGAGGTAAAATTTAGAGTTGGTTCCATTTCAAAAGGGTAACTAATAACTAGGTATTTACATGAAAGGGTGTCTTTCATGGTGCTATGAGTTCCTGTTCATGACTGTCCTCTTCAGTAAACCTAGAAAAGATGTAGAAGGGATGCTTGTTGAATCTACAGAAGTGGCAAACCTTGTTGGGGGGAGCTAGGGTCCACAAGGACACTTAGATTACAAACCATCCTGAAAAGTTAAAAAAATGTGCTTAAAGCAGATGAGATATAATGCAGTTATATATATATATATATATAAATTTGATTACATGTTATACCAATAAACAGTGGTTCCTAGGACAAAATCTTTACATTTTAGTTGACCACAAGTTGAATTTTAGCCCGTGGTTTGATATAGCTTATAAAAAGTGAAGGCATTTGTATGCTCTGCTAGAAAAGTATATCATGAAGATATGCTTGTACAAGCTCCTCACTTATAAAATACCAAGCTATATTAAAATGATTTGCTTAGTGTTTTTCCATTAGACTATGAAATATTTGAACATAGGGACTATAAATTCTTTTTTTTTTATATATTTTATATATTTTTTATATATATATATTTTTTTTTTATATATTCCCAGGATTTAGCTCAACTCTTGGAATATAGCAAATATTCAGGAAATAGCTGTTGAATGACTAATGAATAATTATGTGTAGAGGCTTCCCGGAGCATTTTAATGCAATTCACTTACTTTTTTCTCCCAAAAACCTATTGAAGAAAGTTTTTATTTTTAATTTCCATTATATAGAGGAGGAACCTGAGGCCTCAGTATGTGGTTTATGAAATAAGGGGCACAGAAAAGCAATATACCAAAACTTTCAAAATCTCAGTATAGAAAGTACTTCCAAACTTTCCTTTCAAGGTTTTTTTTTTTTTTTTTCAAAAAACAACTTGTCCAAGGTCACATGCTTATGAGTGGTAGAGCTGAGAGTTATGTAGTGTCTACATAATAGTATGCCTCAGGACTACATAGCTTAAAGCATAGTAAGCTCCAAGGGTTAATGGAGATACTTGCCATTCTCCCCTCCCTCTTTCTTTCCTTCCATTTCCTTACCCTTTTATCAAAAATGAAACAAAAAGATTTAAGTCGGCATAAAAAATAGAAATGTAACAAATGGGAAAAATTAAAAAAGGGCAAATCCCAACTAAAAGGAAAGAATGGTAGGTAAATAAGTTGGAGCCATCGTAAGTCTATGGCACAAAACACATATAATGAGGTCCTATCCCCATGAACTTCTTTGTGACTATCTATCTTTCCGGATCCCTTCTTTTACCTTCTATTGCATTTCTTGCGACTTGATGCATTTGGCACTTAATGATGGACTTCTAACAATTTTATGGGTACAACTTTTTACTCCTCAGCAAGCTTGTATATGTCTAGACATAAGGACTTGGTGATATTAAGGTTAATATTCATTTGACCCCTTATATAATGCTATATTCCTAGTAGATTCTTTACAAGTAACCACTGCATTGAGAGAATTTTCAATTATTGGGATTAATACCTACTTCTGGACTTTTCTCACACCCTTTTTTCCTTTCTTTCTCTTTTTCTTTCTGGAGCACAATGCAGAATTAACTGTTCATCCCCAGTGGGTATAAACGTGGCTTATATTTTTCCTATGCTCAAGAGCATAATTGATATGAGGCAGGCAAAGGTCCAACTAATGGAGCACTGGAGAGGAGTTTCTGGGGATGGGAGGATGGTTCCCCCCAAACACAATGACTCAATTATGACATTCCTGACAGCTGGACTTAGGAGCTGGCTCCAGAATATGAATCCAAGTTTCCAAATTCCTTGCATTAAAAGACATGGACAGAGGCAACTGAAGCTGGCTGCATTTTTATTGTTAGAAGAATAGCTTCATGTGGCATATTCTTTTGAAGTTGTCAAATATTCTATCCAATACATTATCTCCTAATCCACCTGTCAGAAATAAAGGGTGGATATCTTTCTTAAAAATGTGTAATATAAAAATAAGTATTAAGGGGAAGATACAAATTCACTTATCACTTCTAAAGTCATTTCTAATCTTTCTTTTCCTACCCATTGGAGTTCAGTTTTCTTAAAGAGATAACACCCTGGGCCCAGAAGTAGAGAAATAAGTTTTGGCAAATAGAATCATTGAAAGAATCTTCTTGGGGGACATCTAGGTAAGAAGACCATTACTGGTATCAGAAACATGGCTCAAATGTTTGAATTTGACTGTATACCCTCAGCCTGTCCAGAAGGCCATGAGAGACACAATTCCTCCAATCTTGCGGTTTACTGCTTCAGCTGTATCCTAAACTCTGACTAGAATCTACTCCAGATTCACACTTACGCGAGCTATCCTGCTTTGCTCAATCTAGATATTCCCAGTAGGAAGTGGTAGCTGATGGGCAAATAGGGCATTAAATTCAGTTCAACATTTTATTTATCGAGCCCCTAATAATACAAATTCCATGAATGTGCAAATCTATGTGAATGAAGTAAGGTCAAGACTGGACATACAATGTCATTAAGGTATTCCTGCCTTTAAAGAGCTCCCAATTTAATGAGATACACTTACATAAAACTATGTATAAGGGCAGGGCTGTGGGGTGTCTAATAAGAGAAAGTAAAAAAAAGAAATGAAATCTTGCCATTTGCGACGACGTGGATGGAACTAGAGCGTATCATGCTTAGTGAAATAAGTCAATCGGAGAAAGACAACTATCATATGATCTACCTGATGTGAGGACATGGAGAAGCAACATGGGGGGGTAGGGGGATAGGAGAAGAATAAATGAAACAAGATGGGATTGGGAGGGAGACAAACCATAAATGACTCTTAATCTCACAAAACAAACTGGGGGTTGCTGGGGGGAGGTGGGATTGGGAGAGGGGAAGCGGGCTATGGACATTGGGGAGGGGAGGTGAACCATAAGAGACTATGGACTCTGAAAAACAACCTGAGGGTTTTGAAGGGTCAGGGGTGGGAGGTTGGGGGAACAGGTGGTGGGTAATGGGGAGGGCACGTTTTGCATGGAGCACTGGGTGTTGTGCAAAAAGAATGAATACTGTTACGCTGAAAAAATAAATAAAATGGAAAAAAAAAGGGGATTGTAAGGTCACAGAGGAAAATATCATATTGATCAAAATTGGCAAGAGTGGACATCCTTTTCATGTTCCTGATCTCAAAGGAAAGACTGTCAGCTTTTCCCCATTGCGAATGATTATTTGCTATGGGTTTTTCATAGACAGATTTTATGAAGTTGAGGAATGGTCCCTTTATTTCTGTACTTTGATGCGTTTTAATCAGGAATGAATGCTGAAAACCTCCAGATTCTTCCTATGAAGCCCACATTATCCTGATCTGCAACCAGGCAAAGATGCCATCCAAAACGAGAATTTCAGACCAATAGTCCTGATGAAATGAAGGCTACAGTTCTCAACAAGATCCTAGCTAATAGGATCAAAGAGCACAGAAAAACATTATCCACCATGAACACGTGGGATTTTTCCCTGGGACACAAGGGTGGGTCGACATTCACAAATCAATCAATGTGTTAGAACAAATCAATAAGAAAGAGAGAAGAAACACAAGGTCTTCTGAATTGAGACAGCAAGTGCATTTGAAAAGATCCATTTGTATTCTTTAGTGCTTTACTTTTTTTCTTTTTAAACTTTTTATTATTTTTGATGTTTATTTTTACATATAAGTTATGTACATGTATATCTTTTTCTAGTCCTTTTCATTAAATTGTTTTATATTTCTAAGATTTTCTTTTTTTCTTTCTTTCTGTTTCTTTTTCTCCTTATTTTGGCATCTAGTTTCTTTTCATGAACAGTCCAAAACACGTACTGGGTCCAGTTTTTGTATTCTTTTGTTGTTTATTTTGGTTTCCATTTTTTGTTATTCCTGTTTTTTCTGCTCTGTCTGTCATGGCTGATTTTGCTTTCATAATTATTTTCTGGGCGAAATGAGGAGATGGAGAAATTCACCCCAAAAGAATGTCCAGGGGGCAGTCCCCACTCCCAGGGATTGCATCAATATGGATATAAGTAAGATCTCTGCACTAGAATTAAAACCAATGATTAGGAAGATAGTAACTGGGCTTGAAACAAGCATAGAAGGCCCAAGAGAAACCCTCACTATAGACATAAAAGAACTAATATCTACTCAGGTCCGCTTTAAAAATGCTATTACTGAGATATAGTTCAAGTGGAGGCTATACAAAGGGGATGAATGAGGGAGAAGTATGAATCAGTGATTATAGAAGATCAAAGGATGGATCAAAATGCTGAAAAAATGAGAGAAACAAAGCTACTGGGTCACGAAGGGAGACTTCGAGTGCTTGGGAATTCCATAAACTGAAATGATATCCTTATTATTAAAGGGGTCCCAGAAGATGAGGGTCAGGAGAAAAGAGCAGAAGGTTTATTTCAACAAATTGTAGTGAGTTGAGAAACTCCCAAATATGGGGAAGGAAACAAGTCCAGGAGGCACAGAGAATACCCCTCAAAATCAGTAAAAATATGTCAACGTATAAAAATATAATCCTGAAGTGTGAAATTCAAAGGCAACCAGAAAATCCTGAAAGAAACTTGGGCCAAGAGTTTCTTCACCCCTAAGGGTAGGTGCATGAGGCTGGCAGCAGACCTGTCCACAGAGACTTACCAGGCTAGAAAGGACAGGTTGGGTATAGGCAATGTACTAAATGGAGGAAAAGAATATGCAGCCACAAATAAGTGTATACCCCAAGGCTATCTTTCAAAGTGAAAGGAGGGGTAGAGAGCATCTAGGACAAACAAAAATGAAAGGAATTTCTGAATAATAAACCCTCACTGCAAGAAGCAATAAGGCGATCCTTTGAGTCAAGAGAGAGGGAGCCATATCAAAAGAGAGAGAGAGAGAGAGAGAGAGAGAACACAGACAAGGTACAGAAACAGTGACATTACACATTCTAAAAGGCACTAACTTCATATCTTTTAATAATTACTCAGAATGTAAATAGACAAAATGCAACTACTGAAAGACATAGGGTGTCAGAATGGAATGAAACAAACCAAAATGAAACAAGAAGACCCACTGAGAGATGCCTGGGTGGCTTAGGTGGCTATACCTTCTGCCTTAAGCTCAGGACATGATCCCCAGATCCTGGGATCGAGCCTCAGGTTGGGCTCTCTGCTGGGCACGAGGCCTGTTTCCCCAAACCCCCTCTCTTTCTCTGCCTGCCTCTCTGCCTACTTGTGATCTATGTCTGGCAAATAAATACATAAAAACTTTACAAAAAAGAGAAGAAGACCCATTGATATGGTCTGCACAAGAGACTCATTTTAGACAAAAGACACTTCCAGATTCAACATGAGAGTTGAGGAACTATTTATAATGGTAGTGGACATCAAGAGACCACTGGAGTAGTCACCCATAAAGCCAAAACTGTAGTGAGAGTTAGAGGAAGACCCTCTATAAAAATAAAGGTTTCTATGAAATAAGAAGATGTTTCAATTGCCATTGCTGATGCCCCTATCTTTAAAGAAACCAAAATATAAACTGATTAATCACTAAATTAAAGGCACACATTGATAGTAATTCAAGGATAGTGGGGTACTTTAACACCCCACTCACAGCAAGGAACATGTTGTCTAAGCAGATCACCAAGGCAACAAAGGGCTTTAAGTGACACATTGGACCTGATGAACTTCAAAGAGATGTCCAGAGCATTTCACCCTAAAGCAAAGGAGTATACCTCTTTCTCGAGTGCACAAGGAATGTTCTCCAGAATAGATCATGTGCCACGTCAAAAATCAGTTCAACTCTGGTTCACAAAGATTGAATTCATACCCATGCATTTTTCAGACAACATGGCATAGATACCTGAAGTCAACCAAAAGGAAACATGTAGAAAGGCCACAAATACATGGAAGCCAAAGAACGTCTTACCAAAGAGTGAATGGGAGAACCAGGAAATTAAGAAGACTATTTGAAATACTTGGAAGGAAAGGAAAAGTAAAACCACGACAGTGCAAAAGCTTTTGGGTGCAGCAAAGCGTGTCTTAAGAGGGAAGTATACAGCAAGACAGGCCTTCTTTTAGAAACAAAACAAGTCTGAAATACACAATGTAACATAAAGGAGCAGGAAAAATGACAGCAAAGAAAGCCAAAATCCAGCAGGTGGAGAGAAATGATAAAGATGAAAGCACTAGGGCGCCTGGGTGGCTCAGTGGGTTAAGCCGATGCCTTCGGCTCAGGTCATGATCTCGGGGTCCTGGGATCGAGTCCCGCATCGGGCTCTCTGCTTAGCAGGGAGCCTGCTTCCCTCTCTCTCTCTCTCTGCCTGCCTCTCTATCTACTTGTGATCTCTCTCTGTCAAATAAATAAATAAAATCTTTAAAAAAAAAAAAGATGAAAGCACTAGGGGCACCTGGGTGGCTCAGTGGGTTAAAGCCTCTACCTTGGCTCAGGTCATGATCCCAGGGTCCTGGGATGGAGCTCCACGTCGGGCTCTCTGCTTGGCAGGGGGCCTGCTTCCTCCTCTCTCTCTGCCTGCCTCTCTGCCTGCTTGTGATCTCTGTCTGTCAAATAAATAAGTAAATCTTAAAAAAAAAAAAAGATTATAGTACTACACAACATACAGAAGTTAGAAATATAGATCACTGAAACAACGAGCTGGTTCCTTGAAAGAACTAACAAGATTGAGAAACCATAATCAGGAATGGAGGAAAAGAGATCACAACCAACCCCAAAGAAATAGAAAAAAATGTAAGGGAATATGATGATCAATTTTGTGCCAACACACCTTCCAAAGTCATTCTAAGAGGCCAGCATAACCTGGGTCCCCAATGCAGATGAATACTCCACCAGAAAGGAGCATTATAGGCCAATATGCCTGATGAATATGGGTGTAGAACTTCTCACAAAGATACTAGCCAAGATGATCCAAGAGTACATTAGAAGGATTCTTCAACAGGATCAAGGGGGGCTAATTCCTGCATTTCTGCAGAAGTGTTTCAATATCTGCAAGCCGATCCACGTGATACACCACATTAACATAAGAAAGAACAACCATATGATCCTCTCCACAGATGCTGAAATGGCACATGAAAAAAACACACACCATCTTTCTTGAAAAGATCCCACTGTGTGTCGGAATAGAGGGAAAACACCTCAATATCCTATGTCACAGAGGAAAGGCTGAGAGGGGATATCATTTTCAATGAGAAAACACTTGGAACTTTTCCACTAAGGTCAGGAACACAAAGGGACTGTCCACTCTCAACACTGCTGTTCCACATTGTACCGGAAATCCTATCATCAACAATCAGACAACAAAAGGAAATAAGAGGCAACCAAATCAGCAATGATGGAATTAACATATTTACATTTTTATCCTCATGAGAAGACATGATGCTGCATGTAGAACACCAAAAAGGAGGCGCCTGGGTGGCTCAATGGTTAAGCCTCTGCCTTTGGATCAGGTCATGATCCCAGGGTCCTGGGATCGAGCCCCACATCGGGCTCTCTCCTCAGCAGGGAACCTGCTTCCACCCCCCCGCCTGCCTCTCTGCCCACTTGTGATCTCTGTCTGGCCCTAAAAGCACACTGCATAAAAGAAAACATTTGTTAGACAGGACTTTACCAATATCAAAAACTTTTATGCTACTAAGAACTTTGTTCTTATTAGGGTCACAAAAATACAAGTTATAGACCAGGTGAACATATTGGCAAACCACATATCTGACAAAGAATTTCTATGGAGTGCATGTAAAGAACTCTCAGTGTTTAATAGGAAAAAAACAAACTATCTAAACAGAAAATGGACAGAAATATGTGGACAGCCATTATATCAAAAAGAACATGCAGATATCACATAAAGCTAAGGGAAAAAAAAATGTTCAACCTCTTTAGCCATGAGAAAAATGCCACTGAAAACCTGACGGACTTACCAGTACTACCCGCCTTTTAGGTTAGCTGGCTAATATAAAACACAGTACAAATATCAAATGTTGGAAAGAGCCAGCTCTCCTACACTGAAGGTGGAAAGGTCAATGGAAGAGCCGTTCTGGTAAGAACATGTGATGGGTTCTAAAGAAACAAAACCTAAACCATGTAACCTAGCAAGCACTTTCCTGAACCCAGAGAATGAAAATTTGAGATGCCATGAAACACAGTGCACAATGTTTCACTTCAGATTCATTTGTAACTGCTGAAAAGAATGGAAGCAGCCAAAATGAGTGAAGATTGCCTCTGTGAAGGGAGCTTCTGAAATACCTGTGGCTTCTGGTCATCTAGAAATCTACCTCTCTACCTCCCTCATCCTATATGTAGTAGTGCTCTACATGTCAGCACATCCCTAAGCCTAGTAGTGCCACCCTGGCTCACGGGAGTTGGAAATGTCCCTGAAGGCCCCAGAACCATAAGGTGTGGCTGTCAAGCAACAGTGAAGGAGGCAGGGTGGGTCTGGTGCTGGCCTGTGACTTGGCAGATGCTGTCCTGTGATTTCCTGTAGCCCATAGGGGCAGCGAAGGTTGGTTATGGGACAGAGTGATCTCATGAACTACCTTCCCAAAGGTGATATTTTGCCTTTGGGGAGAAAAGGCCAGGAAAAGGACCCAGCTCACTGTCTACCACCCAATCTTCCCTCCCTCCTCTAGACTGCCTCTGTTCCTGCCCTTGTAGATACCCTCCCCAAACCTGCCTTCTCCTGCCTCCTGCTCACACAATCACCTCCTACGAAAGCTACCCTCATTTTCCATATGAAGGAAGAGGGACTGAAGAGGTGAGCAGCTCTGGGGTGCCAGCCCACCCAGGGGCCTGATGTTTGTGGAACCATTGGTTCAGTGAGCATGATCTGAGCAGCTAATCACAGGAGTTTCTGAGGGCTAGCATCACATAAGCAACCCATACCTGCCTTACATTTAAGTGATCTGGACTCAACTAGCATCCACCCAGGCTCCTGGAAGCAACCCCTCCAATCAGCCCAGACATCATCCATCTTATGATTGCAAGTCTCCCACTTTCCAAGTTCCCTTGAAGTTCAATACAGCCCCAAAGGAAACTTCCTCATGGTTCCCTTCTGTGTATGCCCAGTTGCTATGAGCACACTGTCATTACGGAGGTCAGCCCAGGAGACACAGCTCTAGGCATTTCCCCTACAATCTCAGTTGGTGTCAAATGTAAATGGAGATTACTGCTAGTTGCACCCCACCTGCATTCCCACTCCACATCCCTGGAGCTAAGATGGAGCATAGCCCAGGAGGAGTCAGCCAGGAATCTCACCTTCCAACTCCATTCTGACACCCAATGTCCAATTTATCAGAAGATCAGCACTGACTCTCTGGAGTGGCCCCATTCCTCATACCCAAGCAGACCCTAGAGTCTCCAAGGTGCCCCTGTTCCCACCTCTGTCCCACTGCGCCTTACTCTGGGCAAACCTAAAGCACCCAAAGTGAATCCCACATGTCCCCCCAATTCCTGCAGTGCCTTTTGGTCAGAAAGGAGCCCACCAGCCTGGCCACCATTCTGCCTCCTGCTCTGACCCCAAACCCATTCACCCAGAGACAGGGCATCGTCCCCCACCTCTGGAGTCACTCTACCCTTCCTGCCTGGTCTTGTCACACTTGTTCTTCCAAGGACTGCATCATAGACGAATCTGTCCCCAACCAACAGCTGTTTTCCTGGCAACAATCTGAAGCCATAACATCAGGGGCCAACCTCCCACTTAGCAAAAATCTGACAAAAATGGTCTCTGCCAATGCTTTAGGCAGAAATACCTGTGAACAGACACACAGATTCTCTATTCCTTCCGATCAGAATGCTGCTGAACTTAGGTCCTCTGCTTTGCTTCTAGAGTTCAGTGTGTCTGAACGTGTTGATGAAGACAGGCAGGTTGTGCTCAATGTCAACTCTGCATCCTTAATCGACATATCCTCAGAGCCATGGACACCCCAACCTCAGAAGAATGCAATGGATCATAAGGGATAGTAGTGACTGTAAGACAGGCTGCCCTTTATAATCACCCAGGGTTTGCTTTCTGTAAACCAGTTATTTAGAAATCATCAATTTTGGTTGTTTTTCTTTTAAACTTTTTTTTATTTTAAACGGTTTATTTGCCTAATATTTAAATTCACACATACCATCAATTGGGGAGATGAACATCTATTTTCCAACTCCCCTTCAATGCCATAGTGGGTAGGTGCACAAACACTAACCCTTGGGCAATGCGCGTAAGGCAGAAACATCGAGGAAGACCTTCATTTGAATAAAGAAGCTCTCCACCTCATGGAGCTGAGCCAGCGTCTCAGTGCACTGCTTGGCTTCTTGCCTTAAGGCCTGCACTTCTCCCTTGAGGATGGAACACTGCTCCTTCAACTGGAGGATTTCTGCCAATGACTCCACATAGTTCAGTGCCTGGGTCTCCTGCACTACTTCCTCCCATTGCCCCTCTTCATTTCCTGCCATGAATTCGAAAACAAAGTGTTGAAACCACTGGCATAGTTTTCTCATCAGGAGGAGACCTCCCCACAAAATGAATAATGCAGCGATAGCCGGCCACAAGGACCTTAGGCTGAAGGACGTTGAAAGTGAGAAGAGACTCAAATGCTCCCTTCCCTGCAGAGGTGAAAAGCATGCAGTCGTAGATTTGGGGGTCAAGTTGGTGTGCCAGTGGCTTCTTAGTCCCGTGCTGTCCGGGGATGGAGGGCTCATGGTTTGGAGGCTCCTAGGTCTCCATGGCTGCATTGGACAAATCGGCGCAATGCTGATCAGGTTTGCAGGTCTCCTAATCTGCCGCCAGCTGGAAAGCCCAGTGTTTGAGTGCCCTGTCCTCTGGGGAGGAGGAAAGTTCTGTGTCCATAGAAACATGCTGAACTCGCTGTCCTGGTGCGTTCTTGACCTCGTGCAGAACTCTTTTGTTGGTCTCCAGGTCCAAGGGCACGTGGTGAGCCTGCTATCCAGGTGCCTGCTTGGCCTCGTACAGACCTGATTTTGTGGTTTCCATGTCCATGGGCCCAGGGTGAGCCAGGTGTAAAGCTGCCTCCTTGGCTGGTCACAGAGGTGGATTGTCGCTCTCCAGGTTGAAGGGCACCAGGCATAATGACAGACAAAATGCCTGCTTATCCCATTAGACAGCACAGTTCTTGTTTTCCAGGTCCAATGACACATGGGAAGCCTGTTGCCAAGGTGGCCACTTGGCCAAGCCAAGAGCTGAGTTGCTGGTCTCCCAGTCCAGGGGTACAGGGTGAGCCTCCTATCTAGGTGTCTGCTTGTCCTAGCCCAGATCTCATTGCTTTGGCTCAAGGTCCAAGGGCATGCATTTATCCCACTATCCTGGTGCCTGCATAAGCCACCAGACAGCTCCATTTTTGGTCTCCAGGTCCAAGGGCACTCGGTGAACCTTTTGTCAAGGTGCCCCCTTGGCCAAACAAAGAGCTGAGTTGTTGGTCTCAGGGTTCTAGGGCACATGGTAAGCCACATGTCTAGGGGTCTGCTTGGCTTAGCCCAGAGGTCCTTTGTTGGTCTCCATGTCCATGGGCACATAGTGAGCCAGCTGTCCAGGTGCATGCTTGGCCTAGTAGAGACCTGATGTTGTGGTTTCCAGGTCCATGGACCCATGGTGATCCAGCTTTGAAGTAGCCTGCTTGGCTTATCATGGAGCTGCATTGTTGGTCTCCAGGTCCAGCATATGGTGAGCCCACTGTCCTGGTGCCTGCTTGGCCAAGCAATGAGATGCGTTGTTGATTGACAGGTCCAAGGGCACATGGTGAGCCCACTGTCCTGGTGCCAGCTTGGCCAAGCAATGAGATGTGTTGTTGGTTGCCAGGTCCAAGGACACATGGTGAGCCTCAAGTCCAGTTGTCTGCTAGGTCTAGCCATGAGCTCTTTTCTTGGGCTCAGTATCCAAGGGCCCATGGTGAGCCAACTCTCAAGGTGCCTGCTGGGCTTACCCGATAGCTCACTTGTTGGTCTCCATGTCCATGGGCACATAGTGAGCCAGATGTCCAGGTGCATGCTTGGCCTAGTAGAGACCTGATGTTGTGGTTTCCAGGTCCATGGGCCCATGGTGATCCAGCTTTGAAGTAGCCTACTTGGCTTATCATGGAGCTGCATTGCTGGTCTCCAGGTCCAAGGGCACATGGTGAGCCCTTTGTCCTGGTGCCTGCTTGGCCAAGCAATGAGATGCATTGTTGGTTGCCAGGTCCAAGGGCACATGGTGAGCATCAAGTCCAGTTGTCTGCTTGGCCTAGCTGAGAGCTCTTTTCTTGGGCTCAGTATCCAAGGGCCCATGGTGAGCCAACTCTCAAGCTGCCTGCAGGGCTTACCAGACAGCTCACTTGTTGGTCTCCATGTCCATGGGCACATAGTGAGCCAGCTGTCCAGGTGCATGCTTGGCCTAGTAGAGACCTGATGTTGTGGTTTCCAGGTCCATGGGCCCATGGTGATCCAGCTTTGAAGTAGCCTGCTTGGCTTATCATGGAGCTGCATTGTTGGTCTCCAGGTCCAAGGGCACATGGTGAGCCCACTGTCCTGGTGCCTGCTTGGCCAAGCAATGAGATGTGTTTTTGGTTGCCAGGTCCAAGGGCACATGGTGAGCCCATTGTCATGGTGCCTGCTTGGCCAAGCAATGAGAGGTGTTGTTGGTTGCCAGATCCAAGGGCACATGGTGAGCCTCAAGTCCAGTTGTCTGCTTGGCCTACCCAAGAGCTCTTTTCTTGGGCTCAGTATCCAAGGTCCCATGGTGATCCCACTCTCAAGCTGCCTGCTGGGCTTACCAGACAGCTCACTTGTTGGTCTCCAGGTCCATGGGCACATGGTGAGCCTGCTGTCAAGTTGCCTGTGTGGCCATACAAAGAGCTGATATGTTGGTCTCAAGGACAAAGAACACATGTTGAGCCCAGTGTCAAGGTGTCTCCTCAGTCTATCAGACTGCTGAGCTGTGGCTCTCCAAGTCGATGGGCACATAGTGAACCCACTGTCATGGTGCTTGCTTGACCAAGCAAAGAGCTGAGTTGTTGCTGTCCAGGGCCAAGCGTACATGGGGAGCCCACTGACAAGGTGCCTACTTAGCTTGTCAGACAGCTCAGTTGTTGGTCTCCTGGTCCAAGAGCACCTGGTCAGTGGGCTGTCCAGGTGCCTGCTTGGCCTAGGGGAGAGCTGATTTTTTGTACACTGGGTACAAAGGCCCATGGTCATGCTTCTGTTGAGTGGAGTTGCTTTCCCGATACAGTGCTGGGATGCAGGAATCATGGTTTCATGGCTCTTGGCAAACCTGTTCTCGGGGCTTACTTGCCTTGTGCTACATTGGGCTGGCCAACTTGAGGTATGGAGGCTCCTTGTCCACCAAGTGTCTGTGTGACTCATCGGCCCAGTTTCAAATGGGATCAGAAGCCTCCCAGTCTCTGGGATCTTGGCAGGTGCTCTGTTCTGAGGCCTGACTTTCTCTTTCTTAGGCTGTGTTTGATGGTCTGTAGGCTCCAGGTTAGCCAGGTTTCTGGGGAATTATTTTGTCCACTGATGATTTGTTTCAGACAGTCCATGGATGGAGGGTCACTGTTGCAATGACTAACACTGCATACAGAGATGTGGTGATTCCTTTTCCCAGTACCTACTTGTTTCATAAAATTCTCTCTCTGCCTGGTGTCTCCAGACATTCCACACACTGTGCACATCTGGGTCGGCTGGATGTTCAGAGCATTCATGTGCCCTGTGCTGGGTCAGGTTGGAGGGCTCCAGAGTAGTAGTGTGTCCAGTGTTCCCTCAGGATGTGGAACCAGCTTTCCTGTACTGAACACGCCTGTGACCCGAGAGGTGTGGGGCCCAGCTGGCTGAGAATCCATGGTACTCCGGTAGACAGTGTCCCACTCCCACGTGCCAAATGAGAATGTCTCCCTGAGGGCCTGGGCCAGCCTGCGAGTGCGAAATGGGTCAGCGAGTCGGCGTGTACGGGTTCGGGGACTATCCGGACCACAGAGGGGCGCAAAAGTAGGTGCTAACATGAAGGTGGTGTGTAGCGTATTGGAGAGAGGCCCGGGGCAGGTGGAGTGGGCAGGGGGCTTGCCATGGGCAGGGACAGGGAACAGGACATAGAAGTCGAGGAAGAGCAGCAGGAAGAGCTGTCAGCAAACCGCCATCTCTCTTCTCACTGCAGCCTGGGCCGTTGCCAAGCTTTTATAACTGCCCTGGGACATCACAATGCCTTCTTCATGTGATGTCACCACCATGTGGTGTCACCAATGTGTGCTGGCCAATCACCTGGGATTTCTCAGATTGGCCTCATACTGGTGACCAATCACCAGGCAGGTCAGCTGGCCAATTACTGATGGCTTTCTCAGTGACACCCCTGACTGATATCATCACATGGAAACCATGTTTTAAAAGGAAAAGAGGCAAAAAGTCCTTCAAGAGGAAAAATTAATATTTGAGTTATATTTAGACTGATGGGCATAGCGAGGCTGAAAGATTCAAACACTACAAAGGTTAATCTGCCACACAGAGGCACCATTAATTAGAACACTAAGGTGGATATTAATAAAGATATGGAGCATTAGACACCATGAAAGGTCACAGTTGTACTTAAGTCAGACCACATGTCCATAGAAAATGCTACTCTCAGCTTGTCCATCAAAGCTTAAATAATACGTGGAGAAAATGGTAGGCATTACGTGTAGGACATCTTCCCACAATAAACGTCAACCTGGAGCGGATGAAGTGGTGTCACCAGGAAGTACCTGCTTGCCCATATCATAGTGGCCTTTAGCTCTCATAGAAGGGGGGCAACAAAATCCACCCTGTCATCGGGTTCATAGTCTTCATGTCGAGCATCCAATCAGGAAATTCTGGGGGGAAGAATTACATTGCTCTCCTCCCTCAAATACAAGTTCATACTTTTCAAATCATTCTGTACACTCAAGAAATCAATCAAAGGTGTGATCATATACTTTCTGCAAGTAGACAAGTAGAAACATGACCACCATTGGGAAGGCAGGAGGATGGAGATTTGAATCAGGTGTAGTAGAGCTGACGATACCATGGAGGGGAGGCAGTCTGTTTCAGGAAGATACCACAAAATAATATAAAGAGCTGGGTGCAAAAGCAGAACTTTTTCAAGTCTGGATAATGAAGAGGTGGTACCTAGATACCTTGTTATATTACTCAGCCACCAAAAGATTGACACCTTGTCATTTGTAAGAAGGAGGATGGAACCAGAGGGTATTAACACTAAGAGAAAGAAGTCAGTCACAGAAAGCCAAATGCCATATGATTTCTATCATAAGCATATTATAAGAAACAAAACCAATGAACATAGGGGAAGGGGAGAAAAAAAAAGATGCATATAGAGAGGGAGGCCAACCATAAGAGACTCAACATTAGGGAACAAACTGAGGGTTGCTGAAGAAGAGGTAAGCTGGGACATGGGATGACTGAATTGTGGGCATCATGGATGGCATTTGATGAAATGAGCACCACATATTATATCCAACTGATGCATCACTAAATTGAGCCTCCAAAACTTAAAAAATAAAGAATATTTTCAGGGGCATTCCATAGCTCTTCCCCACCAGCACGTAAGAAGTTCCAATAAAGTACTTGTTGAACGAGTGAGATGTCAGATGGAGCCGTCTCATCTCTGTTAAGATACACAAGCTCTAGAGCTCAGGGGAGAGAAGAATGAGAACAGAGAGGTACTCTGGAAGAAATGGGAGCAGATGGGCTTCCCCATGTGGTCCTTGAAAAGAAGAATAGAGTGTGTGGCCTGGCCACACACCACACCAACCAAAGGGGCACACAGGAAAAAGCTGGCAACAGGTGGGTTTGACTTAATTTGTGGTTGATTTTCTAGTTCTTTAAGGTATAAAGAGATTTGGTGTATTTGGGGTTTTTCACTTTTTTTTTCTTTTGAGTGAGGCTTGGGTGGCTATATATTTCCTCTTTTGGACTTAGGACTAAGGACTGCCTTTGCTGTATCGCATGGGTTTAGAACAATGTGTCTGCATTCTCATTAGTTTCCATTAATTTTCTTGTGGGTGAGTTCCAGTTTCAAAGCATTGTGCTCTGATAATTTGGAGGGAATAATCTCAATCTTTTGGGATCCTGAGTGTCTGCCTTTGGCTCAGGTCATGATGTGTGGGTTTTGTGATCAAGCCCTGAGTCAGGCTCCCTGGACAGTAAGGAGTCTGCTTCTCTTCCTTCTGCCCCTCCACCATGCTCATGCTCTCTCTCTCTCTCTCAAATAAATAAATGAAATGAAATATTGAAAAAATAAAACTATTAAACCTTTGGTAGATTGGCCAACCATTAAAAAAAAAAGATGCTAACACTACTGCTATATAATATACTAATATTAGAATTACTACTATCAAAAGTTTGTGACAAAATTTGACTACAAATTCTATAGATATTAACAGGACAATAAGGAATTATTATGAATAATTATATGGCTATAAATTTGACAATGTTGATGACATTGAAAAAAATCCATAACCTATGCAATCTATCACAGTTTACTCAAAAACAAACAAATAACCTGAATAGTCCTATAAGGGACATTGAGTATATAGTGAAAGCCTTCCCCCAAAATAAAACTCAAATCCCATAAAGCAATCACAGCTGAATTCTAAAACAAGAAGTAAAGAAGGAAGGAAGGAAGGAGGGGAAAGGAAAGGATAGGAAAAGAAAAAAGGAAGAAAGGACGAAAGGAAAAACAAACAAACAAACAAACAACCTAACCCTACATAACCTGCTCCATAAACCTAAAGGGAAGACACAGAAACTCATTCATAGAAGCTGGTATTAATCTGATTACCAGAGGCAGACAAAGACATTATAAGAAAAGAAAATTACAGACCAGTATCCCTCAGGAATACAGATGCCAAAATTCTAAAAATACTCTTTGGCAAATTGAATTCAACAATACATGAAAAAGGAAGTTACATCATGACAGAGTAGGGTTGATCTCAAGAATGCAGGTTGCTTTAACATTCTAAAACCAATGAACAGAATTTACATATTAACATATTGATAATAAAAAAATCATATGTTTATTTCAATTGACAATAGAAAAAATTGATAAAATTCAGTATTTGTGATAAATTCAGCAGGCGAGGAATAGAAGGGAAATTCCCCTGTCCTCTTAATAGCAAGTGTAGGAGAATGATGTTTATCATCACCACTTCTTTTCCACAATATATTTAGACTTCAGCCAGAGAAATCAGGACAAAATGGGAAATAAAGGGAATCTAGATTGGAACGAAGAAGTAGAACTATCCTTGTTTATAGACAAATGATCATCTATGTGGAAAGTTCAATAGAACAAGCAAAAAAAAAATCTAACAGTAATAAGTGAGTTTTTCAAAGGTACAGGATACAAATCATACAAAGAACAACAACCAGCTGTATTTCTGCATACAAGCAACAAACTCTTAAAAAAAAAAACTCTGTTTACAAATAGCAGTTAATATGAAATGCTTAGGGTAAATATGATAAAATATGTAAAATATGAGTACACCAAAAAAGATAAAACGCCGCTGAGGAAAAATAAAGAAGACCTAAATAAATGAGACATCCATTTTGTTCATGTTGAGTTGGAAGACTCCAAATGATTAAAATATGAGTTCTACCCTGATTGATCTACATATTCAGAATCCTAGTAATTTGAAGAAATCATACAGAGTATGTTATCCAATAACAGGAGAATTAAAATAGCAATTAATAACAGAAAAGCATTGGGTGGAGTCAAGATGGCAGGGAAGGAGGAGGAGGCGCCGTTTCAACCTGTACCCTAAAGTGAGCTGATTATCAACCAAATAACTCTGATCACCCACAAAATCAGCCTGAGATCAGAATTATACACGTGTGGATCTCTACAGGAGCAGAAGATGCCAGTGGCAGGTAAAGCAGAGTGGGAACGTTGGACTGATATCGGAAGATAAACAAAAGGGGGAGGGGGCCACCAGAGGTGACCCATTGGAAAGTAATACCCCAATACGAGAGTGCCCTGCATCTGGGGACCAGCATTAACTTGGAGCCTGGGTGAAAGCACAAAAAATGAAGAAAGAAAGAAAGAAAGAAAGAAAGAAAGAAAGAAAGAAAGAAAGAGAGAGCAAAGGACCGTGGGGGGAAATAGTGGGATTCTGGGCGGTTAGGAACAGGGGCTTAAGTCCCTGGACCCAGCACAACCTCCCCTGGCACTGAGCCAGAGAGAGTGCAGCAGAGAAACCAGGTCTTTGTCCCTGACCTGCCAGCTGGCCTGAGCAACCAGCTCTGTGTCCGTGAAGGCCTGGAGTCCGGCTCCCATGAGGAGCTGGGAGCCTGGCCAGACAGCAATCCTGAAATGCATGCGTCCCACATCCTCCCCTGGGAGAGGTGCTCAAAGGTGCTAGCCTGGAGGTCTGGCATTCAGAAAAAAACAGACATTCCCAGCCCAGGCCAGCGGGAAAATCTCAGTATGCGATTGATGCTTGGAACCTCTCTGGCAGTCTGGAGCTGCCCAGACAGCCGACGCTGCCCTGGTATTGGGTACAACGAGGAGCTCCTACATCCCCAGGGACCTTGAGTCAGAACCTACTCTGCCAGCAGCTCTGCAGAGCATTCTGAGGCTTCTCTCTGAGAGGGAGGTCGGGGTGCAGTTTGCTCTCCTCTAAACCTCCAAAAACCATCAAAAGCTGTCAAAGCAAGAGAAAACAGATGAAAGAACATAAAAATCTCTAGAGAACAAAAGCCTGAAAAAAATGGTTTCCTCAGAGCCCACCCCCTTGAGGGGGGTGGGAGGACCTAACTCAGGGAACATCATAGTATGAAAACACACGTGGCAGGACCCTCCCCCAGAAAACCAACCAGGACGGAAGAAAAAAAAAAAAAAAGAAGAAGAAGAAGACTACAAGAGAACAACCACCACTACTTCATAAATACAACTTTTAATTTTAACTCTTTACCAACATTCTGGTTCTTTTTTTTTATATACAAACAGATAATTTTTAACCTATTTACCATCACACTGAGATGTCCAGTACATCAAATTCCTTAATAACCTTCTAAACTGAACTTTTAGATACATACACCCGTGTTTTTCTTTTGCTTTTCTATTTTTTTAATTTTTTAAATTTTATCTTAGTTTAGTCAGGTTTCTTCTTTTTTAATTTTTATTTTCTAATATACATATAGAGTTAAACTTCAAGGTAATCCCCTTTCCCCAATCAATGCTACCCTATAGACAAACCAATTTTTAATCTCCCTGTATCTTAGGAAAGTTGAGTCCCTTAACAAAAACATCAAGATACATACAGGAAGAATCAAAGTAACCTTCCTCGCCCACACTGAGAATTTATAACCACTCTCCCAACTTTTCCTTCTACCTGTGTTTCTGTGTATTTGTGTTTGTCCTGATAGTATATAAATATTATACTTGGGATTCTTTCTGATGAGTTTCTTCATTTTTTATATCTTGTCATATAATTTTAACAGACTTTGTGTTTGTCTGTTTCTGTTGGTATACTTCATAAATCTTACCATGGGGCCCATTTGGGCTGAGCCTTCTCTTTTATCTTCCCTTTTTTCCTGTCTCTCTCTCTCTTTTTCCCCCTTTTTTTTTCTTTTCTTTTTTTTTCTTCTATTCTATTTCTTTTTCTTTTCTTTTTTCTCTCATTTGGGTGGGGAACCCTGATTGCACAGAAGGTTCCAGGGTGCACCTTGACTGCACCACAATCAATACATCTAGCTGCATCTGTTCATTCATCTCTTACCAAAATGACTAGGAGGAGAAATGCCCAACAGAAGAAAAATACAGAGGATGGACCTTATGCAACAGAGCTAATGGCTATCGACATAGACAATATGTCAGAAAAGGAATTCAGGCTAACAATTATCCAGGCAATAGCTAGGTTGGAGAAAGCCATGGATGACCAAACGGAATTGATTAGGGCAGAACTGAAAGCCACCTGGGATGATGTTCAAAATGCTCTCAATGAATTCCAATCTAATATAAATTCTCTAAAAGCTAGGGAAACTGAGATCGAAGATAGAATTAGTGATCTGGAGGACAAACAGATAGAGAGAAAGGATCAGGAGGAAGCCTGGAACAAACAGCTCAGAAGCCAGAGAAACAGAATCACGGAAATAAATGATGCCATGAAACGTTCCAACGTCAGAATTATTGGAACATTCATGTACTAGAGGCAGACAGGTTCCCCCCAAGGTTTTAGATTCTCGAAAGTCCTCATGACACCTTATAATTAAAATGAGTAATTATGATTCTAGACAGACCCTCTTAAAAGCAGCTAGGACAAAGAAGCTCCTGACATACAGAGGAAAGCCCATTAGAATAATGTCAGACCTGTCCACAGAGACCTGGCAAGCCAGGAAGGGCTGGCAAAATATATTCAGAGTACTAAATGAGAAGAACATGCATCCAAGAATACTTAATCCAGCAAGACTGACATTCAAAATGGATGGAGAGAGAAAGAGATTGGAAGACCGGCAAAGCTTAAAAGACTATGCAACCACCAAGCTGACACTGCAGGAAATACTAAGGGGGATTCTATAAAAGAGAAAAAATCCTAGGAATATCATTGAACAGAAATATAGAAACAATCTACAGACAGAAAGACTTCAAAGGTAACACGATGTCAATCAAAACGTATCTATCAATAATCACTCTCAATGTGAATGGCCTAAATGTGCCCATAAAATGACACAGGGTTGCAGATTGGATAAAACGACAGGACCCATCCATATGTTGCCTAGAAGTGACCCATTTTGAACCTAAGGATACACCCAGACTGAAAGTGAAGGGATGGAGGAGCATCTTTCATGCCAATGGGCCTCAAAAGAAGGCCAGGGTAGTAATTCTAATATCAGATAAATTTGACTTTAAACTAAAGACCGTAGTCAGAGATACAGAAGGACACTACATAATTCTTAAAGTGACTATCCACCAAGATGATTTGACATCTTTTACAATTAACAATTGTAAATATCTACACCCCCAATATGGGAGCAGCCAATTACATAAGAAAATTATTAATCAAGATAAAGAGTCAAATTGATATGAATACATTGATAGTAGGAGATCTTAATATGCCTCTCTCAGTAATAGACAGATCATCGAAGGAGAAAATTAATAAATAAGAGCATTGAATGAAACATTGGGCCAGATGGACCTCATAGACATATATAGAACATTCCACCCTAAAACAACAGAATACTCATTCTTCTCAAGTGCACATGGAACCTTCTCCAGAATAGACCACACACTGGGTCACAAAGCAGGACTCAACCAATACCAAAAGACTGACATTATTCCCTGCATATTCTCAGATTACAATGCTTTGAAACTGGAACTCAATCACAAGGAAAAGTTCAGAAGGAACTCAAACACCTGGAAGCTAAAGACCACCTTGCTTAAGAATGCTTGGATCAACCAGGAGATCAAAGATGAACTTAGCCTAAACAGTCTTAAAAAAAAAAGAGAGAAAAAAAAAAAAAAAAAAAAAAAGAGAGAGAGAGAGAGACCAAATTTAGTGGACTTACATTTCCTCATTTACAACAAAATCATGATGTCTGACTTTGTGGTAGTGGCATAAAGACAGAGCTTTAGAACAATGGAACAGAATCAAGAATGAACAAAAATATCCATACATCTATACATCTAGTGGAGGTCAGGCAGTTGCCATAGTGAGCACTTTAAAGAAGTAACTAGTAAAAAAGTACCTTGGGGGAAGATGGTGCAGTGAGGACCCTAAGATCACCTTGTCCCCTGGAGAAAACTAGATAACACTCATCTCAGTGTAAATATCCAGAAAATGACCAAAAGACTGGCAGAACAAATCCACAATTAAAGGTAGGAACATGGGTGTATGTATCAAAAAGTTCAGGTTAGAAGGTTATTAAAGAATTTGATGTACTGGACATCTCAGTGTGATGGTAAATAGGTTAAAAAATTTTCTGTATGTATATAAAAAAGAAAGAACCAGAATATTGGTAAAGAGTTAAAAACAAAAGTTGTATTTATGAAGTAGTGGTGGTTGTTCTCTTGTAGTCTTTTTTTTTTCTTCCTTCCTGGTTGGTTTTTTGGGGGAGGGGCCTGCCACGTGGGTTTTCAGACAATGATGTTCCCTGAGTTAGGTCCTCCTGCTCCCCTCAAGGGGGTGAGCTCTGAGGAAACTGTTTTTTTTCAGCCTTTTGTTCTCTGGGGGTTTTTATGTTCTTTCATCTGCTTTCTCTCACCTTGACAGCTTTTGATGGTTTTTGGAGGTTTAGAGGACAGCAAGCTGCACCCCGACCTCCCTCTCAGAGAGAAGCCTCAGAATGTTTTGCAAAAGCTGCTGGCAGAGTCAGTTCTGAGTCACTGTCCCTGGGGATGCAGGAGCTCCTCGTTGTACCCAAAACCAGGGCAGCGGTGGCTGTCTAGGCAGCTCCAGGCCGCCAGAGAGGTTCCGAGCAGAGATCACACACTGAGATTTTCCTGCTGTCCCGGGCTGGGAATGTCTGTTTTTTCTGGATGCCAGAGCTCCAGGCTAGCGCCTATGAGCACCTATCCCAAGGGAGGGTGTGGGATGCCCGCGTTTCAGGATTGCCATCTGGCCAGGCTCCCAGCCCCTCATGGGAGCCAGACCCCACTTGTTCTCCAGCGTGCTGGCGTTCAGGTGCACTGGGGGCTCAGGGATGGAGACCTGATTTCTCCACCACACTCTCTCTGGCTCAGCGCCAGGGGAGGCTGTCCTAGGTCCTGGGACTTAGATCCCTGACTCTAACCGCCCAGGTTCCCACTATTACCCCCACGCGATCATTTGCTCTTTGTTTTTTGCATGCTGGTCCCCAGACGCAGAGCTCTCTTGTGTTAGGGTATTACTTTCCAATTGGTCACCTCTGGTGGCTCCCTCCCTCTTTTTTTTTTATCTTCCTATATCAGTCCAAAGCTTCCAGTCTGCTTTACCTGGCGTCTTCTGCTCCTGTAGAGATCCAGACGTTTATAATTCTGATCTCAGACTGATTTCATGGGTAGTCGGAGTTCTTTGGTAGATAATCAGCTCCCTTTAGAGTACAGGTTGAAACAGTGCCTCCTCCTACTTCCCCGCCATCTTGACCGAAGCTAATGTTTTAATTGAAGTATAGTAGACACACAGTGTTGCCTTTGTTTTAGGCATACGATATTATGATTCGAACACTCTAATTGTGATGCTATGTTCACCACAAGGCTAGCTGCCATCTGTCCCCATATAATGCTGTTATAGTACCACTGACTATGCTCTGTGTTTATCTTTCATCCCAGTGACTTACTCATTCTGTAACTGGAAGCCTGTATCTCCCATTTCCTTCACCCATATTGTCCATGCCACTACTCCCCTTCCCTGGGTCAATCAGTTTGTTCTCTGTATTTATAGGTCTGTTTCTGTGGGTTTTTTTTTTTTTTTTTGGTACATTTGCTTTGTTTTTTTAGAAAAAAAATATATCAAGTGATTTGTCTTTCTCTGCCTTATTTCACTTAGCATAATAACTTCTAGGTCCTTCCACATCATCACAATGGCAAGATCTCATTTTTTAAAGGATTATTTTATTTTATTTATTTATTTTAAATTTTTTTAAGATTTTATTTATTTATTTGACAGAGATCACAAGTAGGCAGAGGCAGGAAGAGAGAGAGGAAGGGAAGCAGGCTCCCTGCTGAGCAGAGAGCCTGATGTGGGGCTCCATCCCAGAACCCTGAGATCATGACCTGAGCTGAAGGCAGAGGCTTTAACCCACTGAGCCACCCAGGTGCCCAAGGTTTATTTGTTTTAGAGAGAGTGAGAGAGACAGAGAGATTGAGTGAGCACAGCAGGGAGGGTCAGAAGGAGATGGAGGCAGTAATCTCCACCAGACTTCTTGCTGAGCAAGGAGCCCAGCACAGGGCTTGATGCAAGACCCTGAAATCATGCCCTGAGCTGATATTGAGAGTCAGATGCTTAACTGTATGAGCTGCCCAGGTGCCCCTCATTCTCTTTTTATGGCTGACTTATAGTCCACTGTGTGTGTGTGTGTATGCACTAAATTTTCTTCAACCATTCATTCATCAGTGGACACTTGGGATGATGAAGCTGATTTTTTTAATAGTTATAGAATTTTTATGTCATGTAAAACAATATTCCTTTTGTTGTTCTTTAAAATAATTGATTATTCAGATAAGGGTTGATGGTATTAGGCATTAGGTATTAGTTAAACAAAGAAGAATCATCCCCATTCCTGCAACCTGAGGTTTGCCAATCTCATCCCTTGGAGGTTGACCAATCTTTAAAGATGGAAACCACCTTATTCTGTGTTTTTCTAATGGTTTGGAGTTCTAGTGGCTATCTGACTTTGCACAGTCACTCTGGTGAACTCAGGGCAGAGAGAAATAAGTAGATTTTACTCATCACTTATTAGCCTCAACAACTTTTAAACAATTTTTTTATAAATCATATTTGTATTATTTGAAGACATTTCCCACGGAAACTGAACAAGGGCACATGGAGGTTTTATGCCTGATTTTCTATAGATCCCCAGGTACAAGCCAGTATATATGGCAGAATCAGGACCAGGTATTTGTTTGTATACATTATCCATCTTCACCTCTTTTTTTTTTTAATTTTTGACTCCATTAATCTACCTAAGAGAAAATGAGAGAGAGCACCAGAAGGGGAAGGGCCAAAGAGAGAAGCAGACTCCCCACTGAGCAGAGAACCAGATGGGAATCTTGGGACTCCATGATCAAGGAGAAGGCAGTCACTCAACTGACTAAGCCACTCAGGCATCCTCATCTCTTTCTCTTCTTACCCAGATTTCTTTATTCCTTTCCATATACCCTCCCGCTGTCCCTCCCTATCTTGACTTCATTTGCCAAATAATGGACTCTGACAGGCACAATGCTTGCCATAGAGGGCACTGAGATCTACTTTAAAAAACACAAGATAGGGGCACCAGGGTGGCTCAGTGGATTAAGCTTCTGCCTTAGGCTGAGGCCATGATCTAAGAGTCCTTGTATGGAGCCCCATATAGGGCTTTCTACTCCGAGGGGAGCCTGCTCCCCCCACCCCTACCTGCCTCTCTGCCTACTTGTGATCTCTCTCTCTCTCTGTCAAATAATAAATACAATCTTATAAAAATAAAAGACACAAGATAAGTAAGTCAATCACAAAACAATATGCCAAGCACTAGAGCAAAAATATGAAGGAGATGAATATTCAGTTGATCGGATTTCTGTAAGACAAATAGTTGCCTTTCCTGAGTCAAGGTACAATACTTAGCATTTGAATTCCGCAATCAGATTTACTTTCAAGTCTTTTCTTAACCACTGATTAACTGTGTGACCTTTGATAGCTTTCTTATTGTGGATTGCTTTGTAATTCTTAGAGAAGGAAGATGCAATCAGACAAGCATTGCCCCTTCTTCCTACTTATAAATCCTTGGGAATGTCTATCTACCTAAAGGAAAAATCATTTTCCTTCACTCATAGCACTCTGACACTGCATGTGTAAGTTTCCCTCCCCCAAACCAACTAATTCTTCAACTCTCTGGATACTAATTATTTTTCTTGCAATTCAATTATGAGGCTAACTAGCTGGAGACTCTACTAACTAGCTGTAGACCCCAGAAGTTAAGGGCTCAGTTCTACAAGATGTCCCATGACACCAGACGCCAGTCACAAGGTTTAGGTTGTTGCCTATACTTCTGATCAACCACTTATGAATTGGGAGTTCTACAACACCCTCCTTATGTACCATAATTTGCTGTAAAGACTCCAAGAACTCAGGGAAAGACTTATGTCCATTGTTTTATTATAAAGGATATGAAAAAAGATACAGATGAACAGCAAGATAAAGAGGTAGTAGGGCAAGGTCTGGGAGCATCTCAAGCACAGGGACTTCTGTCCCCCTTGATGTTGGGGTGAGCCAACATCCCAGCATGTGAATGTAGTCTCCAACCTAGAAGTTCTTAGTTTAGGTATGGAGGCTTTTCACATAGTTATGATTGATTTATTAACTTAATCTCCAGCTCTTCTTTCTTCCTTGGAGGATGGGGGATGGGGCAGAAAGTTCCAAACTTCTAATCATGTTTGGATGGTTGGCCAAACATTTTGGTTTCATTCTTAGAGGAGTTCCTATTAAAGGTCTGGTGTTGGTGTTTCCCAGCTGTTAATCTCCGCTATTCTTAGTACTTTACTTTACAGTTTATTTCAAAATATTCTGGATGCATCCTGCTTGTGTCAGACGTGGTCATCACACGCCTCCAATTGCCTTTGTTATCAGTATTGCTTTCTGGCTTCACATTTTCTACAAGCTAAGATTCCCAGTGCAGGGAAAATGCTTTCACTTTCTAAGGAATGAGAGGACTAGTCTACCAATAATTCTCCCACATCAGAGCATCTTCATTAACCTGTATAGAGAATGAAAATGGTTATTTTTACTACTTCACTCATTCATTCAAAGCTAAGTCATTGGGGGTGGATCATTGAGAGTCTAACTCTGTGCTTGTCACAAAATAGGGAGGGAGGGAGGGAGGGAGAGAGAGGGAGGGAGAGAGAGAGAAGACAAAATATAACCTTTAATTTCAAGGAGCTTAAAGTCAAGTCAACCAGATGGTAACAGCCTAGTGTAATGTGTGCTGTAAGGAGAAGGAAGCACACAGGAGAGGCAGGATGGACAAGGGGTTAAGAGCACTGATTCTGGAACAGACTACCAGGTTCCAACTTTGGCTTCACTACTTACCAGCTGTTGGAACAAGTTATCTAACATCATTGTGACTTGGGTTTTCCCATGGTTAAAATGGGGTGTAAGGGACTCTAGCTTGTAGTTAAGATTTAAATGAATTAAAATGGGTAAAATGCTTAGATTAGTACCTGGCATAAAGCGACTCAATCAATTTTGTTACTAATACAGAAGGTGCACTTAACCTTGTGTGTGTGGTTGGTGTGTGGTGGAAGCTAGGTAAAAAGAAAGACAGAAAGAGTTTCTTGAGGTACTTATAGATATAAGCCTTAAAGATTTCTTTCCTCAACAAATGCATACCAGGTATTTGCTATGCAGCAGGCCCTAGAGGAATCCATGTAAAACAACAGGTTGAAATATATAGAAGGGAAACTTCCTAGGCAACAAGAACAGCAGGTTCAAAGCCATGACCATGGGCTAGATCAAGCCATTCCTGGAAGTGCACATAGTTCAGTGTGAGGGAGAACAGGGCTAGAGTTGAAGTAGAGCAGATGATAACACAAGGGAGTGGGAGTGAGGTATCAGATTGTAGAGAGTCTTGTCTATCACACTGTAGCATTTGATATTTATCCCATAGACATAGGAGCCAAGGAAGATTTTAAGTCCAGGAGTGACTGTGATCTTATCTGTGTCCTTTCCAATACTACTCTGGTGATAATATTAATCTGAGCAAACACAATGTTCCTTAGGAAGTGAGTTCTCCCTCAAAGCTCCTTACAGGAGAGGGGTGGGATGGATTTTATGCAAATCAAAACTAATGGAATTTGAAATAAAAGCACTTACAAACTCTAAAGTGAAAGTGAGTTTTCCACATGTGATTAGAGCATGATGTATCATCTCAAAGAGAAACAGCTGATAATCCGTGAGACTCTCAGCACAAAATAACCATCCAGGGTTGGTCCTTCTGGAACCGATCCCATATTCTTTTTGTGTCTCATTCATTCATTTAATCAAGAAACATTTATTGTGCCAGGCACTTCTCTAAACAACAATAATAAAAATATTTCTGACCGCTGGAAGACAGGCAGATAATAAACATTAAAGATAATAAGTTAATCACATGAAATATTAAAAAGAGATGAGTATAAATTAAATTTTAAAAATGAACCAGTGTAAGGAACCTGGGATTGTCCATTCATGATAGGAAACATAATAGCATGATTTCAGCCCAGATGAAAGGAACTGCAAAGCCATCTGCAGTATACAATCCTTGATAAACTCTGTAGTGGGTGCGAAGTCCTCTCAGTACGCTTGGGTCTAAGCTGCAGAAAGACAGCTACCCCTGAAAAATTGCATCTGAACACATATACATACATATATATTGGAATAATTTATAAATATGTGTATATATATATATTTATATATATTTTTATATTTTATAAATATGTATTAAATATATTATATATTATATATGATATATATAATATATATTATATATAATAGACATTACATAAACCAAGATTTTTACAGCCTGTGTAAGTTTGTTTTGAACAATGTGTGAACAAGGCTTAAAATGGGCTGGAACATTTTCTACCCATTACTTCCACAATAAACATGGCCAGTGACTGGGGGTGGGGGTTGTATGTAAATGTGTGTATATGTGTGTGTGTGTGTGTGTGTGTGTGTGTTTTGGATAGCATCTCTTGCTGGGAACCGAGTCTGCCAGAGCCCTATTCTTCTACAGCTTGTCTTGATAACAGCTGAACCCCACAGGAACCTCAATTAAAAAAAAAATCACAAAACAAACAAAAGTCCTTCAACAACATAGTATCATGGAGTGGTGTGTCCTTTGTCACTCATCTACCCTTCATGTAGACCTGACTCCAAGGGGGAAGGCCACCTATGGAATCATCTGCACCCATCAGTCAGTTCTGCAAAGTACATCACTCAACTCAATCTGGTTTGGTTCCAAATCCCCTTCCTGATTACTCTCTGGCAAAAACAAACAAACAACAACAACAACAACAAAAACACCCACTATTAGGGCTGTATGGAAGTCATGCTCTCAGCGCAGATATCCGATAAACACTCCCACATATCATAGCCTTCTCAATGGCTAAGCCATATTTCAGAGTCCTTCTTGCCTGCATTTTCCCTAGTTGCACTTTGAGGATTGGAAAGCCCTTGTCTTTGCAGCCTCAGACAGCTGAAACCACTGGGGCAAATGGTGCAGAGGCTGCTGACCTGCAGCTGCAGAAGTCCAGGAGGGCTACACAAATGTTCAGGATTGCTCAGGAGGCCAGGTGATGCCTGGGGCTTCCCAATTTGCACAGCCCTGGCACCCTGCCATGCGCAGCTCCAACCTAAGACCTCCTGAGTGGGGGCCCGGGGTCCGGGTTGTGGGGGTTTATTGGGGAGGGCGGGCAGGGACTCAGCCAGGTGCTCTTGGGCTGGTCAGCGGGAGAGGCGCGCGTTGGTGCCCTAGAGGTTCCCATTCATGACACGGGCCCCTGAGTCGCAGGCTAGTAAGGTCCGTCGGCTGCCTGTCCCCCAGCAGATCTCTGCAAGCAGAGAAAGACACCCAGCCTGGCTGCGCCCCAGTTGGAGGAAGCGGCCAGGACCTGCAGCCCCTGGTGCCAAGCACAGTGGCGGTGCATGGCCCCGATGGGAGGCATGCCGGTAGCACCCGGAACCCGGCTCCCAGCCTGAGCGCGACAGCCGCCTAGACCCGCGCGTCCTCGCCTGTTTGGCCAGCTTCCCCCGGACATGACTGTGCGGCCTCTTCCTGGGCTGGGATTTGTGGGAAAGTCTTCTTCATGCAAGGGATGTCCCCCCAGCAGGACACTTTAGGGGAGCAGCCAGGGCCCTCCTCTTCTCTGACAGGCGAGTCTGGGACCTCAGGAGGCCCGGGCACCAAGAACGTGAGGACATGGAGCTGCTCCTGCTGCCGCTGCCGCTGCCACCCCCACCCTCTCCACGCGCGTGCCCTCTGCGCCGCAACCGCCGCGCTGGAGATCGCCGCCTGGGGAATTTAACGCTCCGGACTAGCGGCTCCTGGCCTGCAGCCTGAGTTCCCTGATGTTCCGCCATCCCTGCCCTCCAGCGCCCAGGTCTGGCAAGTCACCCCGAGTCCCCGGGTTTCCAGTCTAGAGTCTTAAAGGCTCTCGGAGGGGCCCCTAGTCTGGCTCCTCATCTCCGTCTGCCGCCGGACTGATGGCCGGGCCCCTCCTTCAATCTGGGCCCGCGGAAGGACACTGGGGCCTCGCCTTTCCCCGGCCCCCACCCTCCCTGAGGGTTTGGCCTCTGGGTGCCCCCGAGGTCCCCCTGGCGCTCACCATCTGCAGACAGGGTCCCCTCCAAGTCTTCAGGGCCCGCGGCTTCCGCCAGCTTCTGCAACCCGTGCTGAGGAAAGTAGGAGGAGGGGCTGGGGCGCTGGGCCTCCCACCTGGAGGCTGAGGTGTGGCCACTGCGAGGTTTTTTCTGGTGGGTGGGGTGGGGGGAGGTCCCTGCGCCCACACCGTGCTTCCCCCAAGGTTCTGGGGCTCGGGGGTGGTGGTCTGACTCACATGTGTGCTTGGGATGCTCAGGGTCCTTCCCGCAGGGGCATGGAGGTTTGGTTAGGCTGGAACCGGCCTGGCTGGGCGGTGGACTGCGGAGGAGGGTCCCAGGCCCGCACAGGGGCCTTCGCACTGGGGGTCCCTTGGTCCCCAGGCTGCTGCGGGCTGGATAGGGGCCCGGGCGGGGGCATGGGGCAGCCCGCGGGTGCTCTGTCAGAGTCTGGAGCGGGGACTCTGGCGACCACTTGGAGCTTTTGGTCCTGGTGCACAGGGCGGCCCTGTCTGTGGCGTGCTGGTGCAGACCAGCCAGGTGTCTGGAAAGGGTCCCCTGAGCAAGAATACATGGCTCAGAGTCGCAGACCTCTGCAGCCCATCTGTGTGTTGGCGGCATTTGGGTTTTCTGGCCCTGTCCACTCCTCCTGCACCCCTCCCCCAAAGACCTACTATTTGGACCCCCTATTTTGCCCTGTGTCCTGGTGGTGCCCCTCCAGTTTCTCTGGACACCAACTGGGATTAGAGGAGTCACTGAACTGTTGCATAAGAAATGTCTGGAGGTACCAGGTGTCTATTGTGAGAACCTGGAGGGGCGACGGGGAACTTCTGATGGTCCAGACCTCACAGCCTTTCCTGAGTCCACGCACCAGGATCCCAGGTTGGCAAGAGGTCATTTGAGGAGAGGGGAGATGCTGTTCTGAGTATGGAAGGGAATGGGCCTCCCTGGGATCTTGACTGTGTTGCGGGGCACCTAGGGATGCCTGTGCACTTGATGATGTATGGGCCTAAGTGCTGGTGTCCTTTGATATATTGAGACTGTCTGTGGAGTGTCCTTGTGGCTTTTCCCCTTCTGAAATGAGATTCAGGGATATGTGTGTGTGTGTGTGTGTGTGTGTGTGTGTGTGTGTGTGAGAGAGAGAGAGAGAGAGAGAGAGACAGACAGAAAATTCACCAAGTTAGTGCCACATTCAGGAAGGTAAATGAATGTTCGGAGTAATTGACATGGACTTTAAAGCACTTTTCTTTTATTCTTGTAAACTTAAGCATTTGGGGGAAAATCAAAGATTGATACTCCTGAGCAGTTTTCTTCCTTTACTAAGGGAAATTAAGCATTCTGGCAAAGGATATTTGAGTAGCTTGATCATTTAACAAGTAGTACTTATCCAATAAATGAAAGATTACTTGCATCTTAAGCCGTTGTCCTCAAGATGCTGTCTTTCATTATATATCTTAATGGGCTGCCACATTATCACCAGTCTCCTCTCTCTCTCTCTCTCTCTCTCTCTCTCTCTTTCTTTCCAAAGGAAATAGATTTTGCTAATCTGGGCATTCTGTAGCTCTTTACTTCCTTTGGGGCAAAGACAAGGTGAAGCACTTTTTTGTTGTTTTTAATTTTTTTTTTCCATAAAAGTGCACCTCTCTCATTTTAAATATTAGCAGGCATGCCTTGATTTCAGACCTCCATATTAGGATTGATTATTATTCTATTGATGATTAGGAAATAATCATAATAAAGAATTTTTCTAAACTGTAGTTCATGCAATCATTGCCATTTATACTCTTACAGACACTAGTCCTCAGGTAACCCAAATACTCAGCAAACTCATCTATATGTTCCATCTTGCCCTTTTGGGTTTTGATAGTTTTTGTGAGCCATGAGACTTATTTCCTAAAAAGTCTACTATGTGATTGCAGTATGTGTTGTAGTGTTAATTACCAAGGTGTGGATCAATGTTGTTTAAATTGCTAGTTACAATCAAAATTATAAAAAAAAAAAAGAAAAGAAAAAGAAATCCTAACAAATTAGTAATGGTGAGAACAGTTTTGTATTACTTCTTTTTCTCCATTTCACATATGTATCCGTATTTGGGGTAGTGATATAAAACACGTTTTTGTTAGTTTGTTTGTTTGTTTTTCTGAACGGTCTGAATTTTTAAAGACACACTTTGGCCAGATCACTACATAGAGTCAGTTCGTCTGGCTTTTAGTTCTAGTTCTGTTACTCTCTTGATGATCTTAAGGAAATCACTGGACTTGTTTCAGTTTCCTCCTTTGTAAACGGGAATCAAAGGGTAATGCTGCAGAAAGTGCTTTGAAAAATGCATAGATGCCAATTATTTCTTTTATTCTAAGAATACAGGGTGATGTTTAAGAGATAAAGCAGAACAGTAGCATCTTTCAAACTAGTCATTCTGAGAGACTGTTAATCCAGTGGTACCGCCATTGCCTCTAATGAAGTTCATATTCCCCGAAATTACTGTTAAGGAGGCAATTACACGCAATGTGGTGAAATTTCGAGTGCGGTGACCCAGGTTCAAGTCTTCACTGTGTTGGTCCTATTTTTCTGACCTTCACCTTCAGTTTCCTATTTATACAATGAACATGACAGTAGTACCTATTATTCAAGATGGTTGGGAGTATTAACTGTGAAATGGAGTGAATACTGTCATAGAATAAGCACACAGTATTAGGTCTTACAGTTAGTAGTTTCTCCCATATTTGCGGTTCATACTGTTGTCCCACTTTTTCAAGCTAAAATCTATGGTTCATTTTTAACTCCTTCATTTCCTTACCTCTACCACAACCACCAGAAAGGCCAGTTAACTATTACTTCACAACATAACTTTCCTTTCTCCACTTCCTCTGTACTGCTGCCGCGTAGCCCAAGCCAGACCACCACTGTCTCTCACATGTACCTTTCCAGAAACTCCGTAACTTTTCTAACACCTTCCTTGCTCTTGCCTGGCCCGGTTTTCACTTCACAGCACCAGAGTGATCTGTAAAAATGTGCACTGATCAGACTGCTCCCTGCCTTGAAGTCCTATAGTGGCTTTCCATCATACTTAGATAAAATTCAGACACCTTTTCTTAGCCTTCTCTATTTCTCCCTCCTTACCTACCTTTTCCACCTTGTGTATTCTCCAGCCACATGGGCCTTCTTTTGCACGCATCAGGTCTTCCAATTAATTCCTGTCCTGAGGCCTTGGGTGTTGCTCCTCCCTCAGCTTCTGCCACAGGTCTCTGCAGTGTTGGCGCTCTCATGTTCAGATGTCTGGTCCTCTCAGAGGCCTGTGCTGACTACCTAAGTGGAAGTTGCTGCCCTCACTCATGCTCCATACCTCTGTTTGCTTTTCATCTTAGCATTCATCCTTGCCTCTTTTCTTATTTACTTCTCATGTGACCTGAACCCTTTGCCAGATTGTGAAAACCATGAGAATTGTGATCTTATTTTCTGTATTGTTGAAGACTGCCTCTCTAGTGTTTAGGACAGTGCATTCATGAGGTACTCCATAAACACCGCTTGGGTTATACAGCAGTGAACAGGACAGATGTAGCCCATGTTCAGAGTGTTTTATTTAGACCAGGATCAGCAAATCCTTTCTTAAAGGGACAGATAGCAAATTATGTAGATTTGTAGATAATAAGGCCTCTATTGCAACTATCGACTTTGCCCTGGTAGCACCATAGCAGCCACTTACAGTATGTAAATGACTGGGCATAAGTGTGTTCCAATAAAAAATGGGTTTAGAAGAACAGGCAGTGTGTCCCTGGTATATAGTTTGCTCAGCCCCTGCTTTAGAGCATTGCTGCTGACTAGAACTATCTGTGCTGATAGTACTGCTCTTTATCTACAATGTCCAATCTGATAGCCACTAGCTACATGTGGCTATTGAGCACTTGACTTATGGCTGGTACAACTGAGGAACAGCTTTATTGAGGTATGATTGACATACAGGAAACTGTACATATTTGAGGTCTATACACCAGGAAGCTTTGGCACATGTATATATTGATGAAACCATCATGGTCAAGACAGTGAACATACTTATAATCTCCCAAATTTTATGTCCCTTGCGAATCACTTGTTGCTCCCCATTCCTAGGAAACCACCAGTCTGTTTTCTGTCATTGTAGATTATTTTGCATTTTCAAGAATTATATATAAATAGAATCATACTATGTATTTTTAACATCTTTAATTCAATATAATTATTTCATGATTCACCCGTGTATTTGCATTTATCAGTGCTTCATTTCATTGGTGAGTAGTATTCCATCATGCAAAGAAGCCATAGCTTGTTTATCCATTCACCTAGTAGTGGATATTCGGGTTGTTTCCAGGTTTTGGCTACTATACGTAAAGTTACTATGAACATACATGTATAAGTCTTTGTCTGGACCAACACTTTCATTTCTTTTGGGTAAACACTTAGGGGTTGAATGGCTGGGTCATATTTTATCTGTAAATTTAACTTTTTAAGAAAATATCCAGTTGTTTACCAAAGTGGTTTTATATTCTTACCAACGGTAGTGTAAGAGTACAATTTCTCCACATCTTCACCCAGACTTACTGTCCTTTTGATTATAGCCATCTTAGAGGGAATGATATGGCAGTTCAATGTGGCTTTGATTGGCATTTTCCTAATGACTAGTGATGGTGAAAATCTTTTTACGTGCTTATCATTCATATGTTAAGTTGAGTAAAGTTCATATTCAAAGATTTTGCCCAATTTAGTTGGATTTTTAGTTTTTATATTACTGAGTTTTGAGAGTTTTATATTCTGATTCAAGTTCTTTATCATATATGTGATTTACAAATATTTTCTCCCATTATGTGGCTAGTCATTTTATTCTTTTCACAGTGTTTTTAAAGGAACAGAGTTCTCAATTTTAATGAAATCAAAGTCATCATTTTTCTGTAATTTTACTTAATTATCATTTATTTGAATTTAAATTTGAGTTGCCACAGGTGTCTATTGGATACTAGAATGGACAGTGCATGTTGATAGAAAGAGACAAATGCTATATTAACAAGAATTAATAAATGGTGCTAACTCTTTTTTTTTAACTCTTATTAAAAAAAAAAAAACATGGAAATGGAGCTAGGCCACTCTCATTAAGGTTTCCAGGAAGGCCTCTTTTAAGTGAGGATTTACTCTTTTGTGAGTGAAAACAAGATGCTGTAAAAAAGATTTTAAGAAGTGGGAGCAATTATTCAAGGATCCTGTGGTAGGAAAGGAGCCAGTGTGTAGAGGCCATATAAGAAGCTATTCTCTTTATTTTATAGCCACATTTAGTACTTTAACCTGAAGCAGAATCACATACCTGGTTCATCCGCATTTATTCACTAGTCAGATGATTTGATTATTTCTAGAAATCAAGGATTTTCTGTCACTTAGACTCTACAGAATAATGCACAAGAGATTTTTCTAGTCATTTCTAAACATATGGATCTAAAAGATAATAGGAACGTAGAGATAATGCTTCGGGATAATGCATTCTGGATAGAATCCTGGATTAATCCTTCTGGATAATGTATCCTTGAGGATATCCACATTTGGATAGAACAGTTTTTTATAGAATGAAATGGAAGCACGTATTAGAGTAATTTCGGTTAGGGATCATTTGTGTCAAACTCAGTCACTCTGACCCTCTGGTTTCCCATAGTAATTGAAAACCCCTTGAATAAGATGGGTGTTGGGATGGGAAAGAAAGACTTAAAGGCACAGAAATTCAGTTGGAGCAATGGGATTTTGAAATAGCTCCAACATATTAAAATGTAGCAGCTGTTGTTGAAAACGTCATTCTGTCTAGTCTTTCTGCATTCTTTGGGTCCAGATCTCTTTATAGCTGTTCATGGTAGAATACCCCCGAGAGCCAGCTTTGGCTATGTGTGTGTCTTACACTGGGGTTTGAAGGAAACATCTTGGTGAGTAAGCTTTAGTTTTACTCTATGATACTGAGAAAATATTATGCTTGTGGATAAACTGATATTTTCCTGACTTCTTTTCTTGTGTTATTCACAAAATGACTTGATAAAATCAGGCACATTTCTTGTATTGTCTCAGAGGAGTCTGAAGTGATCAAAATCTGAATTAGATTAGTCAGAAATGGCCTCTCTTCTCACTGGTGTGATCTCCAAACTTGTGAGTGTACTTTGTTTCTTTGTCTGTAAAATGGTGGTAATAATCCATATCTTGTATAGTTCACATTTGTTTCTTATGGGTCAGAAGAAGAATGTATATTCTGCACTTTTAGGTAGAGAAGCCAATTCGTTATCTTTTACCCAGTGAAAGAAGGTGTAAACCAATAAAAAGAGTTTTATTTCTTTGAATTTGATAAGGGAACATTGACATGCAAATGAATGGATGCTATTTGTCTCATTCAGCTCAGGCTGCCATAACAAAATACCCTAAACTGTGTGGTTTATATATCAGACATTGATTTCTTACAGCTCTGGAGGTGGTGGATGCCTATGATCTGGGCGCCATCCAGTTCCTGGTAGAGGGTTCCCCTGGCTTGTGGTTGGCCATCTTCTTCTGTGTCTCCATGGGACTGGGAGGATAACGGTGGATGGAGAAGAGAGGGAGAGAGGTGGAGATGGAACTAGACACCTCTGTTCTCTTCTTTTAAGGGCACAAGTCTTATCCTAGGGGGCCTCACTTTCATGACTTCATCCAAACTTAAATCAACTCCCAAAACCCCTGCCTCCTAATATAATGCATTTAAAATTAGACCTTCATCATATGAATTTAGGTGGGATATAGGCATCAGTTCATAGCACTATGCTTCCAAGTGGTCAACTTTGAAGGAGAGAAATATCAAATAATGTAGAAACTTGAACAGAAAGATAACAATTAATGTTTATATTTTATGGGATAATAAGAGGAAATTTTAAAACTTCTTTAAGTGAATACCTAACTACATATAATACACATCAATTAGATGAGGTAAGTTTTATTAACTTAATTCTTTTTTTTTTGACGTTTCTTTTTTTTAAAAGGTTTTATTTATTTATTTGACAAGACAGAGATCACAAGTAGGCAGAGAGGCAGGCAGAGGAAGAGGGAGAAGCAGGCTCCCGCTGAGTGGAGAGCCCAGTGTGGGGCTCGATCCCAGGACCCTGAGATCATGACCTGAGCTGAAGGCAGAGGCTTTAACCCACTGAGCCACACAGGTGCCCCTATTAACTTATTTCTAAAGAAGGAGTGAGCCCTGCCAAAGCCACATGTAGTAAGCAGTAAAGCTAGAATTTGGACCCGATCTCCCAACTGTGTTTTTTCTTCTAACTAGATTATAGATGCTTTTCTTGCTATTTCTAACAGCAGGTGTAGGAGAGAGTAGGTTAGAATTCCATATGACCAGCTGAGAAAAGCACATATGAGAGGTGTTCCTCCTGAAGGTAATTTTCTTCTTTGGGGAGCAGAATCTCTACTTTCTCCTTCTACCATTGAATGTTATGTTCACGGCTGCCATTCATTAGGTAAATTTTTAGATAACTGCTTTAGTCAGGGTTCTCCAGAGAAAGAGACCAGTGACAGTCCTGTGATTTGCCATGTGTAAGTTGAAGACCCAGGAAAGCTGGTAGTTCAGTTCATCCCCATCTTTTCCTGAAGCAATATGAGATGAGATGTCCCAGCTCAACAGTGAGGCAGGAAAAAAAGTGCAAATTTCTCCTTCCTCCACTCTGTTCTGTGAAGGCCCTCAAGAAATGGACTAATGCCTACCCGCTTTGGGGTGGGCCATCTGTCCTATTAAATCCAGTGATATAAATGACAATCTCATCCAGAAATACCTCACAGACACACCAGAAATGGTTAATCTGGGCACGTTGTGGCAGTCAAGTTGGCCAATAAAATTAATCATCAAGGTAAGTATTAACTAACAGTATCAATAAATGACACAATCATTACTCTGGTTACCTTGGAAATGTGTGATTTTTATGCCTTGGTATCTGTCATTTTCAGAAGCTTTATATAAGGCACTCATCGTCCTTCTGGAGTTCCTTAGCAAGGTCTGTTTTCCAGGCTAGTATCTCAGTCCTTCTCACTTTTGGAAAGCTTGGCATCTTCCACAAACTTTGAGAATTTTATTTCAAAGTTACATGTGGGTGCATTGAATTCTGTACCTCTATGGCCAGTCACATGTTTGGCACACCCATTTGAAACTCTCTCAATTCAGAAAACATTTTATGTCATGAATCTTGATTGTAGGGAAGAACTCTTGCTTCCATAATTATATTTACTTACAATGTGAACACAACAGTGTGTTTTAACAGGGCAAAAGAAAAATTAATTTATGACTCTAAGATTCATGTGTTAGAATAAATTGGTTTTTATGTTTTTTTTAAAAAGATTTTATTTGTTAGACAGAAAGAGATACACTGAGAGAGGGAGTGGGAGAAGGAGAAGCAGGCTTCCCATGGAACAGGGAGTCCAATGTGTGGTTCCATCCCAAGACCCTGGGATCATGACCAGAGCTGAAGGCAGATGCTTAAGGACTTAGTCATCCAGGCATCCCTAAATTGTTTTATTTATTAATAAAATATTTATTTATTTATTTATTTATTTATTTATAACTTAAGGACAATCTTATTTTTACACATTTGTATAAAAAATCAAAGTAAAATAGTTTAGAGATTTGCAACTTAGACTGAAAATTCACAAGTCAGAGATACTAAATAGTGCAATTGTTGTTCTCAGTTCCAAGGGAAGATGGCTGTGAATCAATCTGTCACTCTCTGTGATTTTGCCATTGTCCAAGGGAAAGATCTGTAGGACAAAATATGGATCATATCCAGAAGACAATTCCCGCCCCCCACCCCCACAGTGTTCTGTAGACTAGTAGAGGTGACACAGCTTGATACCTACAGCAAACGAAATTTCAGTAACTGAGGTATCCATTCAAAGATCTTATCGTGCCATCCAGGACTTGGTAGCTGTTCTTTTCAAGGTAAAGTCATGTTTATAACCACATAACAACTTAAGAGAAATATGGGATTATAAAGCTTGCCCTCCTAGAAGTTATTAGTCGTGGAAAGTATACTAAATTTCAGTTTAAATTGCCACTAATATGGATTTGTGAACTCTAAAATATCACAGAAATAAATGAAATTTATATATGCACGTGTACACGCACTTACACGTACATACACTTGTGTACACAGTGCTTGAAGAAATGCATGCATATTTTGTTTACTGTGATTCACTAGAGTTCCATGACTCACACCTCTCTCATCCCCAAAGCATTTGACAAAAACTGTGTTACGGATTGAATGTGCCCTCGCCAGAAACTCACATTGAAGTCCTGATCCCCTGGGTGAGATGAGGTCAGGAGGGCAGAATCCCCATGATGGGATTAGTGCCCTTTAAAGAGACCAAAGAGCTTACTCTCTCTGTCTGTGTCTGTCCCCCATGTGAGGAGGATACAGCTGACAGGCAGCTAGCTACAGATGCAAAAGTTGTTCTCACCAAGAACTGAATCTGCTGGCACCTTAACTTTGGACTTGCCAGCCTCCAAAACTATGCATCCTAGGTGTCTAGATGTGTGTGGTTCAGTCTGCCCAGTGTTTTTTTTTTTTTTTTTTTTTTTTTTTTTTTGTTACAGTACCAGAGCAAACTACCTCTGAAAGATAATTTCATAGAGGGGATAGCCTGCTCTCCCACTTGGTATCCTAAGTGTTGGAGATCTCAGGGACTGTGGCTTCCTGGCGTGTGCACAGAGCCCATGAGCTGGATGTTGAGTTTGGTATTGGCAACTGCAGCGGTTTTCTGGTTTTCTGAAGCAGCTTTGGATGGGGTGAGGGTTAGCCTTTGTTTACTTAACAGAGAACTTAGCTACAGTGTGGGAGGCTGGAAAGGGAGCAGAGGAAACTGCTTTCTGTCAGCCACCAGTAACGGGGCTTGCAGGCAACACAGCCCAGTTTATTTCATAATTTTGCTTCAGTCTGAATTTCTTTATCTAGGACAAGTTTGGATTAGAAACATCTGACCAACAGCAGAAACAGTCCTATCAGCACTGTGTGTTGGTGCTGTGTTGAGCAGCCTTGACCACGTTTTGACAGAGAGCTATCCCATGGCACAACTGAAAGGTAAAACCTATTTCTGGTTGTTTGTTCACTTGCATGTGGACTGTATGTGTGCCCACATCAGCTCCCATTTCAAAGATGTGGAAAACTCAGCTACTCTGTGGCCTTTGGCTTTCCTTGTTTACCTGGATCCTAATTTACACCTAGGAGAGGATATGTATTTCCTCCTCTACCCCTGCATTGACCCTCTGGAACCTCAGCTTTGGCAGTAGTCTTTGCTAGGTTAGACTACATCCAGATCTGGATAGACGTGAGCCTGCTTTCCATTCGCATTTTACGCATTCTGTTTCTCACCATTATGGCTTCTGAGTTTGATGACCATTCCCTTCCCCTCTGTATGAGGAAGGTGAGAGTGTGCTGCAAGGCAGAGCTTCCCAACCATAAGAGATGTCTCTTCTACAGTCACCCCTTCGGCTGCTAAGCAGGTAGGTGGCTACCAGGGCAGCCGGAGAGCCTCTGTTTAGCAGGGTGTGCCGTGGATGTGTAAATCTTATCCCCTTGTCTGGGCCAAGATGGGAGAACTGTAGTGAAACCCCACCTCGTAAGGGAATATTAGGTGGTTGGCCCTGTCTACTCCTCGGTGCTTCTGAAAAGGAATCATGACCTGAGGTTGCAACTGGTGGTTTTGCCAAAGAAGAAAGTCCAGCCAACTTCAAGGCCCACAGTGATACTCCAGAAGCCTGCTCGGGTCAGGTGGAGCAGAGAAACAAAGCATAACATATAAGGACAGGACTGCTCTCATATTTATGTATGTACCCTACTTATGTGCTCCAGAGCCTCACTGGGTACTTCACACTACCACGTTGTTTTCCACATAATCTTACTGTGTTCTTTGTGCTAGGTCAGATGGTTCTATCATCTCACAGAGTGGGCTCAGAAGTTAAGAGCTAGAACCATGGTGCAGAATATAGGTCCAGGGTCTCCTAGTCCAGTTCCCATTATCCTATGTTTCATAGATTCTCACGTTTATTGTTTTATTTCAAAATGGTTGTCTAATAGAGGGAGGAAAGACAGACAAAAGGAAAAGTATTTCTTTCTTAATCTCAGAAAAGAATTTATATCCTTCTACACGGTCTGGTGTGATGACATTTGTGTTAATGAAATACTCACATTGATTCTGGTTGGGATGATTATGAGTAAATGGAGGATCACACACATCCCAGACCAAAGTGACAGTAGTGAGACGCTTCAGCTCACTCAATGGTCAAAACCTGGTTGTGACAATAGGACATAGAAGCAAGGTGCAGGCTTAAAACTTATTTTCCTGTTTCCTTTCAGAGCCACTGTCCCTGAGGTATGGCTCCACAAATTAAATACTGCAGACGTTTTGGGAAGACAAGAAAGAAACAGCTTATTGCTTACAAGATTGTATAGACTAGCGAGAAAAGGATTCATGGTTAAATTTAAATAAGCTAATTTGTAAATTTGATAACTTTTTTTTTTCTAGCCTTGAAATTTGAATTCTATAAAAGCTTTCCTCCAAGCCCCCCTTGATATCTGGCTGCCCTACACTCTGAAGCAAGCCCTCAAAGCCCTCATTTTAATGCTTTGCTAATTTTAAATGTTTGGAAGTGAATTCAGCACAGTGGGCTTAAATTCAACTGAAGTGCTTGATGTTTTTCTTCATGACTTGACTGTAACAGAAGAAAGGATGAAAAATTGCAGTTCACCAGGCTTAAATCTTTTATCCTTTTCCTTTCATTTGACAGACGTTCTCTTCCTATGATCTCTGTGAAAATTAGGAATGACCAGATTCAGAATGATTTAGAGGGTCCAAAATTAGTACTGTATCTCTTGGTTAATATGAAGTAAACTTCTAATGAGAGACTACCTACAGGTTTTTATGTAAACAGTGTTTTCTGAGTTGTTGAAAATAAAAGACCAACAATATTTTTCTTCAGTTACCTGTCTACGGCTTCATTTTCCTACATAGGCACACTTGTATTACCAACTTAAACTCTCAGATATGAGCAGTGTTAATTCACTGACTTGATACACTGCTACTGAAAATTTACTGTGTGGAAACAGTAAGGCTAAACCCCAGGCAAGGACTGATGGGTCTATTCCTCAGACCTCTGAGGAATTCAGATGGAGAGGCACACGCACATTTTATACAAAAACATATGGACAAAAGCAAATAATTTTCATTTACTTGTATTTTACTGCAGATGATTATTATACACATAAAGAAAATGATGACTCTTGACTCTGAGCCAATTTGTTGGGATGGAACCCAGTGGCTTAGTAGTTTGGTATTTGCTATTTAGCTTTTGATTTTTCCTTTTCACAGCTTTACTGAGATATAATTCGCATGGCATAGTATATTGAGAGAATGGTGCATCTGTTGTTGCAGTCAATTTCAGAATATTTTCATTCCCCAAAAAGAAACACCACACCCCTTCATCATCATGTCCCAGGAACCTTATCACCTCAAAGTCTGGGCAAATACTAATCTGCTTTCAGTTTCTGTAGACTTGTTCACTCTGGATGTTTCATGTAATTGGGACCGTAATAACATGCGGTCCTTTGGACGTGATGTTGTTTAATTACCACAGTGTTTTCAAGATTCATCGGTGTTGTTACAGTGTGTCTTTTATGGCCAGGTAATTCTCCATTGTGTGGATATACCACCATGGGTTCATTCGTTCATCAGTGGATGGGCATTGGGCTTGTTTTCCACTTTTTAACTCTTCTAAATATAGCTGCTGTGAACCTTCATATGCATGTTTTTTTCTGGATGTGTGTTCATATTTCTTGTTTATGTACCTGGGAGTGAATGTAGGATCCTAGGTAACTCTGTGTTTAGCCATTTGCAGAGCTTCAGAACTAGGTCCCAAAGTGACATCACCATTTGACATTCCCACTAGCAGTTTATGAGAGTTGAGTCTATCCGTGTCTTTGCTGGCACTTTCTATGTCTTTTTTAATATAGCCATCCTCATGAGTATAAAGTCATGAGTATAAAGTCATGGTTTTGGTTTGCCTTTCCTTGATGTCTAATGATGTTGAGTATCTTCTCTTGTGCTTATTGGCCATTTGCATATCTTCTTTAGAGAACTGTCCATTCAGATCCTTTGGCCACTTAAAAACTGGCTTCTTTATCTTTATTTAATTGTGACAATTCAAAAACAATTCTTCATATACAAATTCTTTGTCAAATATATGATTTACAAAGTTTTCTTCTACTCTGTGGGTTTTCATTTTACTTTGTTAATAGTACTCCTCTAAGCATATAAGATTTTAATCTTTGCAGAGTCCACGATATCTATTCTTTTCTTTTGATTGCTTGTGCTGTTGGTGTCATAACTAAGAAACCATTGCCTAATCCCAGTGAACAAATAGCCTTTGTATTTTTTTCTATTTTTTAAAAATTATAGATCTTAATTTTATATCTTTGATTCATATTGAGCTAATTTTTATATATGGCATGAGATAGGAGTCCAACAATTCTTTTGCATGTGGATGTCCAGGTGTCCCTGCACCATTTGTTGGCAGGTAATTAACTTTAATCATCAGGTGTTTACCCTGTAGTTCAAAGTGGTAAATGAGCACTATGTTAGAAGATGTAGTCTGCAGTATACAAGGAAGACTCTTCCCCACCCAGTTCCACAGCAATGTTTACATATCCTTAAGAATAGCATTCCACGGAGTCCCTGAAAGGTTGGTATGTGGATAGTGATATAGATATGGAGGAGAGTGGATTTTAAAAACACACATAACCCTTCACTTCTTTTTTTTTGTGTGTGTGTGTTTTCTCATTTTATTTATTTTTTCAGCGTAACAGTATTCATTCTTTTTGCACAACACCCAGTGCTCCATGCAAAACGTGCCCTCCCCATTACCCACCACCTGTTCCCCCAACCTCCCACCCCTGACCCTTCAAAACCCTCAGGTTGCCCCAACCTCCCACCCCTGACCCTTCAAAACCCTCAGGTTGTTTTTCAGAGTCCATAGTCTCTTATGGTTCACTTCCCCTCCCCAATGTCCATAGCCCGCTCCCCCTCCCCCAATCCCACCTCCCCGCAGCAACCCCCAGTTTGTTTTGTGAGATTAAGAGTCATTTATGGTTTGTCTCCCTCCCAATCCCATCTTGTTTCATTTATTCTTCTCCTATCTCCTACCCCCCCATGTTGCTTCTCCATTTCCTCATATCAGGGAGATCATATGATAGTTGTCTTTCTCCGATTGACTTATTTCACTAAGCATGATACGCTCTAGTTCCATCCACGTCATCGCAAATGGCAAGATTTCATTTCTTTTGATGGCTGCATAGTATTCCATTGTGTATATATACCACATCTTCTTTATCCATTCATCTGTTGATGGACATCTAGGTTCTTTCCATAGTCTGGCTATTGTAGACATTGCTGCTATAAACATTCGGGTACACGTGCCCCTTCGGATCACTGAACTGTTGGGATTTCATCAAGATCAAAAGCTTTTGCACAGCAAAGGAAACAGTTAACAAAACCAAAAGACAACTGACAGAATGGGAGAAGATATTTGCAAACGACATATCAGATAAAGGGCTAGTATCCAAAATCTATAAGGAACTTAGCAAACTCAACACCCAAAGAACAAACAATCCAATCAAGAAATGGGCAGAGGACATGAACAGACATTTCTGCAAAGAAGACATCCAGATGGCCAACAGACACATGAAAAAGTGCTCCACGTCACTCGGCATCAGGGAAATACAAATCAAAACCACAATGAGATATCACCTCACACCAGTCAGAATGGCTAAAATGAACAAGTCAGGAAATGACAGATGCTGGAGAGGATGTGGAGAAAGGGGAACCCTCCTCCACTGTTGGTGGGAATGCAAGCTGGTGCAACCACTCTGGAAAACAGCATGGAGGTTCCTCAAAATGTTGAAAATAGAACTACCCTATGACCAAACAAACCCTTCACTTCTTGAGTATATAGTTTGTACAAGGCATTGTACTAGGCTTTGGGAATGCAAAGAGAGCCCTACTATAGAGCAGAATTCCAGTAAATAATCTTTAAAGGACTGGAGACAGTTGGAAAAAAGTTACAGTCCCAGCTCTCTAGTAATGGGCAGAAAGATAAATAATCTAATATGAAAGCTATAACTGAGCCATAATATGTGAAGCAGGAGAGGAACACGGTGACTGAACATATAATGGATATAACTGATTAAAAAAAAAAAAGTCAAAATGGATAGCAACTTACAGATTAGCTGGTAATAGTCCATCAATTTTGTCATTATTGAAGTATTTTAAAAAATAATTTCAGGCATTTTGTTCTCATGTTCAGTTATGACCTCTATTTTACTTTTTGGCAGAATAAGACTTTGCCCTTATGACTGAATATAACTGTAGGAAAGACAGCTTAGAAAATCAAAGATCGAAATAACTTTCTTCTGTTTATCTTACATTTCATTCACAAATTGCTGCTAGTAAAATCACAGCCATTTTAAAAATGGAATCACCTTTATTCCCTTTTACAACTTCTTCCAAGGTCCTCTTTATCTTTCCCAATTGGAAGGGGAGGTATAAATAAATGCTACTTTGTACTTGTTTTTTAGCTCATATACAATTCTTGTTTCATTTTATGGGCCCTTGAAGACTAGACAAGTGATGCAATATCAAGAGAATCATTACCAAAAGGTCAATGCAATTAATTCTTTTAACTAATTTGTAGTTTCTCTGTTTGGGAAAAAAATAGACTTACTAGGGCACCCAGGTGGATGAGTCAGATAAGTAGTGCACTCTTGATTCTGGCTCAGGTGTGGGTCTCAGGGTCCTGAGATTGAGCTCTGCACTGAGCATGGAGCCTGCTTGAGGTTTTCTCTCTTCCTTTCCTTTTGGCCCTCTCACTTTTCTCCCTCCTCCCTCCCTCTCTTAAAAAAATAAAAAATAAATAAAAATTTAAAAAAACCAGATTGCCACTTTAAAAATATTCAGTTTCAGAATGGGATCTAGTATTTGTGAGGTCATCTGGCTGTGAATGTCAAGCTTCTGGGCATTCTGAAAAATCTTACTCTACATTGTGATTTAAGTTAACAGCAACAATAGGAAACACTGTTTTAAACCTAGCCTCTGTTCTCTGTGAGGCAAAGAATCATAGTTTTTACTAACATTGAATAGCTGAAATGTGTTGTTGCTAGTATAGGCATAGCCTCAACCTGCCCTGACAGGCATACAGGGTAATCTATTTGTAGAGGAAGCAATTGTCTCTTTTTCTATTTCCATGTGTTGTATTTCACAGAGTTGTTATAAACAAAAAGTAAAATCCAAGTCTTTGTTGCGAGAGAACAGACTCTTTGATAGATATGGGAATTTGTTTTGAAATGACAATTGCCCTTTTGTTTTGTTATGCTTTTGAAGAAAAAGAGTTGTGTGTAATTTTAATGAATAGACACATAAATCTTTTCTTAACATCCTACTACATTGCCCATTTGGCCATGGGGGAAAGGCAGAGAGAGAATCTTAAGCAGGCTCCTTGCCCAGCATGGAGCCCAACATAGGGCTAATTCTCAAGACCCTGAGATCATGACCTGAGCTGAAATCAAGAGTCTGAAGGTTATGGGGCGCCTGGGTGGCTCAGTGGGTTAAAGCCTCTGCCTTCGGCTCAGGTCATGATCCCAGGGTCCTGGGATAGAGCTCAGCATGGGGCTCTCTTGCTCAGCAGGGAGCCTGTTTCCTCTCTCTCTCTCTCTTCCTCTCTCTCTCTCTCTCTCTCTGCCTGCCTCTCTGCCTACTTGTGATCTCTGTCAAATAAATCAATAAAATCTTAACAACAACAACAGCAAAAAAGAGTCCAAAGGTTAACCACTAAACTACCCTAGTGGACTTGTAATTACTTCCAAGAAGAATGAATCCCATGAATCTTAAATTGGCTCATATAATGTTTATTTACTTTCTTGCATGTCCAGGGTATATCTTTGGTGGACACTCAACATGAGAATATCAGAAATAGAAGGGCTCTAAGAGACTGTGTAGTCCAAATTCTCTCATTTCCTATATTAGTAGTTGAAAGCCCAGAGAAGTGACTGAGCTGCCTTGGGTTGCATATCTCAATAGTGGTGAGACTTACTGCAAACAGTAGGATCTCAAATAAAAATAACATTCTTCCTGTAGTTTGATTATATTCTGTTGCATGTGACTCCAAAAGATGAGGTAGGTACACTCTTCATTTCACTCCTTGTTCATCTGATAATTTTGTAACTAAGGAAACATGGTGAACTTAGCCTGGATATGAACCTCTGTGTTAGGTCTCCATGAGAAAGTCCATGAGATTCTCCATGAGAAACTCCTATTTTAAAGAAACTTTTACAGAAGAAGATTGGTGACCCTTATTTGATTATTCATTCTCATGTTTACCAGCCTTCGCTCTCAGGAAGACTTCTTTGTCCAAAGGTTTCAAATTTGGGGTCCATGAATCCCTAAGGAATCCATGTTATGCAGGTCTCTGAACCCTTTGGAGTTACATGCACAATGTAATTCACAGCTTTTTAAATTTTTCAGAGAACCTCTCCCCTAGGTTTCAATGTGGTTTCTCAGTCTACAGATTAGCAATGATTCTTTTTGTGTTGCCTTCCTTGGAAGACACTTTCTATCCTCCATATTATGACCCAGCATTAAAGTGAAGATTATTTCTCCTTCTGAATGAAGAACTTCAGATCATATTAGCGTTTCTCACAGACTCTTCTTCCCCCAACACTTTGAATACTATCTATGGTTGTCTTTTGAACATCTCTAAATTCTTTGTACACCTGAAAGGTGAGGAGTGCAGAATTAGAAATCCTCTATGAATGAAGCTGCAGTGAGGAGCACGGATCTGCTGCATATGATGTCAGAGTTTTAGGGGCCACATAAGCAAGGCTGCTGAGATAGATCCAGGAATGTGGTTCTACTAAGATGGACTAGGCCTATCCTAACCTAGCTCAACACGGAGTAAGGAACCCAGGGAAGACTTAAAGGATTCACACATTTCAAAGCTCAAAGCATGGTAAATAGATGCTGAATAAAGGGAGTTTGGAGGATTGGTGTAAGGAATCTAGCACAGGCCCAAAGGTGAAACAGAATTCTCAGAATACGTGCCTGTGAACAAACAAACAAACTATCCTTCTTAGGAACATCAACCCATCTTTTACGGTTGACATTCTTCACATGGGGACAAGTCACTGGACCTCATAGTGCAAGTACTTGTCTCCCAGGTTTCCTTCTCCGCGCCACCTCTGCAGTCACACTAGGCTCAGAATGGTGGATTGAGGAGAGTTATGTTTGCAAGAGATGTGAGTAATGGCAACAGTGGGATGGAGCTGACCATCTGTAAGATAGAACGTAGGTTATCAAACCCACAGACTTTTCTGGGAATCTGATGAAAACTGTGGGTTCTCTCTCCAGAAAGAAGGCATAAGTACATACCATCTAAACAAGAGAAGTACACAATTGAACCATCCCTGAAACTCATTCCTGGTTAATAATTCCTGATTGAGAAGTATGGTATTGTCTATTTCTCACCCATTTGCTTCCTGTCTTTTACTCATGGTTTATGTAATTGTGTCAGTTGCCCTCTGAGCTGTACTCAGAGGTTGGGGCATAGAATTTCCATATGTGAGCTAAAAGATTAAGGTGGGGATAGCAACACCTTATATGGGGAATATGATTATTCCCCTGTTCCTGTGCGAGGATCTACTTTTGATTATACTAGAAGCAGTTCCCTTATGAATAATGTAACGATGTGTGCTGATCCTGAGCCAGTTAGCTTTCTCTAGTTGCCCCTAAAGCAGCACTCAGTTCCCAGGATTGCTGACCTAGGCCCTCTGGTGGTAGGGGAGACCTCTGGCCAGTATAAGGTCAGAGAGTAGAGCAGGAAAAATGGCCAAAGCCTGAACTTCAGCCCTGGCCATTGAGAAGCATATTGGTGATTTTACCTATTTGTTTCCAGTGGCAGGTCCACTGACTCTATCTAGAATGGTGAATCTATAAGGTGTAATTTAGAGAGTGATTATCTGGAGCATACAAGTTGAATAAATCTCCACTTACCAAAAATCAGAGGTCCTCTGAAACAAAGTACTTGAATTATAGTTAATCCTATGTGTATATACCACTAAGAAAAAGAAAAAAATATATCTTTTTTTTTTTTTTTTTTAGTTATAGCAAGAAAAAAAATCTGTTTGGAAGATGGGATCCTAAATATGTAAGTATTTAAATCTATTAAATATGTAAGATAGTCTCTTTTGCTGTAGAGGATTTCTTTTGTCTCTCTTTACTTGATCTCTTCAAATCCTGACTTTTTTTGAGGCCCAGTTTATGTTCTGTCCTGCCTATGAAAGAGAGATAATAGAGCTACTCGATGGCATTTTGGAATATAAATGAGAGAGTCCACTTCTGCCTTTAGCAGAGTGGCTGGAACATAGTAAACCATCTATGTATCTATTAGCTCCAGTTCATGCTAATGGGTATGATACTACTTTTCCCAAATGCTCTGATCAACTTTTAACCTCCTTATTCTCTATGACTTCTGTGCTGATGTTATTTAATAAGGTCTGTATTTTATGTGATTCATAAAGACTTCTAGAGCTGGTGTTTATGACCAGTTGCTTTAAAACTACTTTAAAAATCTCCTAGGACCTGTTACACAAATGTGGAGGCTCTGCATACTGTTGAAGTTTAATGATAGAAATATGTAGGCATCAGAATACTAAAAGATGAGTTATTTTAACCACCACCTATCTTGGTTTTGCACAGATGTTAGCTTATTTTTTATCATAAGGTGATACTTGTGCCTGGGCATGAGGCAAGTTTTTCCTGTTTTAAATATGAAGAAAGATAACCAAAATGAGATTATAAAAAATGGAATGCTGATTTCTTATATGCATTATTAAATTAATTAATGAATGTATCAGGAAATTTGAAGTGGCAAAACAGGCTAACTTTCTATGGAAATGACCATTTTACCCATGAAGACTAAATATCATTTCGATAGACATTTTCAACAAGTCTTTCATAATATGTAGAAATTGAATGAATATTCAGTCATTAACTTATTCATTAATTTTTCAATGGCATTTTACGCAGGAGGAGTTTTTATGTTCAAAGGAATCCTGTGATGATTTTCCTCTAATCTGTGAATCATTTTATATAAAGTGAAATCCTTATCACATTTTCTTAAAATAAGAGTATAACTGAAATTTCTGTGAATGATGTGCTAATTGAACATAAAATCAGTATGAAGTCGTGTTTTTTTTTTTCAGTGCCAAAAATAAATTATAGAACCAAATCCCAATTAGTGAAACTTCTAGAGTACTGTGGCCACTCTCTTAGTACTCAGTATGTTCTCAGACTCTGGCAGTTCCCACACGTGTCCCTAGAAGACACATTGGGCATTAGGTTGAACAGGAAATATAAATTACTTTTAATAGAAGCCAAATCAAAATGTAATTAGAAAGATACTCTTCTTCCAAATAAATAATACTTTTCAATGTTTATAGACATGACTTCTGGATTATTGGCATTAATTTACCTTTGCCTTTGTGTGGAAAAAAGCTAACAGTAATATTTTCACAGTTTGACTGTGATTATCTAGAAAACTCAAGAGTAAGTATTGTTCGATGGAGGCAGACAGAAGAGGCAGAATTATTAGTACAACTGTATATATGGATATATTGTTAATACAAAAATAGCTTTAGGGGCACCTGGGGTGGCTCAGTGGGTTAAAGCCTCTGCCTTCGGCTCGGGTCATGATCTCAGGGTCCTGGGATCAAGCCCCGCATCCGGCTCTCTGCTCAGCGGGGAGCCTGCTTCCGTTCCTCTCTCTCTCTGCCTGCCTTTCTGCCTAGTTGTGATTTCTCTCTATCAAATAAAATATTTAAAAAAATAGCTTTATTATCTACTTTATAAAAATAGTGTTAGGCATAATTGCTTATTGGAAGCTTCTAGGATAGATATGTTTCAGGCTTTTCAATGATAAGGAGTCCTTATATCAGTGGATTTTTAGCCCAAGATCAGGGGTCATTAGTGGCCTATTTACCCCCAAGCTTGTGAGACTCTGTAATCGCAGGCATGTATATACTTAAAGTTTGTGTTTGGAAGTTTGGAATATTGTGGAGCATTTGTATTGATCTCAGAGATTTAGTGGGCAATGGCCAGAGATGGTAGATGCACAGGGTATCCTGCACATCAAAGATTTGTGGGGACCTCTATGGCTTTGAGGGTTCCATGCATGGCATGTTTGTGTAGGGAGCTGAAAAACTTTATATGATTGTTTCCATCTATAACTTCACTTTGTTTGAGGTATAAAGACAAAGTATTTTTATATGCTTTTGTTTTAATAAACACTAAATTTTCCACAAGTGCCACTACCTCGCCTATCAAAAGTTAATTGTACCTTATATTGTTTGGGACGATTTCAGAAAATCATTTGACTTCATTTTCCTGTACTTGTGTGGTATGGCTTCTTACCCTCTGTCTATTCTTAAACTTAAATATATCATTTGAAAGTTCTATAGCCATGTGGGTCCGTCATTGTCTTTTAGTATAGTCCTGCAAGAGCATATACCTATTGAAATATATAATTTAGTAGTGATTACATTTATTTTAATTTCTTTGTATTGCTATTAGGGAATTGTATTGATATTTTTGAAATTCTTTTAAATATGTCTGAATTTCATTTCATGGTAGAAAAGAAGGAATGGAAATGAATACATACATGTAGACGTCACTATCCCATTAGGGATCTGGGTCTCATAGGGTTGAGAAGGAAGAGGCAGTTGAAGTACTGGGTCAGTAACACTGACAACACCTACCCACCTTAGTGAAATTGTGGTGCGCTAGAGAACCCATGCACTAAGACACAGCCGTGTCCTTCCCAATCCTGCCTTCCCATTACCTCTGCAATAATTAGGGCTTACATTAGACCCAGTTCCTAAATTTCTGCCTCAGGAATAATGAAATATGGTGAACTTGTATCAAGATAACCACAGGAAATAAAAGTATATTTAAGTTGAGGTTGTATATGTTATAATCTTCAATTTATTTCTTATGAGTTTCTCCAGGTCAGGAAAGTGAGTGCATAGCACAGGGGAATAGAGTCTTCGTCTATCATACAGAAAGAGTGCTTTTACTCTGTGCAGTGCTGGGCAGTCGATGTGTACAAAAAGAAAGCTGTTGGGTGTTGAATATGTACAAGGTTTTTGTACATAATGTAGTCTCCGCTTTGGAGGAACCATAAATGTCTTCTAGTCTGGTGGTTTCCAGAGCTTTCTAGTTAGTGTTCTGCAGTGGGATCCAGAGAATTGCACAATTGTCAGAGACTCCTCATGGTTGATTTCAATACACCCTTGGTGGAGAACCACTAGGACAAGCTACAAAAGAATCCCTTTTTTTGAAATGGACATCTATGGCTTGCTAGCACTGAAATCAACATAGGGTTATATGCAAAGCTGGCATCCCTTTAAAATGATACAGGTTTTCTTTATTATATAAAGAATATAAAAATATGTACACATGTTAGTTTTTATTTATTTATTTATTTACTTTGAGGGGACTAGGGAGAAGGAAAGAGGGAGAGGGAGTATCTTAATCTCATACCACACAAACCTTGGAGCTCAATATTGCAGTCACATCTCACAAGACCTGAGATGAAATCAAGAGTTGGATGCTTTACCCACTGAGTCACCCAGGGAAACCAATCATTGGTAGACTTATATTAAAAAAATGTTGGAAATGCTGTTGTACTAAATCCCGTTTATGTGTATGGCTGCAGATTACAATGACTTAGCCACATTGGTGAGTATCATAAGGTGACCATTGGTATATTAAGAGCAATGGGCTTTAGAATTCTGATGGCTACTAGTTATTTTCTATTTATAATTCTACTGAAGTAGCAAACTCTAAGCAGCAATGTTGATGTTGTTCAGACAAATAAGGATGGTTATTATTAGGATAGGAACCACTGGTGGCATGAAGAACAGAGAATAACCCCTTTCTGAAGGTCATCAAAATAGAACAGAACCACCACAGATCTATAACATGTCCGTCTACTGTAGGTGGAAATGGAAACTCACAAAACCATAGCTATGATAGGGATTAGCTATAATCCAGGAATGCTCCACTTTTAAGAGTGCTAAATTAATTCATTTCAATATGATTCAGTGTTTTGTATTTTATGTTCATATGTTTTATGTTTGTGTGTGTGTGATTTTTATGGCTATATATGTTCATTTTTCAAAGGAAAGTTAAGCTATATTTCTTTATTAATTGATCAATAGTAGGATTGGTCATTGATCTAGAACTTTTTTCTTAAACCCCTGTTTCCAAGCATAAACAGTGAGAACCATTTGCAGGAATTAAATGCAAAATGAACTGCATTATACACTTCAGTGTCATTGAAGGGGGTTATTTTGGAAACATTCTATGCTTGCTAAACAAATTGTCCATTGTAGCTAAAGTTTTGTCATTTGTCACCACTTAACATGTTTTTTTTTTATTTGTTTATTTTCAACATACCAGTGTTCATAGTTTTTGCACCACACCCAGTGCTCCATGCAGTACGTGCCCTCCCTGTTACCCACCACCTGACATTTTTAAAAGATTTTATTTTAATTCCAGTTAGATAATACACAACATAATGCTAGTTGAAGATATATAATATGGTGATTCAACACTTCCATACAACACCTGGTAATCATCACAAGTGTACTTGTTAATCCCTATCCCCTATTTAATACCTTCCCAACACCCTCCCCTAGGTGATCATCTCCTCCTTCTTTGGAGTTATGGGTCTGTTTATTGGTTTGCCTCTCTCTCTTTTTTCCCCTTTGCTCCTTTCTTTTTTGAATTCACATACGAGTAAAAACTTAATGGTGTTTGTCTTTCTGTGGTTTATTTCACTTGTCATAATACTCTCTAGATTCATTCATGTCACTGCAAATGGCAAGAATTCATTGTATTTATGGCTTAGCAATATTATATTATATACCTATATCTGATGTCTAATATGTATTACATATCTATATATCTATACATATCTCTATATATGACATATATTATATATCTATAGATTGTCTATATAAATATCTATACACATGTATAGATATAATTTATATACCTATTTATACATATATATATTTATACATCTGTATAGATTTATATAATGGTATAAACACCTTTTCTTCTTTAGTTATTTAGCTGTTGATGGACAACTGGACTCCTTCCATATTTTGGGTACTGTGGTCAAATATACAGTATTGCTTATGTATGCAAACTATTGAGAATGTCTGTGGCTTTTAGACATCAACTTACATTTTATAAATTACTTATAAGAAAAAAAAAGAAAAATTACCACAAAAATAGAGTGACTGGTACTATATAATTATTTTGTCAAATCCCTATTATTTATTTTTCTGAATTAATGGAATCTGTCTTAAATCCTGAAATAGGATGGAATGGTATTGTTCTTAAAGAGTTCACAAGGTGAAATTAATGGACTTCTAAGAAGCAGGACTAGTGGGAACTTTGTTACATTTCTACAGAGCAGATCCTCTGAATTACTCTTATTATGGTCCCCATCATCTTGTTTCTCAGGCTGTAAATGATGGGGTTGACTACTGGTATCAGGATAGTGTAGGAGACAGCAGGGACCTTAACCTCTCTGGAGTTTGGAAGGATCTTGGGCATGAGTAAGTGTAAACAAGGATCCATGTGGGCCAGAGTCAACATGACTGGAACATCACAAAAGAAATGGTTGATGGCTTTGGATCTATTCTAAGGGATTTGGAAGTCATATGCAGTGTGGGCATAGGAGTTGATTGAGCACAAGATCAAAGATCCTCTTATGGTCACCACACAAACTCTTTTGCCCATACAAACAGCATAGTGGAGAGGAAAGCAAATTTGCTGCATAATGATCATAGGCCACAGACGTCAATAAAAATCCATCTGCATCAGATAAATTAATGAAAAAGAAACTCTGAGTTGCACATTTGTTTCCAGAGAGATAATCAGAAACCATCTTGGGGACATTCCTGGAGATACAGTTCAGGTCCATGAGGGAGTTGACTAAGTAGAAAATACATGGGTGTGTGGAGGTGGGTGTCCAGGATGATCATGGACAGGTTACCAAACATAGCCATTAGGAAAAGGAGAAAACTGAGAATGAAGAAAAACAGGATAATTCTTCATGGTGAGAATAAACCCAATAAGAATAAATCAGTTGATGTTTGGTTAATATTTTCTGTGTGTCATTAATTTAGTTTCCCCTAAAGGGAGACACATAATAAGTACAGAAAAAACAATCTCTTATTAATTCATTATTTTAGTTCCACTCTGACTTATTCAGGACACATTGCCTCTCTTAAAAAAATTAGCACATATCTTGAAAAAAATCTCCTCATAGTTAAAAATCTTGATGTCATACAAATATCAAACTCCAAAATAGTTCATAGAAATGTGTAAATTTGTAAGGATAATATATTTTGGTGACTTTATTAAGATACCCATATTTTATTTTTCTGTATAAGTTTAGTTATGATCAATGGCAGTCTTAGTACTTGTTATATATGCATTGTAAGGCAGTGTAAATGCATAAATTATAGACCCATACATAAATATATTTTATGACACACAGGCAGTGATTTTTTTCTCTAAGTAAGCCCTAAGATTTCTGAAATTATAGTAGTCTATCAGGACACGGTGTAGATATATATCCTTTTGGTTTGTTCATTTGTTTGTTTTGGTGCCAAGACATATTATCTACTTCATTTTCCCCCAGAAGTCTACAATGAAGAGTTGTTGACAACTATAACTTATAAGAAGCCGATTTGGTCCTCCTCACTCTATATTGAAATGCTTTAAAGAAACTCCTTTCCTGACAGTTTTCTCTAAAATTTTATTTTAGCTCCTTGGTTCTGCTTACGCTCTCTGAAAATATCTGTATTATTCTTCTGCTTGTCACAATTATATAACAGTTAGCATTGCTTTATGACACCTCTTCTTATTCTGTTTGACCTTTTGATTTTGTGTATTTAAAACACTTTCAATTTTTTGATAAGTGTGAGTTTAGCTCCTATATGTATCAATCTCTGTCATAGAAATCAACTAACATAATACAGAAGTAAATCTACATGACTTTAAATGAAGTGGGAAACAGAGTAGAGGGTGGAATCAGAGATAGAAAGGTGAAGAACACATTGGGTGAAGACGTTTTAAGGAACAGACACTTAAAAAGAGTAGGAGAAATGGCATTTTGAGAATATTCTAAGTAGGAAGGAGTGGAGAGAATCTTCTCCAGAAGGAATACTATCAGTGAGTAAAGCCCAGCATGCTGTGCCTACAAAGGATTGTAGTGCTTCACTCTCTCATACTTTTCTAGGATCAAAGCCATCAGAATATTGAGGAATTCTTTGTATGAAAGATAGACACACACCCATATAGTTATACTGAATTAAAAATGACCTACATAAATGCCTGGTTGTGGATATTAAGGAGGTACGTATTGCATGGAGCACTGGGTGTGGTGCATAAACAATGAATCTTGGAACACAGAAAAAATAAAATTAAATTTAAAAAAAGATAAATGCAAGACCCTTTTACAACAAAAATGAGAATTTGTTAAATCCATACTAAAAATGTCATGTGTTATTTAAAATGAAGGGTCAAATAATAACCTTTTTTAAAATAAATGATAATAATTAATGTAATAAATGTAATGAAAGTTTGAAAAGATAAATTGATGAAAATCGACCAGAAAGCACAGTAAAACACAAAATTTGACACTTAGGAGAGAAAATAGAGTGAGAGGAATAATAAAAGATGACCCAACATATACTTATGGGCATTTCTGTAAATGTGTATGACATTCATTTTTTTTGACACAATATTTATTTATTTTTAATTTAATATTACAAAAAGACCTTTTTTCTTTCTTTTTTTTTGTATCTATGAAAGAATCATGTTTATTTAAAATGAACACAATTTAACAATTGTCAAATGGGAAGAAAGAAATTACAGAAAAAAAAATATAACCATCCATATATGCCTGGTTTGCTTATTTCTTTCAAAGTGAATGAGAGTCTTAAGATTGGGCTAAAGGTCGCTTTACATGTTATTTTCTGTATTTTTTGAAGTACACCATCTATAATCTAATCATTTCTGGAAAGTTTTTTTATTTTTCTATAGGTCAAGAAACATTAGAAATATAGTTTCATGAACAATAAAGATATACATCAGCTCCCTATTCTGTTATTTGGTGTTGTTTTTGTTTTTTGCGTTTTTTTTTTATTTTTTCAAATTTTTTAAATTTTTTTCAACATAACAGTATTTATTGTTTTTGCACCACACCCAGTGTTCCATTCAATATGTGCCCTCCCTATAACCCCCCACCGAGTTCCCCCAACAACCCAATCCCTACCCCTTCAAAACCCTCAGGTTCTTTTTCAGAGTCCATAGTCTCTCATGGTTCACCTCCCCTTCCAATTTCCCTCAACTTCCTTCTCCTCTCCATCTTCCCATGTCCTTCATGTTTTATGTTATGCTCCACAAATAAGTGAAACCATATGATACTTGACTCTCTCTGCTTGATTTATTTCACTCAGCATAATCTCTTCCAGTCCTGTCCATGTTGCTACAAAAGTTGGGTATTCATCCTTTCTGATGGAGGCATAATACTCCATCATGTATACGGACCACATCTTCCTTATCCATTTATCTGTTGAAGGGCATCTTGGTTCTTTCCACAGTTTGACGACCGTGTCATTGCTGCTATAAACATTGGGGTACAGATGGCTCTTCTTTTCACTACATCTGTATAAAAGAACTTTTTTCTAAACCAATATATGATTTACAATATTGAATGATGATATAAAGAACACAGAAAATTAGCATAAATAATCATTAAATGGTATTTTCTTGAAAATACTCAATATTGGGGTGCTTGGGTGGTTCAGTGGATTAAGCCTCAGCCTTCAGCTCAGGTCATGGTCTCAGGGTCCTCGATGGAGCCCAGCATCAGGCTCCCTGCTTCCTCCTCTCTCTCTGCCTGTCTCTGCCTACTTGTGATCTCTGTCAAATAAATACATAAAAATCTTAAAAAAAAAGAAAATACTCAATATTGTCTTGAAAACAATTTCTTGATAATCCTCAAAATGAGGTAGACTGGTATTCTAAATTCACCTTGAGAGAAATTATGATAATATGAGAAGAAATCTATACAGCTATGCATATAAAATAACATCACGTTTCAAATACTGTTATATATTTTATATGTGAACAATAAATTCTAGGAGATGGAATAAAGCTCTAGATGCATATCCTCAAACATAACATGGTATGTAGCCACGTTGACAGAATGGGAAGGGGAGGCAAAAACGATGATGTAGGAATGGGATGACTCATCATTCACAGTGGCCTGAGTTACAAATCATGGCCTGGTATTTTGGATATTTAGAAATCAAGTATTAGAGATGAGCATATTGTTTTAAAAACTGAGAAAGTATTGGGGAAAATTATAAATGAATTTGAAGTATTTTTCCTGGGTGTCAAGAGGCACAGGTTATGGGATCATAATTTTATCCTGTGGTTTGTTGATGCCATTCCATACATTCTTGGGATAATACACTAAAGTGATAAAAAAGTTATTTCAGTTAGTAATTTCCACGTACTCAAATTATTGCAGATGTTCATTTCCTAAACTACCTTGAAATACCTACATCATGGTTCTGGGTCTATGTGAAGCAACTGATTTTCAGTTATTGGGTGGTCATGGTCAACTTGTAGAGGAAAAACTGGGAGAGCTGGTTGTGTTCATAAAATAAATAGATATTGCATTTGACACAGAAGCCGCATTAGATATTGAATATCTGTTTATAAACTCTGATCTGTAGAATTATATTTTTATATTAAAATACTTAGATTATTTCCCCATTACTTTAATTTTACTCAACGATGTAAAGAATACCATTCTCTTTACTTTGCAAAAGATTTGCACCTGCTTCAATCTTTTAAACTTCACTAGAACTTTTGGGTCTAGCATCGGCATTACTGACAATAGACAGTGGAGAAAAAGGGAAAGAGATGGTTTCTTAATGACTTGGAGAACTAAGGCTTGAACCTGAAGGAGGTTCATACATGGCAGAGAAAATAGGACTATACGCTTCCATTGACCATGTCAAGATTGGTGCCAGGAGTTAATTTTATTTAATCCTGACCAAAGTCTCTCGGGGTTGAGACTACATCAATATGAATGAAGATAGTTGCTGTTGATAAATCAAGTTTCAGAGATTTAAAGGGAATTCTTTGGATTTCTTGTATTAACATAGGTGGTAAATAGATGCAGATATTTATATGTGAAATTTCTATTTAAAAAGAATACTATCATAACACTAAATATTTTAGGCAACAATTAGGAAATATCAAATGGTTATTTTTAACTACTCAGTACTAAATAGAAATTAAAAGAAAATTTAAAAGCTATTAATTAAAAATGCACTATTGATGAAAGAGTGTGAAGAATACATACACGTTATTTAAGCCTAAGTAGCTTGGTTTAGTGCTTCTATATTGTCATTTCAAGAAATTTCTTGTTTAAAGAAGAACTAATTTCTATTCTCCTGAAACTGTTCCAAAAAATAGAAATGGAAGGAAAACTTCCAAACTCATTTTATGAGGCCAGCATCACCTTGATCGCAAAACCAGACAAGGATCCCACCAAAAAAGAGAACTACAGACCAATATCCTTGATGAACACAGATGCAAAAATTCTCACCAAAATACTAACCAATAGGATTCAAAAGTACATTAAAAGGATTATTCACCACTATCAAGTGGGATTTATTCCAGGGCTGCAGGGTTGGTTCAACATCCACAAATCAATCAATGTGATACAACACATTAATAAAAGAAAGAACAAGAACCATATGATACTCTCAATAGATGCTGAAAAAGCATTTGACAAAGTACAGCATCCCTTCCTGATCAAAACTCTTCAAAGTGTAGGGATAGGGGGCACATACCTCAATATTATTAAAGCCATCTATGAAAAACCCACCGCAAATATCATTCTCAATGGAGAAAAACTGAAAGCTTTTCTGCTAAGGTCAGGAACACGGCAGGGATGTCCATTATCACCACTGCTATTCAACATAGTACTAGAAGTCCTAGCCTCAGCAATCAGACAACAAAAAGAAATTAAAGGCATCCAAATTGGCAAAGAAGAAGTCAAACTATCACTCCTCACAGATGATATGATACTATATGTGGAAAACCGAAAAGACTCCACTCCAACAGTGCTAGAACTTGTACAGGAATTCAGTAAAGTGTCAGGATATAAAATCAATGCACAGAAATCAGTTGCATTTCTGTACACCAACAACAAGACAGAAGAAAGAGAAATTAAGGAGTCAGTCCCATTTACAATTGCACCCAAAACTATAAGATACCTAGGAATAAATCTAACCAAAGAGGCTAAGAATCTATATGCAGAAAACTATAAAGTACTCATGAAAGAAATTGAGGAAGACACAAAGAAATGGAAAAATGTTCCATGCTCCTGGATTGGAAGAATAAATATTGTGAAAATGTCTATGCTACCTAAAGCAATCTACACATTTAATGCAATCCCTATCAAAATACCATCCATTTTTTTCAAAGAAATGGAACAAATAATCCTAAAATTTATATGGAACCAGAAAAGACATCGAATAGCAAAGGAATATTGAAAAAGAAAGCCAAAGTGGGTGGCATCACAATTCCGGACTTCAAGCTCTATTACAAAGCTGTCATCATCAAGACAGCATGGTACTGGCACAAAAACAGACACATAGATCAGTGGAACAGAACAGAGAGCCCAGAAATAGACCCTCAACTCTATGGTCAACTAATCTTCGACAAAGCAGGAAAGAATGTCCAATGGAAAAAAGACAGCCTCTTCAATAAATGGTGCTGGGAAAATTGGACAGCCACATGCAGAAAAATGAAATTGTACCACTTCCTTGCCCCACACAAAAAAATAGACTCAAAATGGATGAAGGACCTCAATGTGAGAAAGGAATCCATCAAAATCCTTGAGGAGAATGCAGGCAGCAACCTCTTCGACCTCAGCCGCAGCAACATCTTCCTAGGAACATCGGCAAAGGCAGATTTCAGAGATTTAAAGGGAATTCTTTGGATTTCTTGTATTAACATAGGTGGTAAATAGATGCAGATATTTATATGTGAAATTTCTATTTAAAAAGAATACTATCATAACACTAAATATTTTAGGCAACAATTAGGAAATAACAAATGGTTATTTTTAACTACTCAGTACTAAATAGAAATTAAAAGAAAATTTAAAAGCTATTAATTAAAAATGCACTATTGATGAAACAGCATGAAGAATACATACACGTTATATAAGCCTAAGTAGCTTGGTTTAGTGCTTCTATATTGTCATTTCAAGAAATTTCTTGTTTCCTCTCATTTTCAGTCTGAATCATATTTTCTCTTGTTCTTGGCAACCATAAAACTTTAATCAACAGTGTAGAAAATACACACATCACTTCCAGATCCTCTCAGTGAACTCTGACCCATGTCCTGCTCCCATACCAAAGTTGCCCTAGGTGGTTTGGCTTACAAAGATCAACCTTCTCTTTATTACCTCCTCTGTAAATTGCTTTGTAAATGAATATATTCAGTTTATTCCTCCATCATAATGAGAAAGTTCCTCTAAATAATGGTATTTATAAATAATTTGCATATTACCATAGTAATTCTTAGTTAAAGAATATTTAATAAGCATTATCTATATTACATATGTTATTTTCCTTGTTTTCCATGTTTGTATTCGATTTCAAATAAAATTTGAAAAACCTCTCACTTTATTGATGCACATATTTACAGAATAAAGCGATTTTTCAAATATAAGATCATCATGATAAAGATTAAATGTGGATTCCAGGTGATGAGACGTAATTTAGTTAAAACTGTATAGTGATCCAGTGTCAGATCTGGAAATGTGTCCTCTAGATACCAGACAATGAGGAATTTTCTTCTGAAGCAGACAAATCTCAAAGAAGGATCATTGGGATCACTAAATAAGTCTGGTAGCAATCATTTTTGTCAATTATTGCATAGTTGGAAAAAGAATGTGCATTTAACAAAGAAATTTCTAGTTTTTGCCCAAAATGTTTTAAGAATTCTCAGACTAATCTTTTATAATCATCTGAATGTAAAAAAAAAAAAAATCGCCAGCAGTTTTCGTATAAATTTGGATTGCTTCTTCTCATTTCAAGAACCCTGTCATACTTTTATGTGAACTTTACCAAATTAAGGTTCTTTATGGACCTATAGGGGAAGAGTTCTCTAAAAGACCCATCAGATCTTTTTCCCCAGGACTTCCTTAAAAGTACTGGCTGCATGAAGTCCACCTTGGTTGTTTGGAAAATATGTTCATACTTGTATGTGTATGTCCATAGATAATTATTTTGCATTGCTATTAGTTATCCAGATTTTACAGTATCATGAAATGACTTTCCTAGAATGAATCAGATTACTGAGAGGAGAGTCCACTGGAATCTAGCCCAGCACAGGTCCCTACAGTATCTCTGCAATTTCATATATGGACTTTTTCATGCCTTCTAATATTTTCACAACAGTTTCTATTAAAATGGACAAACAGTACAGAGTTCAAAATGCTTTAGTGACTTAGGAATTAATGTGCTTCTTAAATATTTAAGTAATGTGTATTTTCATTTGTTTAGATAGATATAGAGCTTGTAATCTTAAGAATTTTATTGTACACAGAGATCTAAAATGCACAGTATTTGTATGTGCATACATCTGCTTCTATATATACCTTCATGAAATATCACAATAGCAAATCAGCACTGAAAAATAGGTAGTTAGGTAGACAGATGTATGGAGTTATATCTGATTCACCAGAATATACTTTGACTTTGGATTCAGATCGAAAAGAAGTTTATTTTGCTTTATTGCAAAACAAGCTGCAGATTTTTGGAGCCAATGCTAAATCTAATGCTAGCTGTCACTTACTAGAAATGTAAACACGGATTAGTGAATCCAACTCTCTGACCTTTACCTCATAAGTATAGCAGATCAAAATCATGAGATATGATCTCACACTTCCTAGAATGCCTGTAATTAATAATTGAAAAAATAATGAGTTTTGGAGAGAATGTGGCGAAAACACAACACTTGAGCACTATTGATTGGACTATATATTACTACAGCCTTTATGGAAATTTGTATAGAAGTTCTTCAAAAAGTTAAAAGTAAAACTCCCATAGTCCCACCTCTGGCTATATACCCAAAGGAAGTAAAATGATATGAAATCAAATTTGAAGCTATACTTTACTCTTGTAATCATTATTGCGGTGTGACTCATAAGGGATAAAATATGGAAATTAATTTTACATGTTCATTGACAAATAAATGGAAAAATGAAATAAGAGCAACATTTATGAACCTGGAGGACATTAAAAGGAGTGAAATAAGCCAAACACAGAAAGACAGACACTTACAATAATTACAATTGTATATGAAATCTAGTAGTCCATCTTTAAAAGTAAAGAGTAGAATGGCCATTGTCAGTGACTGAAGGCAGGGAGAAATGGGAAGATGTGGGTGAAATGCTAAGTTTCCAGTGTACATGTTGAATAAGTTCTATTTAGAGAAATGTATGTGTACTTAACAAAATTGTATATTGGAAATTTTCTGTTACTATATCTCACCAGTTGGTAGTATTCATACACACACACACACACGCTAAGTGAATTGGTGGATATGTGCTTTGTAGTGATTATTGGAAAGTGTAAGTATCTTAAATAAAGCTGTGCACCATATGTATGTGTGTGTATATATATATATATGTCAATTATTCCTAAACAAATCTGAAGAAAAAAAAAACAAAAAAAATGACAAGACTGAATTATATAATTTATACTGGATATGTCAAATCTGAGTGGCATGAGTGACCCATGCACACTAATTGTGACCTTTTTTACTATCTTCACTATTGCCACTAAAATCAACATAGTTACCATCATACATGTTTATCCATACACATACCATCTTTGGATTTCTCAGGGACATTGTTCCCAAAAAGTTTCAAAACACTCATTGATTTTCACAAAGCATCCTACTTTGCTATCACAGATGTAACTATTCCTCCACTGGAGACTTAGTGATAGGCAAATAAATTTTTATTTTATGTTTTTATTATTACTTATTTTTTAAGTTAACTTTAAAAAGAGATTGTATTTATTTATTTGACAGAAAGCACAGGCAAAGGGAGCAGGAGAGGGATAAGCAGGCACCCCTCCAACCAGGGAGCCAGATGCAGGGCTCACTATCAGGGGCCTGGGATCATGAGCAGAGCCTAAGGCAGAAGTTTAACTCCCTTAGCCACCCAGGTGCCCCAAAGACAATTTTTTTTAATACCATAGTTAAATACAGAAAGCAGTAAAATTTGTGTTAAGGGGATAGGAGAAGAATAAATGAAACAAGATGGGATTGGGAGGGAGACAAACCATAAATGACTCTTAATCTCACAAAACAAACTGGGGGTTGCTGGGGGGAGGTGGGATTCGGAGAGGGGGAGCGGGCTATGGACATTGGGGAGGGGAGGTGAACCATAAGAGACTATGGACTCTGAAAAACAACCTGAGGGTTTTCAAGGGTCAGGGGTGGGAGGTTGGGGCAACCTGAGGGTTTTGAAGGGTCAGGGGTGGGAGGTTGGGGGAACAGGTGTTGGGTAATGGGGAGGGCACGTTTTGCATGGAGCACTGGGTGTTGTGCAAAAAGAATGAATACTGTTACGCTGAAAAAATAAATAAAATGGAAAAAAAATCAAAAAAAAAAATCTTATCCCTTTGGGCCCACCCATTTCCTTCATATATGGGCCTGCACATAGAAAAAGTTTACATTTTTGAATAAAGATACAAAGTATGTAAAAAACTTTAAACTGATGCAAACAAAAACAAAAACAGAGGAGAACCAAGGCAGAGGAAGGTGTTTAAACTTTCCTTGACTTCTTGGAATGGTGGTAACAGAGAGCTTTATGAGGGAATCTGTAGGGAAGGAGGGCAAACAAATTCTCCACTTAATAAAAAGTAAAAAAACAAACCAAAACAAACCAAACCAAAAAAAGCTTTAAAATCGATCCCTGGTTGTAGACAAGTTCTCCAAAACCAGTAGCTGGCACCCCTGCAACAAACAAAGGGGGAGAAAATTTCCTGGATTATCTCAACACTCAGGTCCTTTCCTCTGCTGACGGTACTGGGGGGTTTCTGGACTGTACTCCGTTGGGTCGCCAGTGCAGTGGCTGGGCAGGCTGACCAAGCTGACCAGTCTGCTCCCTTCCTGATGTTGGGCTCCAGTGGGTTGCCCCAGCTGCCCCCTCCTACCCCGCTGCCCCCTCCCGCCTGGCCTGCCACCTGCTTCACCCAGAGGCCAGCCCCACTCTGTGGCAGTTGAAGCTGTGCCCCTGCCCCTGGAGGCCTGGTCCATCTGGCCTTCAGTGGAGGGTCTCCTGGCCCCCGAGGCCTCTCCCGCTCTCCTGTGGCCTCGCTGCTCTTCCTGAAGGAGAAGCCCCTCCACCAGAAAGACTTCTGAAAGGAAAAGTGCTTCTTCTTATTTCTGGGGGTCTCTCGCTGCTGGGTTAGTGCAGGGCTGGTCCCTGGCCTTTGGGGGAGACATCCAGCAGGGGACCAAGGCGGCCTCCCTGTCAGAGGGTGCAGCCTAGCCCGTCTTGGCGGCCTCCCCCCTCCCAGGGCGCCTCTTTCTTGGCGAGGTAGCCTGACTTCAGGGGTAACCATGGAAGCTCTTCCTTCTGGGCCATGGGTGGGACCCCTCCCCCGCCCCGCCCTGCTCCCAGCAGCCATGGGCTCCTCCAGGTCTGGGCTCCAGCACTGCCCTTGGCCTGCAGCTCATCCTTTGGAGCCTGGCTAGGCCGGGAGTGGGAGAGGTGGCGCCTTTACCTGCGGGTGATGGGACTGGTGGGGAAATGGAAGGGGTGCATGACAGCGCCAGGAATAATGGGACACTGGAAATAACAGGGGGAGGCTTAGTGGTTTTTTGTTGTTGTTGTTGTTGTTGTTTTGTTTTGCTTTTGTTTTTGTTTTTTTAATAAACATTCTTAGGATGTATTTTGTGAGGCAGATTTACAACACTACAGTCTTGATTAAGAAGGAAAGGGGAAAAAAACACACAGAAAAAACCAATACCCACATTTTCTAAAAGATCATAGTCTTAGGAGTTAATTTAAACCACAGGAACTTTTCACTTATCTCAGCTGTACCAGTCAGTGATAATATGCCTCTTTGAAATTCAATTATTTTACTAAAAATACCTTGGTTTAGACAAATTCTCACATTTGCAGGTCCATTACCATTCATACATGTGCTGTGTATTTTGTCAGAGAATTATAATTATTTAGTGACCGTATTTACGTGAATATAGTATTAAGTGTAGACCTTAGTTTAATTTACCATAAATAGAGAAAAGAAGTGCATTGATGATTGTAGATGTCAGCCATTGATTAAAATATCAATTCCACTATATTTACTACCATTTTACAGTAGAATACAAGGTACAACAACAATTCTTTCAAGAATTCTATAATGGTATGTCTAAGGCTTAAAGAGAGCTTCATTTTTTTTAAACACACAAGTATGTCAAAATTTATTTACTTTTTAACATTTAATTATATATCTATATGAAAATATGAAATATATAAAATCTGTAAAATATGGATTTTTTTTTAATTTTTTTCCATTTTATTTATTTTTTCAGCGTAACAGTATTCATTCTTTTTGCACAACACCCAGTGCTCCATGCAAAACGTGCCCTCCCCATTACCCACCACCTGTTCCCCCAACCTCCCACCCCTGACCCTTCAAAACCCTCAGGTTGTTTTTCAGAGTCCATAGTCTCTTATGGTTCGCCTCCCCTCCCCAATGTCCATAGCCCGCTCCCCCTCTCCCAATCCCACCTTTCCCCAGCAACCCCCAGTTTGTTTTGTGAGATTGAGTCATTTATGGTTTGTCTCCCTCCCAATCCCATCTTGTTTCATTTATTCTTCTCCTATCCCCCTACCCCCCCATGTTGCTTCTCCATGTCCTCATATCAGGGAGATCATATGATAGTTGTCTTTCTCCGATTGACTTATTTCACTAAGCATGATACGCTCTAGTTCCATCCACGTCGTCGCAAATGGCATGATTTCATTTCTTTTGATGGCTGCATAGTATTCCATTGTGTATATATACCACATCTTCTTGATCCATTCATCTGTTGATGGACATCTAGGTTCTTTCCATAGTCTGGCTATTGTAGACATTGCTGCTATAAACTTTCGGGTGCACGTGCCCCTTCGGATCACTATGTTTGTATCTTTAGGGTAAATACCCAGTAGTGCAATTGCTGGGTCATAGGGTAGTTCTATTTTCAACATTTTGAGGAACCTCCATGCTGTTTTCCAGAGTGGTTGGACCAGCTTGCATTCCCACCAACAGTGGAGGAGGGTTCCCCTTTCTCCACATCCTCTCCAGCATCTGTCATTTCCTGACTTGTTAATTTTAGCCATTCTGACTGGTGTGAGGTGATATCTCATTGTGGTTTTGATTTGTATTTCCCTGATGCCGAGTGACGTGGAGCACTTTTTCATGTGTCTGTTGGCCATCATCCAAATTGGTAAAGAAGAAGTCAAACTATGACTCTTCGCAGATGATATGATGCTATATGTGGAAAACCCAAAAGACTCCACTCCAAAACTGCTAGAACTTGTCCAGGAATTCAGTAAAGTGTCAGGATATAAAATCAATGCACAGAAATCAGTTGCATTTCTGTACACCAACAACAAGACTGAAGAAAGAGAAATTAAGGAGTCAATCCCATTCACAATTGTACCCAAAACTATAAGATACCTAGGAATAAACCTAACCAAAGAGACTAAGAATCTATACACAGAAAATTATAAAGTACTCATGAAAGAAATTGAGGAAGACACAAAAAAATGGAAAAATGTTCCATGCTCCTGGATTGGAAGAATAAATATTGTGAAAATGTCTATGCTACCTAAAGCCATCTACACATTTAATGCAATCCCTATCAAAATACCATCCATTTTTTTCAAAGAAATGGAACAAATAATCCTAAAATTTATATGGAACCAGAAAAGACCTCGAATAGCCAAAGGAATATTGAAGAACAAAGCCAAAGTTGGTGGCATCACAATCCCGGACTTCAAGCTCTATTACACAGCTGTCATCATCAAGACAGCATGGTACTGGCACAAAAACAGACACATAGATCAGTGGAACAGAATAGAGAGCCCAGAAATAGACCCTCAACTCTATGGCCAACTAATCTTCGACAAAGCAGGAAAGAATGTCCAATGGAAAAAAGACAGCCTCTTCAATAAATGGTGCTGGGAAAATTGGACAGCCACATGCAGAAAAATGAAATTGGACCACTTCCTTACACCACACACGAAAATAGACTCCAAATGGATGAAGGACCTCAATGTGAGAAAGGAATCCATCAAAATCCTTGAGGAGAATGCAGGCAGCAACCTCTTCGACCTCAGCCGTAGCAACATCTTCCTAGGAACAACGGCAAAGGCAAGGGAAGCAAGGGCGAAAATGAACTATTGGGATTTCATCAAGATCAAAAGCTTTTGCACAGCAAAGGAAACAGTTAACAAAACCAAAAGACAACTGACAGAATGGGAGAAGATATTTGCAAACGACATATCAGATAAAGGGCTAGTATCCAAAATCTATAAGGAACTTAGCAAACTCAACACCCAAAGAACAAACAATCCAATCAAGAAATGGGCAGAGGACATGAACAGACATTTCTGCAAAGAAGACATCCAGATGGCCAAATATGGATATTTTAATAGACTTTAGCAAAATAAGATTTTCCTTTGAATGGCCATTGTTAATTAAAGATTTTTTTTTATTTATTTGAAAGACAGAGATCACAAGTAGGCAGAGAGGCAGGCAGAGAGAGTGAGAGGGAAGCAGGTTCCTTGCTGAGCAGAGAGCCCGATGCGGGACTCGATCCCAGGACCCTGAGATCATGACCCGAGCCGAAGGCAGCGGCTTAAACCACCGAGCCACCCAGGCGCCCCGGCCATTGTTAATTAAATGTTTAAATCTATCCATTGTTGGGGTCCCTGGGTGGCTCAGTGGGTTAGGCCTCTGCCTTCAGCTTGGGTCATAATCTCAGGGTCCTGAGATAGAGCCCTGAATTGGGCTCTCTGCTCAGCGGAGAGCCTGCTTCTCCCTCTCTCTATGCCTGTCTCTCTGCCTATTTGTGATCTCTCTCTGTCAAATAAAAAAAATCTTTAAAAAATCTATCAATTGTTAATTCTAATATTTTATTAAATAGTTTCTTTATTAATTCTAATCAAAATTATCTTAAGCATTTAAATGATAAGTAACAATAAAAATATGCATAAGACATGTACCCTTTGTTATCATGCATAGTTACAAACGTACTGGTTTCTCAAGCTGATATCGGTCCTCCCATCATCCTATCAATGAAGTCATTTTTCTGAATAGACTATTTTTCAAACCACTGTGTATACTTTGCTCTCATCCCTGCTCTTGCCATTTTAGATAACTCCATAAAGACTCATGATCTGGGGACATCTTTGGAGAATAAGGAGAATACTTGATGTTTTATGAGTGTATTCACTCAAAAACTCACTCAGTGTGAGAAGTGAATACAATTCTCATGTCTCATTCACTGAGATATGAGTAACATTAAAATAGCAATTGCTCATCATATCTCTAGGACAAAATTTAGAAACAAGTTCTGATAATTTGTGTAGCTGTTTTAATAGTTGAGTTCAAGTTTATTCAGTGGGTAAACAAATATATTTATTCAGATTTTGAATATTATATCTCTCATGTATAACTTCTTTCTTTATTGTGGCTATTAATTCCTTATTGAATATATCATTTGCAAAAATCTTCTCCCAATCAGAAGTTATGTTGATTGTTCCCTTGGCTGTGCAGAAGCTATTTATCTTGAGAAACAGCAGTTCATTTTTCTTTTGATTCCCTTGCCTTTAGAGACCTGTGTTGCAGGAAGTTACTGTGGCTGAGGTTGAAGAGGTTGCTGCCTGGGGTTCTCCTCTAGGGTTCTGAAGGATTCTTCTCTCCCACTTGGGTATTTCATCCATTTTGGATTTTTTCTTACATGTGGTGTAAGAGAATGGGCCAGTGTTGTCCTTCTGCATATGACTGTCCAATTTTCCCAGCATCATTTATCAAAGACATTGCCTTTTTTCCCATTGGATATTCTTCCCTGTTTTATTAAAGATCAGTTGGCCTTAGAGTCAAGGGGTTTTTTTCTGGGCTCTCTGTTCTATTCCATTGAGTGATACGTCTGTTTTTTTTTTTTTGTTTTTTTTTTTGTTTTTTTTTTCCCTTTTTATTTATTTTTTCAGCGTAACAGTATTCATTCTTTTTGCACAACACCCAGTGCTCCATGCAAAACGTGCCCTCCACATGACCCACCACCTGTTCCCCCAACCTCCCACCCCTGACCCTTCAAAACCCTCAGGTTGTTTTTCAGAGTCCATAGTCTCTTATGGTTCGCCTCCCCTCCCCAATGTCCATAGCCCGCTCCCCCTCTCCCAATCCCACCTCCCCCCAGCAACCCCCAGTTTGTTTTGTGAGATTAAGAGTCATTTATGGTTTGTCTCCCTCCCAATCCCATCTTGTTTCATTTATTCTTCTCCTATCCCCCTACCCCCCCATGTTGCTTCTCCATGTCCTCATATCAGGGAGATCATATGATAGATACGTCTGTTTTTGTGTCACTACCATGCTGTCTCGATGATCACAGCTTTGTAAACTTGCTTGCAAACAGAAATTGTGATGCCCCAAGCTTTGGTATTCTTTTTCAACAATCCCCGGGCAATCAGGGGTTTTTCTGGCTACATGCAAATTTTAGGATTGCTTGTTTTAGCTCTGGGAAGAATATCAAGGTTATTTTGATAGGGATTGCATTGAATGTGTAGATTGATCTGGGCAGCTTAGATGTTTTCACAATGTTTTTCTTCCAATATATGAGCATAGAGGTTTTTCCATCTCTTTGTGTCTTCCTCGGTTTCCTTCATAAGTCTTCTGTAGTTTCTATGGTACAGATCCTTGACCTCCTAGATTAGGCTTATTCATAGGTATCTTATGGTTTTGAATGCTATAGTAAATGGAACTGAAACCTTACTCTTTCTCCATTCAGATGGTTAGTATATAGAAAAGCAACTGATTTCTGTTCATTCGTTTTGAGTCCTTCATGTTGCTGAATTGCTGCTACAGTTCAAGTAATTAAGGGGTGGAGTCTTTTGGGATTTTCTCATAAAGTATATTGTCATATGCAAAGAGAGAGTTTGACTTCTTTGCCAGTTTGAATCCATTATCTTTTTGTTGTACAAATGCTGAGGTTAGGACTTCTAATGCTCTGTTGAACAAACGTGGTGAGAATGGGAATCCCTGTCATGTTCCTGACCCAAAGGGAAAAGCTCTCAGATTTTTCCCATTGAGAATGACATTTGCTGTGGGTTGTTCAGAGATGGCTTTGATGAAACATGTGCCTTCTAACCCTATATTTTGAGGAGTTTTCATCTGGAAAGGATGTTGTATTTTGCCAAATGATTTTTCTGCATCAGTTGAGAGGATGATATGGTTCTTGTCATTCTTTTGTTAATATGATCTATCACATCGATGCACTTGTCTATGTTGAACCTTCCTTGCATCTCAGGAATTGATCTCCCTTCATCATGAATAGCTCTTTTAACATTCCATGGGATCTTATTGGCTAGTATCTTGCTGAGTATTTTGGCATTCCTGTTCATCAAGGTTATTGGTCTGTAATTCTCCTTTCCAGTAGGGTGTCTGTTTTTTGGATCAAGCTAATGGTCGCCTCATAAAATGAGTTTGGACATTATCCATCCAATTCTTTTTCTTTCTTTCTTTTGAAACAGCTTCAGTAGAAGAGGTATGATTTATTCTTTCAATGTTTGGTAGAATCCCCCTGGGAAGCTATCTCGCCCTGGAATCTAGTTTTGTTGTTGTTGTTGTTGTTTTGAGCTTTGTGATACCTGCTTCAATTTTTGGGCTGGTTTTGGGTCTGCTCAGATTATCTATTTTTTCCTGTTTTGGACTTGGTAGATTGCAAGTTTCCATGAATGCATCTATTTCTTCCAAATGGCCTAACTCATTGCTGTATAGTTGCTGATAATATGTTCTAAGAATTCCCTGTTTTTTTTTTACATTGGTCATGATCTCTCCCTTTTATTATTACTATGAAACAAACATAATGCCTGTTATTTTCTACACTTATATTTAAGCCGTGATGGATGAGTTGAGAGTAGGATTTGCTCTATTGCCACGTGGTCTGAGTTACCCACAACTGTGACCTTCATGTGGTCTAATGGCCAATGTCTTCATTAATATCCAGGTAAGTGTTTTAATTAACGGTGCCTCTAAGTGACACATTTAGCTTTGCATTGGTTGAGACTTTCAGCCTCACCATGACTTTCAGTATAAATACAGCTCAAATATTAACTTTTCCTCTTGAAGGACAGTTTACTTGTTTTCCTTTAAAACATGGTTTCCAGGTGATAATATCAGTCAGGGGTGTCACTGAGAAAGCCAACAATAACTGGTCAGCTGACCTGTCTGGTGATTGGTCACCAGAATGAGGCTAATCTGAGAAATCCCTGATGATTGGCCAGGGCATAGTGATTACTTTGCATGGTGGTGACATCACAGGAAGAAGGCATTGTGATGTCCTGGGGCAGTTATAGAAGCTTGGCAACAGCACAGGCTGCAGTGTGGAGAGAGATGGCAGTTCAGTCACTGCTCTTCCTGCTCTTCCTTGACTTCTCTGTCCTGTTCCCTGCCCCTGCCCATAGCAAGCCCCTGCTCATTCCTCCTGTCCTGGGCCTCTCTCCAATACTCTACACACCACCTTCATATCAGCACCTATGTCTGTGCCCCTCTGTGGTCCTGAGGCCTCAAATCTGTGCACTGCGATTTCTAGACACGTTTAACTTGGCATTGGTTGAGTTATAAATCATGGCATGGTAATTAGGATTTAGGAATCAAGATGAGAGATGAGTGTATTATTTTAAAAAACTGAGGAAGGAGGGCCCTGGGTGGCTCAGTGGGTTAAAGCCTCTGCCTTTGGCTCAGGTCATGATCTCAGGGTCCTGGGTTGGAGCCCTGCATCAGGTTCTCTGCTCAGCAGGGGGCCTGCTTCCTCCTCCTCTCTCTGCCTGCCTCTCTGCGTACTTGTGATCTCTGTCTGTCAAATAAATCAAATCTTTTTAAAAAATGAAGTACTGGTAAAAATTGTAAATGGGTTTGAAGTATCTGCCTCTGGTGTCAAGAGGCATAGGTTGTGGGACCATCAATTTATCCTATGGTCTGTTGATGCAGTGTCCATGCATTCTTGGAATAATATAGTAAAGTCATAAAAAAGTTATTTCACTTAGTAATTTACATGTACTCAAATTATTGCAGATGTGCATCTCCTAATCTACTTTGAAATACCTACATCAGGGTTCTGGGTCTATGTGAAGCAGTTGATTTTCAATTATTGGGTGGTCACTGTCAACTCGCAGAGGAAAAACTGGGAAAGCTGGTTGTGTTTATAGTTAAAGAGCTACTGCACCTGACACGGAAGCCACTTTAGATATTGAATATCTGGTTCCAAACTCTAATATGAAGAATTATATTTTCATGTAAAATAATTAGATTATTTCTCCCTTATTTTAATTTTACCCAATGGCATTATGGAAGCCAGTCTATTCACTTTGTAAAAGATTTGCACCTGCTTCAATCATTTAAACTGCACTCAAACTTTTGGGTCTGGCATCAACATTACTGTCAATAGGGAGTGGAGTAAAAGGGAGAGAGATGGTTTCTTAGTCAGTTGGAGAACGAAGGGTTGAATCTGAAGAAGGTCCATACATGGCAGAGAGGATAGGACTATACACTTCTATTGACCATCTCCCCAGGGTGGAACCTACCATATGTGAGACTGATGCCAGGAATTTATTTTATTTATTCCTGACCAAAGTCTCCTGAGGTTGAGACTACCATCAATATGAATACAGAGAGTTGCTGATGATAAATCAAGTTTCAGAAATTTAAGGGAATTCATTGGATTTCCTGTCTTAACACAGATAGTAAATAGATTCAGGTATTTATATTTTTAATTTGTATTTTAAAAGAATCCTATCATAGCACTAAATATTTTAGGCAACAATTATGAAATAAAATTGGTCATTTTTAACGCTCAAAACTAAATAGAAATTAAAAGTATTAAACCTATTATTAAAAATGTACCAGAGATGAAACAGAGTCAAGAATTTATACAAGTTATCTATGCCTCAATAAATTGCTTTGTTTCTTCTATATTGTCATTTCAAGATATTTCTTGTTTCCTATCTATTTCAGTCTTAATCTTATTTTCTCTTGTTCCCTGCAATAATACAGCTTTGATCAATAGTGTAGAGAATACACACATCACTTCCAGATCCTCTCAATGAACTCTGATTCATGTCCTGACCCAATACCAAAGTTGCTCTACATGGTTTTGCTTACAAAATCAACATCCTCTTTATTTTCTCCCCTATAAGTTGCTTTGTAAATGTATATATTCAGTTTATTCCTACTTCATAATGAGAAAAGTCCTCAATATAATGTAAGTTATACTTAATTTGCATATTACCATTTTGAATTTAGCTTAATATAATTTAATAAGCATTATCAATATTACAGATATTCTTTTTCCTAGGCTTCCAATGTTCTTATTCCATTACAAATAAGACTTGGAAAACCTCTCACCTTATTGATTCACATATTTACAGAATAAAGTGATTTTTCAAATATAGGATCATTATCATAAAGATTAAATGTGGATCCCATGTGATGAGAAGTAATTTAGTTAAAACTATATATGATCCATTGGTAAATCTAGAAATATGTTCTCTAGATACCAGACAATGTAGAATTTTCTTCAGAAGCAAACGAATCTCAAAAAAAGATCATTCAGATCACTAAATAAGTCTAGTCACAATCCATTTTGTCTGATTATTGCATAGTTGCAACCAGAATGCGCCTTTAACAAAGAAATTTCTACCATTTTCCCTAAAATTTTATAAGAAATCTCAGACTAAACTTTAATAAGCATCTGAATGCAAAAAAAAATCACCAATTTTCATATAAATTTGTTTTTTTTTCTTCTCTTTTCAAGAACTCTGTCATACTTTTGTGTGAATTTTATCAAAATAAATTTCTTTACCCACCTATGGGGGAAGAGATCTCTAAAAGACCTAGCAGACCTTTTTCCACAGGACTACCATGAACCTACTGGCTGCACAAAGCATACCTCAGTTCTTTGAAAAATTTGTTCATACTTGTAGCTGCATGCCCATAGATAATAATGATTTTGCATTGTTATCCATTATCTAGATTTTAACATATTATGAAATGACTTCCCTAGAATGTATCAGGTTGCCAAGAGGACAATCCTCTGGCGTCCAGCCAAGCACATTTCCCTACAGTATCTCTGCAATGAGTCATACATGAAATACATGAAATTTTTCATTTTTCTAATGTTTCCACAACAGTTTCTGTTAAAGAAGACAACTTATTTATGAAGCAGAACAAATAACATGGAGGACATGGGGAGATGGAGAGGAGAAGGGAGTTGAGGGAAATTGGAAGGAGAGATGAACCATGAGAGACTATGGACTCTGATAAACAACCTGAGGGTTTTGAAGGGGCAGTTGGTGGGAGGTTGGGGAACCAGATGTTTGGTAATAGGAAGGGCATGTCTTGCATGGAGCACTGGGTTTGGTGCAAAAGCAATGAACTGTTACACTGAAAAGAAATTTTAAAAAGTGAAAAAAAAAAAAGACAAACAGCACAGAGTTCAGAAAGCTTTCATGACTTAGGGATTAAGACTCATTTAAAATAGTTAACCAATGTGTATTTTTTATTTGTTTAGATGGTTATAAAGCTTTTGATCCTAAGGATTTCATTGTACACAGAGATCTAAAATGTATAGTATTCGTATGTGCCTATATCTGTGTGTTTCTGTATATATATCGTCATGAAATATCACATCAGAGAATCAGTACTGATAAATAGGTAAGTAGGTAGAGAGATACATGGAGAGATATCTGATTTATCAGTATATACTTTGTCTTTAGATTCAGACTGAAGAGAAGTTTATTTTTGCTTTTTTGTAAAACATGCTGCAGATTTTTGGAGCCAATTTTAGATCTAATGCTAGCTGTCACTTACTAGAAATGTAAACATGGATTAGTGAATCCAACTCTTTGAGCCTTTAACTCATCAGGAGAGCAGATCAGAATCATGAGATATGATTTCACACTTCTTGGAATGATTATTATCAATAATTGAACAAAATGATGTCTGTTGGAGTGGATGCGGATAAAAAACAACACTTGAGCACTATTGATGGGAATATAAATTAGTACAGCCATTATGGAAAATAGTATAGAAGTTTTTCAAACAGTTGAAAGTAAAACTATCTTAAGTTCCAACAATCCCACTTCTGGATATCTATGCAAAGGAAATAAAATGATATGAAATCAAATTTGAAGCTATACTTTACTCATGTAATCATTATTGCAGTGTGACTCACAATAGCTAAAATGTGGAAATTAATTTGACATATTCATTGACAAATGAATGGAAAAATGAAATAAAAGTATCATGGATGAACCAGGAGGACATTGAGAGAAGTGAAATAAGCCAGACATAGAAAGACAAACACTTTATAATTACAATTGTAAATGAAATCTAAAAGTCAATCTTTAGAAGAGTAGAATGGCAATTGTCAGTGACTAAAGGCAGGGAAAATTGGGAAGATGTGGGTCAAATGCTAAGTTTCCAGTATACATGTTGAATAAGTTATATTTACAGCAATTTATATATAGTTAACAACACGGTATATTGGAAATTTCCTGTTACTGGAGATCTCCCCAGTTGGTAGTATTCTTACACACACACACGCACACACACACACACACACACACACACCACATACACAAGCTAAGTGAATTGGTGGATATGCACTTTGTAGTTATTAGGAAGCGTAATACTTAAATGAAACTGTGTCCCTTAGATATATTTAATTTTTGTCAATTATACCTAAATAAATTAGAAGAAAAAGCAAAAAAAAAATGACAAGACTAAATGGGATAGTTTATACTGGATGTGTCAAATCTGAGTGGCATGAGTGACCCATGCACAGTAGCTGTGATATTTTTTTACCATCTTCACCATTGCCACTAAAATCAGCAGAGTAACCATCATACATTTTTTATCCATACACATGTCATCCTTGCATTTCTCAGGGACTTTGTTCCCGAAAAGTTTCAGTACACTCATTGGTTTTAATAAAGTATCCAACTTTGCTCTATTACTATTACTGTCACTATTACTGCACTGGAAAATTAGTGACAGGCAAAGAAAATTATATTTCATTTTCTTATTTTTACTTATTTTTTTAAATTAACTTAAAAAAATTGTCTTTGTGTCACAGAAAGCACAAGCAAAGGGAGAAGGAGAGGGGTAAGCAGGCACCGCACCAACCAGGAAGCCAGATGCAGGGCTCACTATCAGGACCCTGGGATCATGAGCTGAGCCTAAGGCAGAAGTTTAACCAACTTAGCCACCCAGGGCCCCAAGGACATTTTTTTTTTAATATTCTAGCTAAGTACAGAAAGTAGTACAACTAGGTAAATTTTCTGTTAAGAAATCATCCTATCACTTTGGGCACACCAATCTCCTTCATATATAGGCATGCCCATAGATTGACAAAGTTTATATTTTAGAACAAAGATGCAAAGTATGCAAAAAATTAATAATGATTCAAAATTTAAAAACAAAAGAGAATCACGGCAGAGGAAGGTGTTTATGATCTGCTGGACCTGTTGGAATGGGGTAACAGTGGGATTTAGGATGGGATCTGGGGGGAAGGAGGGGGAACCAAATTTGTCGATTAAAAAAGAAAAAAGAAAAAAAAAAGGACATCCTTGAAATCAACCCCTGATTGTAGACAAGTTCTACAAAACCGGTATCTGGCACCCCTGCAACAAACTTGAGACAAGTTCTTGGATTATCTCAACAATTGGGCCCTTTTCCTTGCTGCATCCACCAGGGGGCTTCTGGACTGCACTTGGCTGGGCCTCCTGTGTGGGGTCTGTGCAGGCTGACCAGGATCACCTGACTCTCCCCGCCTTTTGGGGCTGGGCCTCCTGTGGGTCGCCCCCACAGCCCCTCTTTCTGCACAGCCCACTCCATGCCCAGCACCAATGCCAGCTCCCCCAGGCCAGGCCCATCTCTGAAGCAGATGGAGCAGCGCCTCTGGAAGTCAGGTCCACACCGCGGCCTCCCCGACCTGCTGCCACCTGCTCCCAGAGGCAGTGCCCATCTCTGTGGAGGCTGGAGCGGTGCCCCTGGAGGTCCTCAGAGGTTCTGGCCTCGCCAGTGGCTCCCCCCCCCCCCGCCACCCCGCTTTCCCGTGGTCTTCCTGCTCTGCCTGAAGGAGAAGCTGCTCCCCTAGAAAGACTTCTGGAAGGAAACACACTCCTTCCAATTTCTTGGGGTCTTACTGCTGGGTGAGCCCTGTCCATTCCACAGCCTTCTGGGGAGACTTCGAGGAGGCGGCTCAGATGGCCTCCCCATCAGCGGCACAGCCTATCCTGTCTTGCTGGCCTCACCCTAGGGCATCACAATGCCTTCTTGTGATGTCACCACCATGCTCTGGTGAATCACCCAGGCACTCACAAATTGCTCTCATTCAGGTGGCCAGTCACCAGGTAGCTCAGCTGGCCAATAACCAAGGGCTTTTTCAGTGACCCTTCTGACATCATCGAATGGAAAACAGGTTAACTTTCTTCAGGATGAAAAATTCATCTTTGGGATGTATTTATAGTGAAGTTCATGGTGAGGCTGAAAGACTCAACCAGTATAAAGCAAAATGTGTCACTCAGCGTCACCATTCCCTGAAATGCTATCACCAGTATTTATGAAGACATGGACCATTAAACCCCATGAACTGTCACACTTCATGGGTAAGTTCATAATATGACATTCAAGTAAACGCTACTTTCCACTCCTCCATTAAAGCTTAAATATCAATGTAGAAAATGGTAGCTATTATGTTTGCTATGTCTTCCCAAAATAAACTTAAACCAAGAAAGGATGATGCTGTGTCCCAAGTCATTACCTTTTGCCAAAACAATATTCGGCTCTCATAGACGGGGAGAACAAAATCCAGCCTGTCAGCAGGTTCACTGTCTTCATGTCTAGCTTCCAACACAAAGCAGTGGGAGGAGGACTTAAGTTTGTCTCCTCCCTCAAATACAAGTCAATATTTATCAGATCATTCAGAACACACAATAAATGAATCAGAGATCTGAGAAAACAAATGCTGCAGGTCTACAAGTAGAAAAGGACCCACCATTCAGAAGGGAGGTGTTATTCAGATTTGAATCTGGTGTTATATAGCTTAGGGGTGGGAACCTGCCTGGGGAAGCTACCACAAAGTCTTCTTAGCAGCAGATCAGAAAATGGTAACATTTAGAAGTCTGCTACTGTGGGGGTTTCCCTGGCTTAAAAATGCTCAGGTAGGGAAGCCAGGTGGAATCCTTGTCAATCCTGAGTGGCAAGATTGGTCTCAGGATCCCTGGGGTGACATGAAAATGGGTGGTGCTGAGTATGGCAGAGTTCCCAGACTTCAGAAAGTTAAAAACAAACAAACAAAAACAAAACAGCAAAACAAACATACAAACAAAAAACAAACAAACAAAAAAACCCCTATCTTTCCACCGAACTTTAGGAGCAGGAAACCTGCCTGAGAAGAGAGTGTCTAGATGCCAGTTTTCTGCTCTGTGTTGACATAAACTGCTTGCTACTGCATGGTTGTAGGATTGTTTTCCAGGGATAGGGAGGCAAAAGGCAGAAGCATAGGAGATCTGCTATGAGAGGAACCACACATTTCCATGCTAAACATTTGGACATCGGTGGTGAGAGTGGACAAACCTGGTGTGTTCCCGAACGTAGGGGAAAATCAGTCTTTCTCTGTTGAGGATTATATCTATTGTGGGTCTTTCCTATATGGTCTTTATGATGTTGAGTTATATTCCCTCTCTTTCTACGTGGTAGAGAGTTTTTTCAAAGAAGAAGCAGTATTTTGTGAAATGCTTTTTCTGCATCTATGGAAAATGTCATGGTTCTTGCGTTTGTTTTTTATTTTATTTTTTGTCCATTTTTTAATGTGGTCTATCCCATTGATTGACTTGCTGAGGTTGAGTCACTTTTCAGTGCAGGAATAAATCCCTCATGGTCATATTGAATAATCCTTTAAATGTACCATTGGATCCTGTTGGCTAGTATCTTGGTGAGACTATATGCATCCTTGTTCATCAGGGATACTGGTCTGTAATTGTTTTCAGGGGGCATTCTTCTGTGATTTTGGCCTCAAGGCAATGCTGGTCTCATAGAAGGAGTTTGCTGTTTTCTTTTTTCTATTTTTTTATACTTTCAGAAATATGGGCATTAATTCTTATTTTATTACTTGGCAGAATTCCCCTGGGAAGCCATTTGTCTCTGGATACTTTTTGGGAAATTTTTGGTAATTCAGTTTTTTTCCCCTTTTTGCTGGTTTTGGGTCTGTTTAGGTTTTCTGTTTCTTCCTCATTGAATTTTGGTAGATTATGTTTCAAGGACTGTATCCATTTATTTCAGCTTGCCCATCTTTTGGCATGTATTCGCTCATAATATTTCCATATGATTGTTTGCATTTCTTGGGTTTTGCTGTGTTTTCTCCTCTCTCATTTATGCTTTTATTTATATGGGTCCTTTCTCTTATTTTTGGTAAACCTGATTAGAGGTTTAGCAATCTTATTAATTCTTTCAAAGAAGCAGTTCCTAGTCACATTTCTCTGTTCTTTTCTTTAATTTCTGTTTCTTTGCTTTCTGCTCTAATCTTTTTTTTAGGTTTTATTTATTTATTTGACAGAGATCACATGTAGGCAGAGAGGCAGGCAGAGAGAGATGAAGGAAAGCAGACTCCCTGCTGAGCAGAGAGCCCGATGTAGGACTCAGTACCAGGACCCTGGGATCATGACCTGAGCTGAAGGCAGAGGCTTTAATCCACTGAGCCATCCAGGTGCCCCTTTGCTCTAATCTTTATTATTTCTTATCTCCCACTGGATTTATGGTTTATGTCCTTTTTATCTCCAGTATGTTTACGTATAAGATTAGGTTGTGCATTTGATACTTTTCTTCTCTCTTGGTGGGGGGGGGGGCTTGTATTGCTATATACTTACCTCTTAGAACTGCCATTGCTGCTTCCCAGTGGTTCACAACTGCCGTGTATTCAGTTTCATTTGCTTCCATGAATTTTTAAAGTTCTTCTTTAATTTTCTGGTTGACCTATTCATTCTGAAATAGGATTCCTTTTAACCTCCATGCATTTGTGCTCCTATGTTTTCATATGTTAGATTTCAAGTTTCATAGCATTGTGGTCTGAAAATATGTATGGCATGATCTCAATCTTTTTTAAAAAGTTGAGGTCTGGAGAGTCAAGATGGCGGAGAAGTAGCAGCCTGAGACTACATCAGGTAGCAGGAGATCAGCTCGATAGCTTATCTCAACATTGCAAACACCTACAAATCCAACGGGAGAGCAAAGAGAAGAAGAACAGCAACTCTAGAAAGAGAACATCAACCACTTTCTGAAAGAACCTGTTTTTATCGCCTTTCTCCCCCCCACAATTAGGGGTCTCTTCAGATTTGGTAACAGCGCATTTTTCTGGAGTCTTTGCCACCCTTCTAGTAGTTTATTTGCTCCTTCATATCCTCTTATCTGGACAAAATGACAAGGCGGAAAAAATCACCACAAACAAAAGAACAAGAGACAGTACCGAAGGCTAGGGACCTAATGAACACAGACATTGGTAATATGTCAGATCAAGAGTTCAGAATGACGATTCTGAACATTCTAGCCGGGCTCAAAAAAGGCATGGAAGATATTAGAGAAACCCTCTCTGGAGATATTAAAGCGCTTTCTGGAGAAATTAAAGAACTAAAATCTAACCAAGTTGAAATAAAAAAAGCTATTAATGAGGTGCAATCAAAAATGGAGGCTCTCACTGCTAGGATAAATGAGGCAGAAGAAAGATTAGTGATATAGAAGACCAAATGACAGAGAATAAGGAAGCCGAGCAAAAGAGGGACAAACAGCTACTGGACCATGAGGGGAGAATTCGAGAGATAAGTGACACCATAAGACGGAACCACATTAGAATAATTGGGATTCCAGAAGAAGAAGAAACAGAGGGGAGCAGAAGGTCTATTGGAGAGAATTATTGGAGAGAATTTCCCTAATATGGCAAAGGGAACAAGCATCAAAATCCAGGAGATGCAGATAACCCCCCTCAAAGTCAACAAGAATAGGTCCACACCCCGTCACCTAATAGTAAAATTTACAAGTCTTAGCAACAAAGAGAAAATCCTGAAAGCAGCCCGAGAAAAGAAGTCTGTAACATACAATGGTAAAAATATTAGATTGGCAGCAGACTTATCCACAGAGACCTGGCAGGCCAGAAAGAGCTGGCATGATATATTCAGAGCACTCAATGAGAAAAACATGCAGTCAAGAATACTCTATCCAGCTAGGCTATCATTGAAAATAGAAGGAGAGATCAAAAGCTTCCAGGACAAACAAAAACTGAAAGAATTTGCAAACACCAAACCAGCTCTACAGGAAATATTGAAAGGGGTCCTCTAAGCAAAGAGAGAGCCTAAAAGTAGTAGATCAGAAAGGTACAGAGACAATATACAGTAACAGTCACCTTACAGACTAATAATGGCACTAAATTCATATCTCTCAAGTTACCCTGAATGTTAATGGGCTAAATGCCATAATCAAAAGACACAGGGTATCAGAATGGATAAAAAAACAAAACCCATCAGTATGTTGCCTACAAGAAACTCATTTTAGACGCGAAGACACTTCCAGATTTAAAGTGAGGAGGTGGAAAACAATTTACCATGCTAATGGGCATCAGAAGAAAGCTGGGGTGGCAATCCTTATATCAGATCAATTAGATTTTAAGCCAAAGACTATAATAAGAGATGAAGAAGGACACTATATCCTACTCAAAGGGTCTGTCCAACAAGAAGATCTAACAATTTTAAATATCTATGCCCCTAACGTGGGAGCAGCCAACTATATCAACCAATTAATAACAAAATCAAAGAAACACATCAATAATAATACAATAATAGTAGGGGACTTGAACACTCCCCTCACTGAAATGGACAGATCATCCAAGCAAAAGATCAACAAGGAAATAAAGGCCTTAAATGACACACTGGACCAGATGGACATCACAGATATATTCAGAACATTTCATCCCAAAGCAACAGAATACACATTCTTCTCTAGTGCACATGGAACCTTCTCCAGAATAGATCACATCCTGGGTCACACATCAGGTCTCAAACGGTATCAAAAGATTAGGATCCTTCCCTGCATATTTTCAGACCACAATGCTCTGAAGCTAGAACTCAATCACAAGAGGAAAGCTGGAAAGAACCCAAATACATGGAGACTAAACAGCATCCTTCTAAAGAATGAATGGGTTAACCAGGAAATTAAAGAAGAATTGAAAAAATTCATGGAAACATATGATAATGAAAACACAACAGTTCAAAATCTGTGGGACACAGCAAAGGCAGTCCTGAGAGGAAAATATATAGCTGTACAAGCGTTTCTCAAGAAACAAGAAAGGTCTCAAGTACACAACCTAACCCTACACGTAAAGGAGCTGGAGAAAGAACAAGAAAGAAACCCTAAACCCAGCAGGAGAAGAGAAATCATAAAGATCAGAGCAGAAATCAATGAAATAGAAACCAAAAAAACAATAGAAAAAATCAATGAAACTAGGAGCTGGTTCTTTGAAAGAATCAATAAGATTGATAAACCCCTGGCCAGACTCATCAAAAAGAAAAGAGAAGGGACACAAGTAAATAAAATCATGAATGAAAGAGGAGAGATCACAACTAACACCAAAGAAATACAGAC